>NC_134688.1:256366904-256677320 GCF_050947455.1 Rhinoderma darwinii | reverse complement strand
AATCACTCTCAGGACGTCTACCTATGGTGTCCAGTGCTGGTGAGAAGTTGATTCTAGCTTACCGATTCTTTTTAGCTGCCTGCACAGTAGCAGGAATTACTCCACCGCCTGTGTACAAGAAGATTCGGTCTGTGGAACTGAGATTTTAGGCATGTGTGACCACCAGCAACGCACGTATTAGGTGGACGTGTTGTGAGGAAATATGGGGGCACCATAACAAGTATGTAACAGCCAATTCGAGACACAGGAGCATTTTTTTTTATGTCTCCAACTGAAAATGTTTTATATGTTGCAAGATCTAGTAGAGACATTGAATATTTCATCATCCACTAATCAACAAAAGCATTATACCTTATTTTTATATATATATATATATATATATATATATATATATATATATATATAGTAATAGTTATATAAAATTGGGTATACACAATAACGTTCAGCACACGTATCTTGGTGAAATCGAGAAAGAGACTTCAATGTCTTTTCTGGAGAAAAAAGTCATAACTGGGCTTTGAAAAATTGTGATACTCACTCAGCTATAAGTTATCGTAATCCATAAAATAAAAAATGTATTTTTTTTTATTGCAGGCGGGAGCTCAAGTGAGTGTGGGGACCCGGGAGTGCCATCCCATGGACTTCGACAAGGCAATGACTTTACCATTGATAGTGTAGTGCGGTTCAGTTGTGAAGCTGGATACATCCTGCGGGGGTCTGCAGAGAGAAAATGTCTGGTCAATGGGTCGTGGAGTGGATTCCAGCCAGAGTGTGAAGGTACTTTCATTGCTAATGTTTTCTTTTTTTTCTTTCCTTTTATTTTGTTATATGACCTGTCTGAGCAGATAAATACATTCTAATGTCTTCAGTTAACATCAGAAATGAATAAATATTATATTATATAGAATGAAGTGAATTATTATACATCCAGGTTTTTTTTTTTTTATAATTACACAAAATTAAACAATATAGGTAAAGGCTAGGTGAAACAGAAAAGCTAGGGTGACCACTATTGCTGCATATTATGGTATAAACAGCCCCCCACTAGCATTGCCCATGTAATAACTGGCTCAGAGTAAGGTCGCTTTCACAAGGCAATAACATGGGTGCATTTTAGCGTCTGTGTTATGGCCGCAATACCCCAATCTCATTCTGTACTAATGAATACGGGATAACTAATCTTAGATGGAATCAGTAGAACTGCGGGAGGTCTGAGTATTCTTGCTTTTATACGAATGCTAGAATTGCCTGCTCTATGCCAATGTGATAGCTGCCTTAAAGGCTATGGACTCCTTTGAAGACTTTTTTTCTTTTACTAAAACAATGTATTATAGTATTTAGTGCAACTTTGTAATTGTTTTTTAGTTAAACAAAAGAATTAACTTTTTGAGATACAGCTTCAATGTATGCTGGATACATAGAAGTTGTATCTTGCGATGAAACCCGAATCCGTCAGGTCAGCGGGAATGCTGGCTTCGGTGACAGCGGGTCCTGCGTGTTTCTGACACGCACAATCCACCTGTTATCAATTACATCTAAGTTATGATCAATAACACTTGGATCCTGGGTGTCATAGACACGCAGGACCCCTGTCACTGAAGCCGTCAGTCCTGCTGACCTGAAGGATTCGGGTTTCAGCGCAAGATACAGCTTCTATGTATCCAGGAAACATACAAGCTGTATCTCAAATAGTAAACATTTTTTTTTTTAATAAAACACAATTGCAAAGTTGCACTAAACAACTTAATACATTGTTTTAGTAAAAAAAAAAGTCTTCATACGTAGGTCTCCATAGCCTTTTAAGTTGTCTTATCATAGAACGCCTCTTTCTTATTGGAGCTGCCACTACCAACAGCAAATGGGGAAAACTGCAGCCAGACAGTTTGTAGTATAAGGACGGTTTCACACACAGCAATTGGCAAACTTTTTCCTTGGTTTTTTTGGCGTTTATTTTTTTTGGGGCTTAAACGCTGAAGTCACATATTAGTTAATAATAGAATATAAAAATGTTTTAGATGGTCTGTTCTGTGGTCGGGGCCTTTTTAAAAACACAGCATGAAATAAAACAATTTCACTAAAAACTGCTGAAATGTTTTACATACTTTCTTAACACAGAACAAAAACCTTGTAAAGGAGGCCTTACATGGCGGCCATTACAGAGTGGCTCTCCGCTTAAAATGACAGAGCAGAGGGGCTCGAGCGTGGGACCCTACTTTATGATGTGCATATGTCATAATAAGCTCTTTAAAATATTTATGGTTATTTTATTCCATTAGGGTTTGTAAGGGCCTGTTCACATCCATGTCGGGTTCCGTTTGGGGTTTCCATTCAACCTTTCCGTCAGGGGAACAGATGAGTGAAAAGACGATTCTGTTTTAGTTGGTTTTCATTTGTTTCCCTTCCGTAAAGTATTAATTTTTTTCCGCTGTTGTTTCCATTAAAAAAACTGAAACTTTACGGAAGGGGAACCAACTGAAATAGAAGAATTACCATTGAAATCAATGGTAATGCAAACAGAAGCTATAGTTTCCATTCGACTTTGCATTCATCTGTTCCTCTGACGGAAAGGTTGAACGGAAACCCCAAACGGAACCCGATGCTAATATGAACAGGCCCTTACATGTCCCAGATTTGTTACAGAACTGTCTGCAGCTGTTCTATCCATCTGAATAGGTCTTGCAGAAATCCATCCACATGCTGCATAAATTTCTGCAACAAATCTGCCGCATCTGAACATACCCTGTAGTGCATATATAATGGGAGATATTAAAAACTGCATAGGAAGATTTAGGGAATGTACAGAAAATTTAAATCTATAAATGCAAGCCTTTAATATGTTCAGGAAAATCATGTGAGAATTGTATCTTGAGTGAGATGAATTGCAGCTATATTACCTGTATATCTGTAATAAAAAACAGATAAGGGAGAATACATATTCATAACAACCTTATAACGCATATGGACATCAAAGAAGGGAGTATCCCGCGTGAGACACTCCCTTATTATGAGCCAGATTGAAGAGTGGCTAACAAAGAGTTGTTCTCACTCTGGCGAGCTCGACACATCACCTACGTATCACATGGTTGGCAATGCATTTTGAGTGGCCGGCATACAATATTACATCTTTCCTGCATTTCACCCTGCTGTTCATTGGCGGCCCCATTGTAAAAAAGTGGTGACTTGATAAGAGACTATTTAAAGGTGGCTTCCCAAGACAATATCACTCTCAATAGGCTTAGACATACTGGCTCAGCAAAAGGCTCAATAGTATATGCAAATAAAACGCTATGCATTTTTTTTTTCATGTTGTCTAACATTGATATCCATATGTCTAGAATAAAGATTTGTAGATGTGTGTTACATGTGTTTTCTTTTCCTAATATATGGCTTACATTTTTACACCGAAAGTCTTTGTCATACAATGGGAGAAGGGACATACTGTATATCTCCTGACAGATTTGCCTCTATCAATGTCACTTTGCAGAGGTGGGAGTGGATTTCCACACCCCATTTGCTTTAGTTCTGTGCCTGCAGCAGCTTTATAATAATAAAAAAAAGTATGCCTTATAAATCCATTCCCTCCCCCTCCAGTTTCCAATTATTGTCATCATAAGCGTATTAGAGGAAATATATCCTTTAGTATGTCACATTGCAAGAGTTAGATTCGAATCAGTCAAGTAAGACATTCGCCTTTTGTTGTTAGAACAGCACAGAAAAACATAAATCCACAGAATAACAAAAAACTGATTCTCCCATCAATACAAGTCAAAAGAAAGAGTGATACGCAAGATATAATGTTGTACTTTTTCTTTACTGTTGTACCTTGCAGTGGTTTCATGTGGTAACCCAGGAACCCCCAGCAACTCACGAGTGATATTCAACGATGGTCTAGTATTTTCCAGCTCCATTGTATATGAGTGTCGCGAGGGCTTCTACTACAGTGGACCTCTGAGAAGGGATTGCACAGTCAATGGTACATGGGCTGGAACTGCTCCTGAATGCACAGGTAATCCAAGCTTCCTGATATAAAGAAATGTTCCTATCTTCAAATAGCAGAAGTTATAGTGACTTGCAAAAGTATTCACCCCTTGGTGTTTTTTATGGTTTTTTGCATTACAACCTTAAATTAACCCCTTCTCATTGTGGTCACTTTTGACCTTTCTGACAGAGCCTTATTTTTTAAATCTGACATGTGTTACTTTATGTAGTACTAACTTGGGAATGCTTTTACCTATCCAAGCGATTCTGAGATTGTTTTCTCGTGACATATTGGACTTTATGTTAGTGAAAAAATTTAGTCGATAAATTCAATATTTATTTGTGAGAAACACCAAAATTTTGAGAAAATGTGCAAAAATTAGAATTTTTATAAATTTAAATGTATCTGCTTGTAAAATTTATAGTAATGCCATACAAAATAGTTACTAGTTAACATTTCCCACTACTTTATGCTTGCATTGTTTTTTGGACGTCCTTTTATTTTCTAGGACGTTTCAAGGCTTAGAACTTTAGCAGCAATTTCTCACATTTTCAAGAAAATTTCAAAAGGCAATTTTTTCATGGGCCAGTTCAGTTCTGAAGTGGTTTTGAGGGTCCTATATCTTAGAAATCCCCCATAAATCACCCTATTTTAAAAACTGCACCCCTCAAAGTATTCAAAACAGCATTCAGAAAGTTTCTTAACCCTTTAGGTGTTTCACAAGAATTAAAGCAAAGTAGAGGTGAAATTTTAAAATTTTTTTTTTTTTTTTTGCAGAAATTCATTTTTAATTCATTTTTTTCTGTAACACAGAAGGTTTTACAAGAGAAATGCAACTTAATATTTATTTCCCAGATTCTGCAGTTTTTAGAAATATCCCACATGTGGCCGTAGTGTGCTAATGGACTGAAACACCGGCCTCAGAAGCAAAGTGGCACCTAGTGGATTTTGGAGCCTTCTTTTTATTAGATTATATTTTAGGCACCATGTCAGGTTTAAAGAAGTCTTGTCATGCCAAAACAAAAGAAACTCCCCAAAAAAGACCCCATTTTGGAAACTACTCCCACCAAGAATTCATCTAGGGGTGTAGTGTACATTTTGAACCCGCAGGTGTTTCATAGATTTTATAAGAATTTGGACGTGAAAATACAATTTTTTACATTTCTCCAATAAGATGTCGTTTTAGCTTAAAAAAAAAAAATTCCACAAGAAATAAAGAAAAAGCCGCCCAATATTTGTAAAACAACTTCTCCAGAGTACGTTAATAACCCATATGTGGCCATAAACTGTTGTTTGGGCACACGGCAAAACTTAGAAGGGAAGGAGCGCCATTTGGCTTTTGGAGCGCATATTTTGCTGGATTGGTTTCTCGGCACCATGTCGCATTTGCAAAGCCCCTGAGGTACCAGTACAGTAGAAACCCCCCAAAAGGGACTCCATTCAGGAAACTACACCCCCTGAGCAATTAGTCTAGGATGTAGTGAGTATTTTGACTCCACAGAGAGTGGGGTGTTTCATAGTTTTTATTAGAATTGGGCAGTGAAAAAAAACTAAAAATGTTTTCAATAAAATGTAGATTTAGCTCAAAATTCTTAATTTCCTAAAAAATAAAGGAAAAAAAGAACTCCAACGTTTGTAAAGCAACTTCTCCAGAGTATGGAAACACCTCATATGTTGTCATAAACCGCTGTTTGGGCACACGGCAGAGCTCAGAAGGGAAAGTGTGCTATTTGGCTTTTGGAGCGCAGATTTGCTGGATTTGTTTCTTGGCACCATGTCACGTTTGCAATGCCCCTGTGGGACCAAAACAGTGGAAACTCCCCAAAAGTGACTTCATTTGGGAAACTACACACTTTGAGGAATTTATCTAGTGGTGTAGTGAGCATTTTTACCTCACAGGTGTTTCGGAGATTTTATTAGAATTGGGCAGTGAAAATAAAAAAAAGACGTCCAATAAGACGTAGATTTAGCTAAAACATTTTTCATTTTCTCAACAATTAAAAAGAGAAAAAGCACCCCAACATTTGTAAAGCAATTTCTCCTGAGTACGGCAATACCCCATATGTGGTCATAAACTGCTGTTTGGGCACAGAGTAGGGCTCAGAAGAGAAGGAGCGCCATTTGGCATTTGGAGTGCATATTTTGCTGGATTTGTTTCTGGGCACTATGTCGCATTTGCAAAGCACCTGTGGGACCAAAACTATGGAAACCCCCAGAAGTAACCCCATTTTGGAAACTACAGTCCTCAAGATATTCACCTAGGGGTGTAGTGAGCATGATAACACTGCAGGTGTTTTGTAGAAATTACTGTGCACTCGATGTTGCAGAGTGAAAATGGGATGTTTTCTATAGATCTGCCAATATGTGGGGCCCAGCTTGTGCCACCATAACAAGACAGCTCTCTAATTATTATGCTGTGTTTCCCGGTTTTAGAAACAATCTACATGTGGCCCTAATCTTTTGCCTGGACAATCGACAGGGCTCAGGAGTGAAAGAGTACCATGCGAAATTGAGGCCTAATTTGGCAACTTACAAAGTATTGGTTAACAATTGCAGAGGCTCTGATGTGAAATAATAAAAGAAACCCGAGAGAAGTGACCCCATTTTGGAAACTACACCCCTCAAGGCATTTATTAAGGGGTATACTGAGCATTTTCACCCCACAGATCTTTTCCATAAATGATTGCGCTGCGGATGGTGCAAAGTAAAAGTAGCAATTTTTCCCAAATATGCCATTTCAGTGGCAAATATATCATACCCGCTTTTGCCACTAGGGACACATACCCCATAAATTGTTAAAAGGGTTCTCCTGGGTATGGTGATGCCATATATGTGGAAGTAAACAGCTGTTTGGGCACGCTGTAGGGTTCAGAAGGGAGGGAGCGTCATTTGGCTTTTGGAGCGTGGATTATGTTGGTAGTAGTTTTGTTTGAAGTTTTACTGGTATTTTAGATTATAATGTATGGGCATATGTAAGCTGGGCAGAGTACATCAGGGGCATAGTCAGGTGGTATGATAATGGGGTAAAATAATCCATAGATGTGTGTTACGTTGTGAAGCAATCCTTTATACACAGGCCAGAGTCGCACTGACAAATGTCATTTCTTATCCCCCTTTTGGTCCGCATTCTGCACCTTTGCAGTTTGGAGAATTTTGCTAGGAAGTGTTGTCCTGATATAATACTGGCACCCTCGCTTCCAGGAGATATGTTTGGTCCCTCCCCTTCCTGGTTCCCTAATTTTAGTGTATTGATAAATCACCTCTTGAAACAGAAGAAATGTTCCCCTTGGGCCTTCACAACTGCATATTTTTCTTTCCTGACTTATTGGTGCCTTAACTTATTTTTTTCATAGACGTAGTGGTATGAGGGCTGTTTTTTTGCGGGACGAGCTGTAGTTATTATTGGTACCATTTTGTGGTACATACGACTTTTTGATCACTTTTTATCCTATTTTTTGGGAGGAAAGGTGACCAAAAAACAGCAATTCTGATATAGTGTTTTAGTTTTTTTTATATAGCGTTCACCACGTGTCATAAATTACAATTAACTTTATTCTGCGGGTCTGTACAATTTCGGCGATACCAAATTTACAGAACTTTTTTATGTTTTACAACTTTTTGCACAATAAAATTACTTTTGTAAAAAATTTATTTTTTCTGTCGCCATGTTGTAAGAGCCATATTGTTTTCATTTTTTTCATCTACGGAGCTGTATGAGGGCTTGTTTTTTGTGAGATGAGCTATGGTTTTTATAGGTACCATTTTTTGATACATGCGACTTTTTGATCACTTTTTTAAAATTTTTGTAAGACAAAGTGACCAAAACAAAAGCAATTCTGGCAGTACTTTTTAGTTATTTTTTATTTGTTCACTGCGCAGAACAAATAACATAATATTTTTATAGTTCAGGAGGTTACGGATGCGGCAATACCAAACACGTATGATTTATTATTTTTTTGTTAACAAATGACTTGATAAGGGAAAAAGTGTCTATTTTGTTTTATTTTATTACTTGAAACTTTTATTTTACTTTTTACAACTATTTTTTTTACACTTTCGTTTTACACTTTTTTTTAGTCCCACTAGGGGAATTGAAGGTCCAACTGTTTGATTGATGTTCTAATACATTGCAGTGCCTATGTAGTGCAATGTATTAGAAATGTCAGTAGTTCACTGACAGCAAGCCGATCAGGCTCCGCCTCTGAACAGGGCCTAATTGGCTTCTGTAATGGCAGACAGGAGGCCGTTGTTAGGCCTCCTGTGTCCATAGTAGAAGTCGGAGACCCTGCCATCGCATGGCAGAGCTGCCGATTTGCTACAAACCACTAAGATGCAGCGATCACTCTCGATCACTGCATTTAAGGGGTTAGTGGCAGGGATCGGAGCTAGTTCCGGTTCCTGGCTTTACAGCAAGGTGTCTACTGTAACATACAGCGGACACTACCTGCTTCTGAGCCGGAAGCTGAGCCGACACCATTTTGACGATGGAACCGGAAGCCTTTTAGGCTCGCCTCCGAGCGTGGCATAGGAGGCTTCCGTTGCTGGCAGACCGGGGGGCCAGTATTTGGCCTCCGGTCGTCATTGCAGCCACCAGCAACCCAGCGATCACGTTGCTGGGGTGCCAGTGGCTAGAAAACTACTTAGATGCTGCGATCTCTATAGAACGCAGCATCTGAGGGGTTAGTCAGCCGGATCTTGGCCGTTACATCAGGGTGTCAGGTGTAATATACAGCTGGCACCCGGCGGTGATGGTACGGGCTCCGCTCCTGAGCCCGCACTATCACCCGCGATATAATGGTACTATGCATTGCGAGAAGCCCTGCCTGACAGTGCCGTACATATACGGCGGATGTCGGGAAGGGGTTAAAATAGATTTTTTTTTTGGGTGGTTTTTACCATTTGATTTACATAACATACCTACCACTCTGAAGGTGCAAAATAGATTTTACTGTGACACAAACAATAATTAAGACAAAAAACAGAGATGTTTAATGTGCAGAATTGTTTACCCCATGAATGTTAATACTTTGTGGAGCCACGTTTTGCTGAAATTAGAGAAGCAAGTGTCTTGGGGTATCTCTCTATTAGCTTAGCACATCTGGACACTGAGATTGTTATCCATTCTTCCAGACAAAACTGCTCCAACTCCTTCAAGTAAGGCCTTATTCACTTGGCCGTGTTCGGTTCGTGATATACGGACCGCATGTCAGACGAATTTCCCAGACCAAACACAGTTCAAGGAGCCGGGCTCCTAGCTTCCTAATTATATATGGCGCTAGGTGTCCCTGTTTTCAGTACGTGGAAGTTTTGGTTTGCATCACACATAGCGATTCCCATGATGCCCAAAAAGTTTAATTTTAGTCTTATCTGACCAGAGGACTTTCTTCCATGTGTTTGTGGAGTCTGCCACATGCTGTTTGGTGAACACAAAACATGTTTTCTTATGTTTTTCTTTATACAATGACTTTTTTCTGTCCACTTTACATAAAACCCAACTCTGTGGAGTGTACAGCTTGTAGTGTATTACAATGGACAGATACTTCCATCTTCGCTGTGTTTTTTTTTTTTAGCTCTTTCAGTGTAATCGTTGGTGATATGATTAATGCTGGACAAACTCACAGACCGGCAAGGAGGGCCCTTGCCGGTCTGTGAGGTTGTCCATCTTTTGTTAGGTTTGTAGTTGTGGCATTTATTTTTCATTCTGTTATAATTTATTTAATGGTGCTCTGATAAATGTACAAAGTTTGGCATATATTTTTTAACCCACCATGATCTATACTTCTTCACAACTTTGTCTCTGGCCTATTTGGAGAGCTCCTTAGTCTTCATGTTGCTTTCTTGATGGTGGTGCAGACGCAGGGGCCTTTTAGAACAGGTGTATTTATACTGACATCATGTGACACATCATGTGACACTTTGATAGCAGACAGGGGAATGTTAATCAACTAATTATTTCCCTTCTGAAGTTAATTGGTTTGACCAGTTCTTATTTAGGGAATCTATAGCATATGCATTCACAACTTTTTTTTAAATTTTAGTTTGTTTTTTTTTAAACTAGGTTTGTTTTTGTTTTTCATTCCACTGTAACAATTTGGATTACTTGTCAGGTCAAATGCATCAAATCAAATCTAAAATTAATTTCCTGATTTTATTGCAACAAAATAGGAAAAACACCAAGGGTGTGAATATTTTCGCAAGGCACTTGTATATGTTACTGCAAGAAATCATGAAGTCAGCGAATGCGGTCATCACTCACAAGGTTTCTCAAGGATCAGTACTGTTACTACAGAAAATCTGTCAGCAACCCACAAAATGTCATGGGTTAGCAAGCACTGCTAATCCTGACCAAACTTTGTGCTTGTCCACGTAAACCAAAGCAATACCATCAACAGTAGTCAAAGTAGAACATGTACTATTTTGAGAATTGCTGATCTGTAGTCATATTTAGTTGTGGCAAAACAAAGTCTCTGTCAGAGGTATCAAAGATCTCCATGATTTGAAGGGGAAAGTAGTGAAGCTATGGTGCCATTTTTTTAGGTAACCTGTTTGCAGCCTACTAGTGTATGGGAATTTACCCTTTTATATGTTCAATTGTCTGTTTTCTACAGTAATCAACTGTGGGGACCCTGGAACACCAGCTAATGGTATCCGACTGGACAATGACTTTCATTACAATCACACAGTATCCTTCCAGTGTTTACCTGGATATATGATGGAGTCAGACCGATCATCAACACTTTACTGTACTAAAGACCGTACCTGGAATGAAACAAAGCCAATTTGCAAAGGTAGGTATAGGAATATATAGGGTGTAGCTGCCTTCCCAAGGTTAATGGTCTACGGTAGCTGAGTATTCTGCTAAAACTATAGAGAAAAGAGGAGCTGTCTTAGAATTTATGTACTTTTTTCCTTCTGTGACTTATTTTGAAATTAAGTTGTATTTTGTCTTCATTAAAGCTATTACTTGCCCGTCTCCTCCATCCATCCCTAATGGCAAGGCAGTAGGGTCTGACTTTCTGTGGGGTTCCAGCCTTTCATACACTTGCTTAGAAGGTTATCAGCTGTCCTTACCAGCCATCCTGACATGTGAGAGCAACAGGAGTTGGATAGGGGAGGTTCCACAATGCTTCCGTAAGTGTACAAACTTGATTTTGAGTAAAGTACATTAATGAATGTGTAAATGAATGACAAAAATCATTGTGTCTTATTATTCATAGCTGTGTTCTGCGGGGATCCTGGCATTCCTGCTCATGCTCGGAGGGTGGACAGAGGCTTTAACTACCGTTCATCTATATCTTTCTCATGTCCCCCTCCCCTCGTCTTGGTGGGATCATCGAGAAGGTTCTGCCAATCAGATGGCTCTTGGAGTGGAACTCAGCCAAGCTGCATTGGTTAGTTGGTATTAAGAGCTTGTGTTTTTGTTAGTTTGTGTACATACTGTATCTTTGAGTGATGCAGCAGTTAGACTCTGCAAGATACCATATTTGTGAAATATTTGTCTTCCTGTGTGTAGTCATTGTACATCGGTAATAGTATATTCTTAAAAGTTTAGTTTAGCGGATGCATAAACAGTTTAACTGACTACATTTTTTTCTGTTTTTTTAGCAATATTTATCAATTAACCTTAAAGGCAATGTAACCTTTAAAAGTGATTTTTTTTATTATTTTATAAAAATGTCAGTCAGCGTGATTGGTGCAACTTTATAATTCGTTTTTATTAAAAATTATTTTTACTTTTTGAGATATAATTTCTCTGTATCCTGTATACAAAGCAGCAATATCTTTCGCTAAGACCTAAATCTGTCAGTCCCGCGGACCTGAAGGGTTCAGTGTCAGTGAGTCCTGCGTGTTTTTGACATGCAGGATCCATCTGTAATCTGTCACATCTAAGATATGAACTTAGATGTGATGGATAACAGATGAATCCTGCGTGTCAGATACATGCAGGACCGACTTTCACTGAACCTGTCAGTCCTGTGGACCAGACGGGTACAGGATTCAGCGAACGATACAGCTGCTCTGTATACAGGATATATAGCTGTATCTCAAAAAGTAAAAATAATTTTGCATAAAAACTATTTATAAAGTCTCACCAAACGCACTGACTGACATTTTTATAAAAAAAAATCACACAAAAAAAACCAATTTCAATGGTTTACATAGCCTTTAAAATGAATTATTATTTTGTGTCTATCAATTCATAAGGGGTTAAGTATATGTTAAATGGAAAAAGCTAGTTACTCATGTAATATTTTTAATTAATTTAGTTTTTTGTGAAATGATTGCAAATTCAGATTTAGAAAGGCTTGGCTTACCACCCATATAAATAATTGTACTGCACTATACTGTACATAAAAAAATTCATACCAGCTTTATTTTACACCCAATTTATTAACTATTTGTTGGCATAATAGACCAACCTATAACCTATATCTCTTTGCTTTTTATAGATCCCTCCCACACAACCTGCTCTGATTCTGGTATACCAACATATGGAATGCAGAACAGCTCTCAAGGGTTCCAGGTACTGGATAATTTTTAATTTTTAAGGTATTTTCTGTCCCCTAAAAATTGTGAATGATTGCAATCAGCTGCCGTGATCATGTGGTGCTGGCCGTTATAACTTTGTTGCATCTTATTCCAGTTTTTTCCTTATTAAGACTAGAGTATGAAACGCCAGTCTTAATAAATCTCTCCCATAGAATGTATTGCCAGTGATGTTATCCCATGCTCTTTCACAATTATACTATGTTCGCAGCTTTTCCCAGGACTACAATTGTGAAAGGTCCTTCCACCAACTTAATGAATACTAACACCAATATATATATATATATATATATTGTGAGACAGTGACAGGTAAAGTCATTGAGGGAAGGTACATTTCCCCTAGAATCCTGTCATATGTATCCTAGGCTCCAGGGAATGAGTAGTTTTTGCAATAGAAAGCTCTAGCTTTCCAATCTCGGGTTAAGGAAAAGCCGGAAAAAGGGCCTGGAGTTGGATTGGGGAAGAGCAGGGTGGGTTCCACAATCCCTAGTCCATCTCTGTTTGTAGGACAAGGCTGCTGCTCAATTAGCTGCACCTGCAGCCTGTATATAAAAAGGTGCAGACACAGTGTGTGTCAGTCTCACCCCTGACTCAGACTGGAGACTACTAAGTCTGGAGTAGCCTGTATTCTATGTGAGTAAAGACCTGTGTTACTTTGTGTCCAGTGCCTGGTAGGAAGGCACTTGGTATAGTTAGATAATATCTTGTTTAGTTAGTGCTCAGACGAGAGGCTGTTTCTTTGATAAGAATAAAACACAGGCAAAGCCCTGTTATGAACTTTAATGCACGGTGTCCCTGTCTCTGGCTACTAAGAAACCGCTGTACCAACCTCTCCTGATGCTAAACCCCCACATATGGTGGCCGATGCGGGCACGGTCTTAAAGAGACATACACCTATTTAAAAGGACTTTTGCTGCTCCAAGCGGAAAATCGTTGCTAGGGGCAACAACACCATTTTTTTTTCTCCCCGAGAGTTCTTGGAAGTGTATGTCTTGGGTGAAGGCGGCAACAGGGCTAGAAAAAGAGACTGTTAAAATGGATGAAATACTTAAACAGCTGATTCAGGCTAATATCAACCAGGGGAAGATAAGCACAGCTTTGCAAGAAAGCAGCGCGACTCAGCGAATGGTGCACGAGGAAGCCATTCGTGCACAGGCTGAAACCAATATTCTGCTGGGTGAAGCCCACAGACTGGCCTTAAAAGAACAGCAGCAAATGAATCGCCATTTGCAAGACCAAATTCAGGCCTCAGTGGAGAGGTCAGCGGGTCCTCATGGTTTGCGCCAAACCACTCGTGCAGCGGTACAGACATCTCTGCAGAAGATGACACCCACCGACGACGTTGAGGCCTATCTCATGGTGTTTGAGCGAGTGGCAGAATGAGAGAAGTTATCTTCAGATCAGTGGGCAGCAGTGGTGGCACCTTTCCTAACCGGAGAGCCTCCAAAAGGCGTACTATGATCTCAATGAGCAGGATGCCAAGGATTACTCCAAGCTGAAGGGTGAGATCCTTGCCCGTCTGGGTGTTAATATGAATGTGCGTGCTCGACGGGTGCACAACTGGACTTTTGTGGAACACCTACCTGCCCAATCACAAATGTATGATCTTGTCCATCTTGCAAGGAAATGGCTACATCCAGAGGAATCAACCCCTGCGCAGATCGTGGAGAGAGTGGTGCTTGACAAATACATCCGCTCCTTACCACCGAAAGTTCAGCGTTGGGTCGGTGAAGGAGATCCTACAGATGCGGAACAGCTGGTGAACCTGATTGAAAGGTACAGAGCTACTCAGGATCTACTCCAAGAAGTACCGCCTGGATGTTCTAACCCCAGGAACAGCAAATCGTGCGGAGCACCCGGTAAGACTGTTCCATTTACTAGAGGGGTGAGAAATGTCTTTAAGGGAGGTGGCTCAGAAGGGGAGCAGACGGAGAGAAGAAATCCCAGAGAGACACTGAAGGCCAGACCAGGGTCTCAAGTTGGGGACCGGGGCCGCATTCAGTGCTGGCGGTGTTTTGGACCTTGGCATATTGCTGCCAATTGTCCCCTGACTACTGAGCCAATGGAGTGTGATGCAGCAAGGCAAATATCCTTGTTTGCACGTCCTGTTTGTTCTGCTGAGACGGTTTACGAGACTGCACAACAAATGTGTGTCGTAAAAGTGGAAGGGTGTACTGTGAGTGCCTTGCTGGATTCTGGGAGTCTGGTTACCCTGGTGCATGCCAGCCTGATAGACCCTGGAACATTCAGAGGACATAGTATAGGGGTCCTGTGCATTCATGGGGACACTAAAGAATACCCCACCGCTTTGGTCACTCTAGAGACTTCCTGTGGAACCGCTTGCCATGAAGTGGGTGTGGTCAAGTCCCTGATGCACAGTGTGTTCCTGGGGAGAGACTTCCCAGTGTTCTGGGACTTGTGGAGGAAGAAAGATGTAACCTCCACTGTAAATGTTAATGATGGTATTAATGTGTACGCTGTGATTAGCCCAGAACCCTTTAACGAGGATGCTGAGGTGCCAGCAGTAGGGGTGACCACTGAGCCTGATAAATTTCCTCTGGCTGTTTTTGCTGGTGAAACAGATGAGCAGGAGGAAATTTCTGATATACCAGAGTTAAATGTATCACGTAACAATTTTGGGACTGCTCAACTTAGCGATCCCACATTTTTAAAAGCCAGGGAAAATACTAAGGTATTAAATGGAGTGCCTCAACATCCAGGGGCTGATAAGGTGTTTCCACACATGGCGGTTAACCAGGATTTGCTGTATCGGATAGATAACGTACGTGGGGAGGTTGTTGAACAGCTGGTGATACCCCAACCGTATCGTAGAACAGTGTTGGACCTGGCTCATAAACACGTGCTGGGTGGACATCTAGGTTGCGAAAAGACCAGAGAGCGTATCTTACAACGATTCTTCTGGCCGGCGGGGATATACGGAAGTACAGAGGTATTGCAAGTCCTGCCCGGAGTGTCAGATAACGGCTCCTATGCCACATTTTAGGAGTACGCTGGTGCCTTTGCCTATCATTGGGATCCCTTTTGAAAGAATTGCCATGGATCTGGTCGGCCCTTTAGTCAAATCCTCTAGAGGACATCAATATATCCTAGTGGTGTTGGACTATGCCACACGCTACCCTGAGGCAGTCCCTTTGCGAAATTCCTCTTCAAAAGCCACTGCAAGAGAGTTGTTTTACATGTTTTCCCGTACTGGTTTACCTAAGGAAATCCTTACCGATCAGGGAACTCCCTTTATGTCCAAAATCACCAAGGAATTATGTAAACTGCTGAAAATTAAACACCTGCGTACCTCTATATATCACCCTCAAACTGATGGTCTTGTCGAAAGATTCAATAAGACATTAAAAGGCATGTTGAGGAAGGTGGTTAGTAAGGATGGGAAGGATTGGGACTGTCTTCTGCCCTATTTGATGTTCGCTGTACGTGAAGTTCCTCAATCATCCACAGGGTTTTCTCCTTTTGAAATTGTATACGGCAGACAACCCCGTGGTCTCCTGGACATAGCCTAGGAAACCTGGGAGCAAGAGTCCACACCTTATAGGAGTGTAATTGAGCATGTCACGTTGATGCAAGACCGAATCGCTGCGGTCATGCCGATAGTTAAGGAACACTTGGAGCAAGCTCAGGATGCTCAGAGCAGGGTGTATAACCGAACTGCTAAAGTCAGAAATTTTAACTCTGGTGATCGAGTGTTGGTCAAGGTGCCAACCGTAGAAAGCAAATTTCTTGCTAGATGGCAAGGGCCGTATGAGATCATTGAAAAGGTGGGGGATGTAAATTATAACGTTTACCAACCAGGTAAAAGGAAGACAGTGCAGTTATACCATGTAAACTTAATTAAGCCATAGAAAGAAAGAGAGACCCTCGTGGCAGTAAGTACCCCCTATAGTCTTAACCCAGATGTGTATGTGTCAGAATCCCTCGCAAAGCCACAGAAACAGGAGACAAAAGAGTTTGTGCAGAGAAACACAGACGTGTTTTCAGAACTGCCATGACAGACTAGTATAATAAAACATGACATTGTGACCGAGCCTCAGGTTCGGGTCCACTTGAAACCCTACAGAGTCCCTGAAGCTCGTAGACAAGCCATATCTGAGGAGGTCAAGAAAATGCTAGACCTTGGGATTATTGAAGAGTCAAAAAGTGAGTGGTCAAGTCCCATTGTATTGATTCCGAAACCAGATGGGTCATTACGTTTCTGTAACGACTTCCGCAAGTTAAATGAGATGTCAAAGTTTGACGCATACCCAATGCCAAGAGTTGACGAGTTAATAGAGAGACTGGGCCATTCAAGGTATTTTTCAACACTTGATTTAACCAAAGGCTATTGGCAAGTACCCCTCACGGAGGGCGCCAAAGAGAAAACTGCGTTCATCACCCCGGATGGTCTGTTTCAATATACTTGTTTACCATTTGGGCTACATGGGGCTCCAGCGACCTTTCAAAGGTTAATGGACATAGTCCTCAAACCCCATCGTCGGTATGCTTCGGCATATCTGGACGACATTATAATATTTAGTGATGACTGGGAAAGCCACTTACCAAAGTACAAGCAGTACTAAACTCCCTCAGAGCCGCGGGGTTAACAGCAAACCCAAAGAAATGTTCCTTAGGCTTGGAGGAAGCACGGTATCCGGGGTACATAATTGGGAGAGGGGTGATAAGGCCACATGTCAATAAAGTTGAGGCTATCCAAAACTGGCCCCAGCCCTCAACCAAAAAGCAGGTCAGAGCTTTTCTAGGAATTGTAGGTTATTACCGCAGTTTCATTCCAAACTTTGCCAGCACAGCAGCGCCCCTGACAGATCTTACCAAGGGAAGTAAGTCTGTCATGGTCAAGTGGGACACGAAGGCTGAAAGCGCCTTTCAAGAGTTGAAACTGGCCCTGTGTAACCAACCAGTCTTAGTCACTCCTGACTTCAAAAAGGAGTTTGTTGTCCAAACTGATGCTTCTGATGTGGGGCTCGGAGCAGTTCTGTCACAAGAGGTGGGTGGTGAGGAACATCCTGTGACCTATTTGAGCAGAAAGCTTACCCCGGCTGAGAAAAACTATAGCATAGTTGAACGGGAGTGCTTGGCAATTAAGTGGGCACTTGAGTCCCTGAGATATTATTTATTGGGTCGTCGGTTTAGGTTGGTTACAGACCACTCTCCTCTTACGTGGATGTGTCAAGCTAAAGAGAGAAATGCAAGAGTTACACGGTGGTTTCTTACTTTGCAGAACTTCAAATATACTGTGGAACACAGAGCAGGAAAACTGCAGGGCAATGCTGACGCTTTGTCTAGGACACACTGCCTTGTAGCTAAATGTGTCCGATCCCACGGACTCGAACAGAGGATGAGGGTATGTGAGACAGTGACAGGTAAAGTCATTGAGGGAAGGTACATTTCCCCTAGAATCCAGTCATATGTATCCTAGGCTCCAGGGAATGAGTAGTTTTTGCAATAGAAAGCTCTAGCTTTCCAATCTCGGCTTTAGGAAAAGCCGGAAAAAGGGCCTGGAGTTGGATTGGGGAAGAGGAGGGCGGGTTCCCCAATCCCTAGTCCATCTCTGTTTGTAGGACAAGGCTGCTGCTCAATTAGCTGCACCTGCAGCCTGTATATAAAAAGGTGCAGACACAGTGTGTGTCAGTCTCACCCCTGACTCAGACTGGAGACTACTAAGGCTGGAGTAGCCTGTATTCTATGTGAGTAAAGACCTGTGTTACTTTGTGTCCAGTGCCTGGTAGGAAGGCACTTGGTATAGTTAGACAATATCTTGTTTAGAGACAAGTAATGTAGGGAGAATTTCTCCAGCTCACCTTGTAAAAGTTGATTTGGTTTTTGTAATGGATAATCCTGGTGCTCGGATCCTCGTGGTGGCTCACGAAAAAAGTTTACTTTGAAGGAAAGGATGGTTGGATCCAGCGTTCGTGGAAATAAAAGGAATCTTTTTCCAAGTTTTAATTATTCTTGTTAAAAGATAGGGTATTCGATGGCGTATATAGTATCTTGCAATGAAGAAAGGAGTAATGGTAGGTAGCCTACGCGTTTCAGACGGTGTCTCCGTCCTTATTCATGGCTTAGGATAAGAACTCTGACTGTGTATGCTGGGTTTAAATGTGTTTAACCACAGGTGTGTGTTTTTAATTGCGTTCCAGGGATGCCTGGTGTTGGAGCGCAGCCTTTGACCCGCCTCCCACATTGACCGGCTCCTGGGCTCATGGGCTGAATAATCCGAGAATGGTAAGTATCTTTTAAATTGTTTATATATCTGTCAGAACGCTTATGACATGTGTGTATCCACGTAGTTTGTTGACATTCTTGGATAAGCGGACGGGTAAAAAAGCCATGGTCTAAATACGCATTGTTGGGATTTATATTGCATTGAGTCAGATTGTGTGTGAATGGTGGTTGAGTGAGAAATGTAGAAAAAGAAGAACTAGGTTTTTTTCTTCACGGAAGTTGTGAGAATGAATTATTGGAAATTCATGATTAGACTGTTAAAAAGCTTATGTGTCCTGGGAGATACATATTGCTGGTTAAAATCGTATTAAATTGGGATTTGAGGGTAGTGATATATTTATACTTGATAGGTATAAATTTATCTTCTGCTTATGTTTTTTACATTATAGAACGTTTTTTGTGATAAATGCGAGTGGATGTGGCATGCTGTCATGGAAGTTGTAATAGTATATTATGATGGACATGGAAATATCCATATAAAATGGATAGTGTTTTATGTCTGAATTTTTTTCCTTTTTGCGATTCAGACCAGTTATTCTATGGTTAATAATAGTGCATGACCATGGCTTTTTTACCCGTCCGCTTATCCAAGAATGTCAACAAACTACGTGGATACACACATGTCATAAGCGTTCTGACAGATATATAAACAATTTAAAAGATACTTACCATTCTCGGATTATTCAGCCCATGAGCCCAGGAGCCGGTCAATGTGGGAGGCGGGTCAAAGGCTGCGCTCCAACACCAGGCATCCCTGGAACGCAATTAAAAACACACACCTGTGGTTAAACACATTTAAACCCAGCATACACAGTCAGAGTTCTTATCCTAAGCCATGAATAAGGACGGAGACACCGTCTGAAACGCGTAGGCTACCTACCATTACTCCTTTCTTCATTGCAAGATACTATATACGCCATCGAATACCCTATCTTTTAACAAGAATAATTAAAACTTGGAAAAAGATTCCTTTTATTTCCACGAACGCTGGATCCAACCATCCTTTCCTTCAAAATATCTTGTTTAGTTAGTGCTCAGACGAGCAGGATTTATTTTGTATTTTGCCTTGTTGTACAAGAGGCTGTTTCTTTGACAAGAATAAAACACAGGCAAAGCCCTGCTATGAACTTTAATGCACGGTGTCCCTGTCTCTGTCTACTAAGAAACCGCTGTACCAACCTCTCCTGATGCTAAACCCCCACAATATATATATATATATATATATATCCTCCCATATTTTGCACAACATTATCAACACTATCTATTGCTATATTAATATAGCGAAACTGCGTATTCATTTCTGGATTTACATCTTAGGAGCCTGTAGGCACAGATTGTTCGGCACCTTAGATTCCACCCATTAGGTAGGCCACGCCTAATGCCATGTAGGGTTTTAAAATATTTGTCTAATCTTAAAACAAAGCAGAACATTGTGGTTCGCTTCTCATAATATCTAGCGCCCACTGATGCCTTTCACTGTCCTACCTTGGGAGTCCTCCTCTCACAGAAATACCCATAATTTACATATAAATACATACTGGGCAGTGAGTTTGTGTATATTTTCCCTTTAGCAGGTGCCCTACACCTAGAGTTTCCCTTAGGCACTGGCCTAATATGCCCTTTGGTGAATTCAGCCCTGAGTTTATTCATTGCATAGCTTTTAAGTGTTTTAAATGTTAGCATTGTTAATTTATATTGTGGTCATGTAAAATATTGACAGTATGTTTTTAGAAGAGAACTTCATGAGTCATCATGCATAAAAGTGTTGCCGGTAACACCTAATCAGATCACTAATTTAATTAAAAACCAGCTTTGGGAAGATGACAGCTGGGATGTACTTGGCTGCTATGGATAACATTGACACTTTTGCTTAGAACAGTTTTTATACCTGAGGCCCATTGTGTGTTACTCTATTTCTGCTCCGGTGATCCATGAAAATGGCCTAAAGGAAGCAGGAAAACTGTTTGTTGCATAATGAGTAGTTCTGTGGGACCAGTTCTATCAGTTACATTGAAATGCTACTAAGCACAACCCTTAGCAATTAGCATGGGGATTTGATATATGACTCATTCTAGACAGTAAAAATAAGAGAAAAAAAACATAATTGACTTTAATAATTAATGTACAAGTTAAAGTATAATTTAAGTAATTGTGCATTTGTAAATGTAGCTATAAGACAGTACCCTATAGCCTCCTTACCGTTACTTTATAACACAAAATGCAGTTAATTCCATTTAAAAAAAATACTGATAGAACTAACAAGTATTGTTTTAACAGTACTTGGTCCAGTCTATTTTCAGAATAGAAGAAAAAAGCCCAGCATTGTGTCAGCTTTAACTTATCTAGCTTTAGACATAGGTAAATAGTGAGCAAACTCTCCAAAATGTGAATGCCTTGTGATGTGTGTGCTTGGGCCAGCAGTCCTAGAATAAAAACAAAAAACTCTGAATTTTGGCCCAGTTCCACGCATCACTGCAAGAAAATGAACTGCAAAATCCTGTCAATTATTTGGCAGTGCTGTGATCACTCAATTCCTGGCAGTGGAAAGCAGTCTATATGCAATGAATGAAGAGAAGGTGATGTGTACTATTCTTCTAGAATAATTAGAACATTAACTCAACATTTTGATTATGTGAACTGTTCCAGAATTCATCAATGTTACATCCAAGCTCATCAATATAGCAATAGTTAACATGTTTTATGGGTTCTATCATGACAATTGTACTATAGAATTTTTGATTCAATGATTGTTTATTTAAAGTTTATAAGGAATTATCCTGCAAACTAAAACCTAGTACATGTATTTATTGCTGGATTGGTAGTCCTTAACCTAGTTATGCGTATGGTAAATAACTGCTCTTCACCTTGACCCTGGTTCCTAGCCAGAGTCGTAGCTAGGTTGACGCCTGGGGCAAAGATTCAGATAGCTGTCCTAGCCCTAGCCAAGGCAGACTGGCTTGTTGATGTCGCCCCAGGCACCCATTGATGAAAATCCACTACAATTAGAATATTAACGTGGTTGTTTGAATGGTAGAGTTATGTAGAGCCAAAGTTCTTCTCTTTGGAATAATTTTAGGTAAAGCATACAGTCAACGACAAACAATTCCTAGTATAAAGCATCTTTATTCTAAAATAGGTGTGTCCCATATAGTTCCATGCATAATATAAAATATAGTTTCCCGATTTTTTAGTGTTCTCTTGTCTAAAAATCTAAAAACCATATTTATCTTTTTTTTTACACACAGGTTGGCAGTACCGTATTATTCAAGTGTCAGAAAGGGTACCTACTACAAGGCTCTACTACACGGACCTGTCTCCCTAACTTGACTTGGAGTGGGGTACAGCCAGAGTGCATTCGTAAGTTTAGCTTACTGTATAAAGAAAAGTGGCAAAATCGTGTAATTAAGCATAAAAGTTGACAAGTTCTGGGATTGAAATCATGGTTTGGTCTTTAGTGTTAGCCATGGTATGATATGAAATAACATAAATAATATATATCAGTCCAAAAAAAAATCTGTTTTGGAAAATAAAGTGCTAGAAATTCCCAGAACCTGCTTCTTATCACGTGATGGATTACATTAAGAAAGATGATGACTGAAAAGTTCATTAAAGATAACCTTGTTATGCATATTTGACTTTTCAACATGTAAACTTTCTATTTCCTGTAGCCCACAACTGCAGACAGCCTGAGACCCCTCCTCACGCCAATGTTGGAGCATTAGATCTGCCATCTTTGGGCTACACCTTGATTTATACTTGCCAAGCTGGCTTTTATTTGACTGGAGGTTCTGAACATAGAACCTGCAGAGTGGATGGGAGCTGGACAGGAAAACCACCTGTGTGTCTTGGTAAGTGAATACCATGTTTGTGCTTTATAGGCTACTATTGTCTTAATCAGATAAAGTGTTATAAAAGGTACTGTGAACTGGAAAGGGAAAATTCAGTGTATCTGTTCTCAGGACCGCACGGTAGAGGAAATTTACAAGACCAAGGCTGAGAAAGGCTTATGGGCAACATATTCTCTCATGGCATTTTCATTGGGCTATACGTCTTGAGAGCGAAAATCTCCTTCCTCTCTCCTTGGGTTTCTGTCTGTTTGATTATTATTGATATGATGTTAGGCATTGATGCCTCTTGAAAGATTTCACAGAAACTGATCTGATACTAAAACCCAACAAAGTAATAAGATTACATGATGAAATTTTACTTAGAATTCAGTTATTATTGGCCAAACCTGCCAATATTGATAGAATTGGCTGATGTGCTCATATGTATGGGGGCCTGCTGACTGTTCCCCAAAAGCAGATGTTGAGGGAAGGACCACTAACAAAAGATGTTGCGGGAAAAAAGGGATTGGGTATGTTGGGTTTCGACGCGCATGAGTGTTTGTGGTAGAGTTGGCAGAAGTACCTGTCAGTCGAATGATGCCCTTGTGTATCACCAATTGTAGACCTAGCTGAAGGTAATACTCCCAGTCTCTGTTCTTCCTTGTGTATACTAAGCATACCTTTGTTTTGTCATGCATATTAAATATTCATATGTATACATTATTTCAATGTATGTCATAATGAGCTAATATTAACTTGTTATAACTGTTTCCATGGGTCTCTATCCTGAGGATCAATCTAATATGGAATTTCAATAGTTTTTTATTAAAAAAATACATTGTATGACTGTTGTATGTGTACAACATATTGTATGTGTTTATACCTTACACTACAGAACTATATAGTATAGTATAGTATAGTATAGTATATAACTGTACAAAGTGTTAAGTGTTGTTTCTTTTCAGCTGATGTAAGGCCCAGTGGAAAACCAATTTCTCCAGCTAAGGAGCCTCCTATCCAAAAAACGTCAGGTAAGAAATTATGATTCTCTGTTAATTTCCCAACCAGTGCTGAGTTTTACCAGTCCCTAAATTTTTGCTTCTCTGACAATGTAAGATGCTGTCCCTTTTTTTAACAATTTATTAGTGTCATTATGTTAACAGTTTTTTTTTTTTTTGTTAGCAATAGTGATCTGGGGCTTGGTTTGAATAGATATTTGACAATTCAGTTGATATTTTCCGTTACTGACCTTTAAGAAATGAAAATATGTCCATTATTTCAATAAAAGTAATGCAAGACGTTTTATTTGTAAAAGCGTCCATAAGAAAGTTCCTAATATGTTGTTGCTATTACAGTTCCTGCAGATGTTTTTGCTAAGGATTCACTTTGGAAAGGATCTTATGAATATCAAGGACGAAAGCAGCCAGCCATGCTTACAGTCACTAGTTATGAGGTTGTGAACAGTAAAGTGAATGCTACCATGATCGATCACAGTGGAGTAGAGCTTCAAGTGTCTGGTAAGCAGGGCAGATTCAATCCAAAATAATCTATAAATCTTAATGATAATTAAATGTTAGACAAAGATGCACCTTAGGACATTTTATAAAAATTCTGTGTATATATATATATATATATATATATAAAAATTTAAAGATGTAGCGTAGAAAACTTTAACTTGACACTGATAACTTGCTGCAGCTTAATAACATATCACTACAACAAAAGCCACAAAGAGTTGAGTTAAAGTTTCTTGCCACAGCATATTTAACGTGTTAAAGAGGAACTGATGCTGACCAATCAGTGTGAGGAAGCTTGAGGGTAGTTCACGCCCTGTTGGCTAACTATAGCAAAATAGCATATAGGGAGCCAACAGAACAGTGGGCCATATCTCTGGAACAGGGGGGTCAAAGAAGTAAAAAAACAAAAAAAACAGCGCTGGATTTAGGGAGACAGCGATATTCAGGTCAATAAACCAGTTTAACTTATATGACCCAGTGACAGGTTTAAGTGTCAAGTTTAAGATTGCTACATCTCTACAGTGCTGTAACGAATATGTCCTCCTCCATATGTTCCGTATTGTTGCAGAATGTTTCTTTATTTGCTTCTGATGTTTATATCAAATGTAATATTAGAGAAAGGGGATTTAATTATATACAGTTTATAAATTATGACTGCACTTATTTTAGGATCCTTATCATTCATGTGAATAAGTAACTGTCCACTCCTCTAACACACTGAAATGCTGCCTCTCTGTATTCAGCCAATAGAACTTGATGGCCTATCCTCAGGAGAGGCCTTCAATAGCTGATGGGTCGGGGGCCGAACAGCTATTTTGAAGGGGCCACAGCGCTCGTACCATTTATTCACTTCAATAACCCCGACCCATCAGCTATTAATAGGCCATCATTTTTTACTGACTGGAAAACCAATCTCTCTGGGAACACTAAACTACAATAAAGAAATTCCTGTAGAGATAAAAAAAAGTTTTTGATATAGGTATAATTCCAGTCTGGGTAAGGTTACAAAGCCATTTTTAACTGTCTGGGGTTCTATTGACCCACAGAGAGTAATTTTCTCCAAGTGAAGAAGACTAGGCACAGTGGTAAATCTCTGGAATGACCAGCCCACCAGAAGTACCGTAAGAAATGTGTAGCGACTGTTGATCTAGGAGACCATCAGACTTAGGGTATGTTCACACGGCCTATTTACGGACGTAATTCGGGCGTTTTACGCCTCGAATTACGTCCGAAAATGCGCCTCGATAGCGTTGACAAACATCTGCCCATTGAAACAGACGTTTGTCTGTTCACACGAGGAGTATATTTACGCGTCGCTGTCAAAAGACGGCGCGTAAATAGACGCCCGCGCCAAAGAACTGTCATGTCACTTCTTCAGACGTAAATGGAGCCGTTTTCCATGGACTCCATGGAAAACCAGCTCCAGTTACGTCCGTAATGGATGCGGCGTTCAAGCGCCTGCAAATGCCGTTACGGCTGAAATGACGGGGCTGTTTTCTCCTGGAAACAGCCCCGTAATTTCGGCCGTTACGGACGCTGCCGTGTGAACATACCCTTACACTACAGATGCAAAGAGGATATTATGCAAATCTTTCCCTATGCACACAAACTCTAACTCTAGTTTTTCTTAGTATTCATCTAACACTGAAATGTTTAGGTTAAACAAGCCTGCATTCTGCTTCAGTCCTTTAATAAAGATTTGTTCAGCTGAAAAGTTGCAAAACATTTTAGAACATCTAAAAAAGTGCACGTCCCTCTAGCTTTATCTAAGGTGAATTTCTATGGCTCCACAATTAGAAAAAATAAGAAATAGATATCCAAGAATTTAATTGAAGCTCAACAGAAATAAAACAAAAATATCAGAATAATATTTGGAATAATGTTCTACGGGCAAATAGATCACTTTGTATTACACAGACCTCAATATGCATGTTAAAAAGAAAAAAACAACATTTCATAGTAGACACCTCATACAGTCAAAATGATGGTAGTAGTGTTATGGTCTAAAGATGTTGTGCTACCTCAGACCATGGACAACTTTCTATTATTACAGGCTGAGGCTTTATTGTGTTATGCAGCTAGATAATGGTACAAACAACTCAAGTCTACAATAACCTACACCATAATTAAATCCAGCAATAATGATCCCATGGCCAAAAATCGCTTTGTCCAGTAGCCTACATCGCAAGTAAGGCTAAGTCCACATCTCGTTTTGTGCACACGTTTGTGGTATACAACGACATATACGTTTTAAAATTACAAAAACGTATGCATTTGTAACATTTTTGTGGTATACGTTTTTATACGTTTGTGTCCGTTCTTACTTATAAAAACATATACTTTTTTTTGTTCTTTAGCTAAATCATACTGTGTAAAGTCAAGATTTCTCATTTAAGGTTACAAAAACATATACGTTTTACGCATGCAAACATAGGGTTTGACCCCTTAATGGCCGGCCTATTTTAAACCTTATTGACCAATCTATTTTTGCGTTTTTCCATCGTCGCATTCCAAGAGCTATAACTTTTTTATTTTTGCGTCGACATAGCTGTATAAGGTCTTGTTTTATGTGGGACAAGTTGTATTTTTAATAGCAACATTTTGGGGTACATATAATTTATTGATTAACTTTTATTAACATTTTTGGGGGGTAATGGAAAAAAAACCATAAATTTCGCCACCCTTTTTTGCATCTTAGATTTACGCCGTATACTGTGTGGTATAAATAACATAATAACTTTATTCAGTGGGTCATTACGATTGAGGCGATACCAAATTTATATAGTTTTTTTTTATGCTTTACTACTTTTACACAGTAAAAACACTTTTTTTTCAAAATTATTTGTTTTTGTGTCGCCATGTTTTAAGAGTCATAATTGTTTTATTTTTACGCTGATGCAGCTGTATGAGGGCTTGTTTTTTGCGGGACGACTTCTAGTTTTTATTGGTATAATTTTGGAGTACATGCAACTTTTTGATCACTTTTTATCACATTTGTTTTAAGGCAGGATAAACAAAGAACAGCTATTCTGGCATCGTTTTTTATTTAATTTTTTTACGGCGTTCATTGTGCAGGTTAAATAAAATAATCGCTTTATAGGTGGGGTCGTTACAGACGTGGCGATACAAAATATGTGTAATGTTTTAAAAACCTATTTTTTAAGCAGGCATCCACGACAGGCAGACCTAGGGGCCTTTGTTAGGCCCCCAGCTGCCATGGAAGCCATTGGCACCCTGCGATTGCCATTGCAGGGTGCCGATGGGGTGAGAGAGGGAGCTCCCTCCCTCCAAAACCACTTGGATGCGGCGCTCGCTATTGAACGGGAAAACAGCTCCTGATTTTCAGATTTTTTTGAGTAACTCGCATTTTTCGCTGCCTTTTCCACTGCCTTTTCGCTGAATTTTTTACGGCCGTTTTTGGAGCTGTTTTCAATAGAGTCTATGAAAAACGGCTCCAAAAATGGCCCAAGAAGCGACCTGCACTTCTTTTTTGTGGCCGTTCTTTTACGCGGCCATTTTTCAAAACGGAACAGAACGCCGTTTTTCCCATTGCAATCAATGGGCAGATGTTTGGAGGTGTTCTGCTTCTGATTTTTTGGTAGTTTTTCGGCCGTTTACGGCCCGAAAAATGGACGAAAATAGGCCGTGTGAACATACCCTTAGGGCATCCGCCCTGACCATAGAAATCAATGTGCACGCTGTGGTACACATTTTGACACTGTTTTCTCATGTCAAAACGTGCACATCAGATGTAAAAACGAGATGTGAACTTAGCCTAAAATGACTGCGACCACATTGAATGTCATTACTTGCCATGTAGGCTACGGAACACAGTAATCTTTGGCTGTGCGACTTGTGTCGCGGCCAAAGTCGCCGTGGAACCCCGGCCTAAAACTATACTTTATGTCAATATAATATAAATCACTGGCGGGCACTGCATGAATATTGCCACATACCCTTAAAACCACGGTATGAAACACAAAGCACCAAATGGGTATGTATATGAGGCAAAAAAAATACCATGAAATAACTATATAAGTAACAAACAATTATATTTATTTAAAGTTAATACACCACATAGATAATAAAAACATTTAAAAATAGCATAAAAATGCTAAACAAGAATCTCTAGGAGGGGCGGCCACCCTGATAAGTGGCATACAATAGAAACCCCCAATAACCCACCTAAACCCCTCAATATGCGTTCTATGTATGTAGCAAGGAAATGTTGCATCAAACCAGCATATCCTAGTCCTGAACCATGAGGGGAAAAGGGGATTGTAAGCCCCACGCGTATCGCCACTATGTGGATGGATGGATGGTTGGATGGATATGTGATAGATATGTGATAGATATGTGATAGATATGAGATAGATATGAGATAGATAGAGTTGATATTTGTTTTACCAGGTTTCCTTTCTCTAATATTACAAATTGTTCAGAAATTATTAAATATTAGGGGACATCTAAAATATGGCAAATACAGGACTGTGGCATCTATATTTTAAAGGGTTATGGTATTCCATGTGTCAGTCTCTCACCTGTTATTTTTCTTGCTGCTTCTATCTCTTTATATTAGACTGGGTTGGTTGCTTAGCAGCAGTGTGAATCAGGCTCGGTGCTGCTTTCTCCACTTGAATCGATGGAGATCTATGTGTCACCCATCACAGGCTTTAGCGGTTCCTGTACCACACTAGTTTTGCATGGGGGGGCAGAAACTTCTATCATCAGCTACCACTGATACTTAGACAGGTTCCTGTCACACAGGTATAATGTAGAAGAATATAGCGCAGCCTTCCTATCTGTATACTTAGGGTATGTTCACACGCAGTGTTTTCAGACGTATTTTGGGGCGTTTACGCCTCGAAAAATGCCTGAAAAAAACGGAAGCAGAAAGCCTACAAACATCTGCCTCTATTTTAAAAAACGGAGCGTAAAAAGACGCTCCGTAAAAATGTCACTTCTTGAGGCGTTTTTTGGAGCTGATTTTCCATTGAACACTATGAAAAACGCCTCAAAAAACACCTCAAAAGAAGCTCCAAATTCATTTTTAGCTTCAAAAACTCCTGAAAATCAGGAGCTGTTTTCCCTTGAAAACAGCTCCGTATTTTCAAACATTTTTGAGTTTGCGTGCGAACATACGCTTAGGCTGGATTCACACGAGCATGTTACGTCCGTAAAGGACGGAACGTATTTCGGCCGCAAGTCCCGGACCGAACACACTGCAGGGAGCCGGGCTCCTAGCATCATGGTTATGTACGATGCTAGGAGTCCCTGCCTTGCTGTAGGACAACTGTCCCGTACTGTAATCATGTTTTCAGTACGGGACAGTAGTTCCAAGGAGAGGCAGGGACTCCTAGCATCGTACAGAACTATGATGCTAGGAGCCCGGCTCCCTGCAGTGTGTTCGGTCCGGGACTTGCGGCCGAAATACGTTCCGTCCATTACGGACGTAACATGCTCGTGTGAATCCAGCCTAATGGTTGCTCAGGTTATTTAGGAGAATATAGAGAGACAGTGTCTCCCAGCATGCAGAAATTATATGATCTTTACCTGGTTATGTGATGCGATGCTGAAGCATCATGGGATTGATAGCAAAGCAGAGAGGAAGAGGAAGAGAAAGCTGGGGAAATCTAATAATCAAGATGTGGATTTTTTTTAAAGCACAGACAATGCAGCAGTTCAAAAGATAAGTACAGGATACATAAAATAAGTGTAGAGTGTGGTATACAGTCAGGTGCGGAATGCAGACATGGAAAGTTGTGTTTCCACTGGAACTCTTCTTTAATTTTAGATTTACAAACGTCAAAGAAAATGAAAAAAAAAATGCATCCGAGAGATTGGACAATTTGGACAATTTGATGGGAGACATGCAGCAATAATGCAAATAGAGAAAAACACTAATGTTAAGCTTACAATTATTACATAGTTAGTACGGTAGAAAAAAGACATAATGTACCGTCAATCAAGTTAAACCTAGGAATAGGAGAAAGGGAAGGGATATGGGTAAACTTTAGAATGTTTTACCCCTATTTATCCCGAGGAAGGTAAAAAAAAAAATATCAATGATATGAACCAATCTGCATTGTTCACTCAATTGGAAAAAAAAATTACACCGCCAGATTTTTGTGTTGATATATTACAGTATGTAGTAATGGAGAATGGTGTATATTCATGCAGTAGTTTATTATGTGTTTCTTTTAGGTATTTTCAAAAAGGAAGAATTCCACCTCCTTCTCCAGGCATACCAGATAAGGGGACCAAAGGACATTGTCATGGAGAAATTCAAGATGGAGAGCTGGGCTTTGGACGGCCATGTAAGTTTACCAGTCTTTATGAACTTGAACATATAGATGTTGGACATGACTGAATCATGATATAACCAACAAAATAACAAGCATTTTGAAGGGTTAAACGTAATTTTTAGAAGAGTATATAGTTTCTATATACACTAGTTCGGAAATGCACACTAGCCCACAATGCAGCATAGTCCATGGATAAGGGTCTTAAGGTTTCATTGGGCCTACAGCTGAATTCAGCACGAAACTATAGATTGCTGGAGGCTTTTGAGGATAGGGACGGGTGACGGAATGATAGGACAGTCCTCATTATCATGTGAATACAGTCAAGTTATGAATGACAGAAAAACATTCAGTTACCCTGAATATAAATGAAGGACAGGAACCTAATCGCCTCAGGGCATTACGGCAGAAAGGATAAGAAAAGCATCTCTTATCTATTGTCAAATGCTATCTGTCTATTTTCCAGATTTTTGCATGTTTGAAACAAACCATGTGCATTCATATGAGATCCGCATTGTAAAAGCAGATTACCGCCAACCTTGTCAGCCATTATTACTTATTCTATTATATAATTTAGTGTATTTTTATACCCTGATAAGCAGGAACATTGATAAACTCACAATATGACTAAGAATATTCTTAAAAGAACACCAAGCCCAAAAATAAAAATAATAATAATAAAGATAAAATGTTGTGTGCCTCAAATTGTAATGCCCACTGGGGACAAGCATCATTGTAAAATATATTCTGGGTACAGCTCCGTTGAATATGGTGGAGCAGTTTGAGTAAAGGGTAATAAATAATACTGCCACATTTTGCGTTTGCATAGATTTATATTGGTAAAAAAAACCACACTGAAACCATTATACAAGCCTGTGCACTCTATTATGATGCAGTAATAGGCTGGGTTCACACGACCTATTTTCAGACGTAAACGCGGCGTATTATGCCTCGTTTTACGTCTGAAAATAGGGCTACAATACGTCGGCAAACATCTGCCCATTCATTTGAATGGGTTTGCCGACGTATTGTGCAGACAACCTGTCATTTACGCGTCGTCGTTTGACAGCTGTCAAACGACGACGCGTAAAATGACTGCCTCGTCAAAGAAGTGCAGGACACTTCTTTCAGACGTAATTTGAGCCGTTCTTCATTGAACTCAATGAAGAGCAGCTCAAAATTTACGGCTGTCAGAGAAGCCTCGCAAAATGCGAGGAGGAGCATTTACGACTGAAACGAGGCAGCTGTTTTCTCCTGAAAACAGTCTGTCTTTTCAGACGTAAAAGCCACTCATCGTGTGCACATACCGATAGAGTGCCTGTTGTACGAACCTGGCTATTCCTCACAAAAAGTATAGAAAATACCAGCTCATCTGGAATTTGTTACTAGGATGAACATACTAAACATATTGGTTTATATATGATACTAATGGTTTGCACTGTTCTTACCTATACACCCATAGGTATCATCTGAATCTGCTGGAGGAACGTATGTTTATCAGGGCTTTGTGCGTGGGAAAGGATTTGGCCAGTTTGGACTTCAAAGGATCGGTAAATAAAAAAGCTATAGTTGTGCTACGGCTGTAAGGTTGAAACGGTTACTAGAATAAATGACTAACGTGCTGTCTCTTGGTCCCACAGACAGAAGATTACTAGAAAATAGTCCTGACACCATAGGACATTTCCCATCCAACAGCAGCTCAGTGGCAGCTGCTATCCTTGTGCCTTTTATAGCTCTCATCATTGCTGGTTTTGTTCTATATCTTTACAAACACAGGTATGATCCTAAGGGTCAGTTCACTTGTTCAGGACTTGGGGGGAATGAAATCCGCATCAAATCCGGAGATGAATCCGAAATTTAGAAAAACGCAAGTGCGTATTTCTTATGGTGCGGATTTCATTGCGGATTTTAACATCTTATTGATGTCTATGATGAAAATCCACAAATTAATACGCTTTGAATCCGGCGGGGAATGGACATGCTGCAGATTTAACATTTCTATCCGCATCTAAAAATATCCTGCATGTGGTTTGGGATTGTAAAAACCCATCTACTTGCATTGTATAGTAAAACTATGCGGATTTGCTCTGTGTATTCTGCAATGCAAATCCGAATCAAATACTGAATGTGTGAACTGGCCCCTACAATTTAGTTGTGCATTCTCTCTAGTGCATGGAATTCAATTTGTGTGCACTGCAGATATAGGGACAATGTACAGTGCACTTCACTACAGCTGGATTATGACATATAGACCAATGCAGGATGACACCATTTGTTATCCATTACTTTTCACTAGAAACTAATTCATTAAGGCTCAGTTCCCATCTTGACTTATAATGCAGCCTATCGGGTGCGGTCAAGGTTTCTGTCGTTTTGTCGGCAAGAATGCCGTCAAAAGTGATGTAAATGCTAACGGAACCTCGGACATACTATAGCCAGTGGCGTAACTACCGCCGTAGCAGCCGTAGCGGCTGCTACGAGGCCCGCGGCATGAGGGGGCCCGTGTCGCCCGCCGGCACTGGCCCCCACCATGGCCGCAGGCTCCGCTAGCAGCCGCTATGGCTGCTACAGCGGGACGCCACTGATCACTACGGCAGAGCAGGGAGGTATCTCCCCGCTCTGCCATTAAACAAAAGACATGTATCCCCTATCCACAGGATAGGGGATACATGTGTGATCGCTGGCATTGATAGGTAGAACGGGGGACTGAAAGTCCCCTGAAGTTCTCCATCACAAACCTCGGACTTCCGGGTTCTGTGTCGGCTTCTCCATAGAAATGAATGGAGCACCGATCGCGCTTGTGTGCATGCTTGACCAGCGCTCCTTTCATTTTTATTGAGCTGCCGACACAGACGCCGGAAGTCAGAGGTTAGTCATGGAGAACTTGGGGGGACTTTCAGTCCCCCGTTCTCCCTATCAATGCCAGCGATCACACATGTATCCCCTATCCTGTGGATAGGGGATACATGTCTTTTGTTTAATGGCAGAGCGGGGAGATACCTCCCTGCTCTGCCGTAGTGATCAGTGGCGTCCCGCTGTATCGCACATGTATCCCCTATCGCACATCGCCTTAACACTGAGATCTCTGCTCCATTGCGATTAAATTCTGCTGCTTTCTGGTCCAAATGCAGGAGGAAACCACTCAAATGAAGCAGAGAGTACTCAGTATTTGCAATATTATGTGCAGAGTGCATGTCTAGGCGGGCAGAGCAGGAAGTCTGTGTGACTAACTTCCAGCCAATAGCTGCATAGCAAGAAGTGATGTCAGAGAGGGGCAATAACTTCTGCTGTAGAGCCCAGTAACATACAGCAGTAGTTTTGTTTGCCTACAGTGTCAAGGACCTCTAGTGTAGAGAGCACCTTGGACATTTGGATTTGGGGTACTGGAGTGAAAAAAATTAATGTCCCTGATATATTTATAATAAATCTACTCAGAGAATTAAAATTTGCATACTGTGTCCCCTGCTGGAATGTATCTAGCCCAGTAATGTCACATAGATAGAATCTTATGTCAGAATCATTTCAAATTTTATTATAAAAAAAGTTCCCTATACCCAGTTACAATAGTGTGTTAGTTTTTATACATGTGCCGGAAAGTAGATTATAGGGAGGGAACAACTGAATCGTGCTATATTTGCTTTTTATTTCCTTTTTTAGTTCTATATAAAATGCATATTGTTGTATGTGATATGTTATCTTTTGTTGGATCAGAGATTTCTTAATTTTTCCTTTAGAAGACCCAAAGTTCCGTTTAATGGGTTTTCTGGACATGAGAATACTAATGGCCGGGCCACATTTGAGAACCCCATGTATGAACGAAATGTACAGCCTACAGAAATTGTGACAAATGAGACAGAGTTTACGGTTAGCACAGTGTGCACTGCTGTATAGCCCCCGCCCTTTACCAGGTATGTGGAGGGGACACTATCTGATATGTTTATAATGAGGCAGGGGTGCAATTGGTAGGGTTAATACATTGAGCCAAAGTCTAAAAAGGCCAAAAAATGACAACCCATGCTTACTTATTATATGTTATTGCATTCAATTAGCAAAATTATATTTTTAAGCACAGGCTCATTGTGCCCAGTGCTATATATATATATATATATAGATCTGTGAAGAGGTGCCAAGTGATCATCAGAACAAACTACATAGTGGAATTTGGTAAGGTTGCACTTATTTAAAGCTGATGGGTTGGGGTCCGACTCCCGGGACCCCCACCAATCAGCGCTGCTTCCCCTTCATTTCTACTTGCTCACTGTGAATCATCTACACACATGTTGCGGCGATTCACAGGTATTGCAGCCCTCTTCTCCCATTGAAGTGAAAGGGAGAAGAGGGCTGCAATACCTGTGAATCGCCACTACATTCATATCGACGATTCACAGTAAGCAAGTAGAAATTAAGGGGAAGTAGCGCTCGTACGAATGCTGCACCCCCTTCAAAACAGCTGATCGGCGGGGGTTCCAGGAGTCGGACCCCGACCCTTCAGCTATTGATGGCCTATCCTGAGGATAGGCCATCAATTTTTAGGGACTGGACAACCTCTTTAACAGCACTAATCTTTACTGAGTGGCTCATTGTCATTATGGGCTTAGAAAATATTATATCATTTGTCCTTCCTCATTTTTTTTGTTTAGATCATTTAAACTCATCTTCTTAATTTAATTGTCTTGAAAAATATTTTCTATCAAATTGCTCACCTCAGATTATTTTTGTCTTATTTTTTTATATATATAGTGAACTGGGTTTACTTGGAATCTCTGTCCTGTCTTTCCCTTGCCCTGCACATCATCAGTGGGCAGCTGATTTCACCAGTGCCACTTGTAGCCACACCATTTTTTGATGACATCCAATGTGTGCCGGGCTGGCGGATTCAGGAGAAACCAGAGGCCTACCCTATGTACCACAATGAAGTAATGCCAACAGCAGACAAAACTTCTTCGTATCAATCTGCTAGAGTCTCATGCAGCCTTGGCAACTGGGTTTCTCATGACAAGTGGCAAGGCTGCCTCCTCAAGAGGTTCTTATCCTCCAGGGACACCGTGCAAGTGCTTTTATACCGAACTTGTATACATGCAACGTTGGTTGAAAGTGGATATAAACAAACCTATATATACAAATATACATATTTTTATTCAGCAAAGAACCAGTTCCAAAAAGTGCTTTTCCTCCATTCTTCTTCGCCTGATCCCTGCAGCACATTACAGACTGTGTGGCGTTGGCGGGAAGGGGGAGCGCAGCCTTACACCCCAAGCCCCAAGTTGGCATTTTCATCTTCAACCAGCCAACACTTGATGGAGAGCTGTTTATCAATTCTGTTCAAAACCAACCCTTCCTATAGGTCAACTGAGCACGTTGATGCTTACTGTTCCAGTTTAAGATAGAGACATTCAACCAGCCTAAACTTCCACAATACGTCATTCTGAAAATATTGCCCGCATTACCTCCAAGTCACGTTTAGAAGGATATTTTTGTTTTTGTCAGCAATGCATTGCAGGTTTGTTAAGGTTCATCATTGGTGTTTCCTTGTTAATAAAATACATTTCAGGTACAAATTATTGTAATAAGGGGGACCTTACCAAATGGACTTAACAGACGACTATATGAAAAGTATATAGTTAAATACCTCCTTCAATGACAATGAATGAAATTATGATTTCTTTGAATGTTATGTTATACCAGGCTACATCAAATCGGCAACATTGCAGTGTTATGTAGGTTTGTGTTCTCATTTCATTCTCCTGTATATGACATATGCAGTACTGAATTTTACCAAAAATGGTTACCAAACTCAACCCTTTAGTAGGAAGTCAGACATCATTAGTGACACAGATTACGGCTATCGAGTCAACAGTCAACATTTGTACCTTTTCTTGACATTAATTTGGTATTTTCGAGAAACAAATATTACACAGTATTTCGTTTTTGATGTATTTACAAATTCTGCTGATTTACCTGGTTGGTGTTACTATGCTTCTATTCATGCTAAAACCATTGACTACCTCTTCTGTTATTATGTGCTGAATTGTTTGCAGCATTTCTATTTGTCTCCTGCCACTGTCTAGGTTCAAGCATTCATAGTTCTTTTTGGCATTGTGTGCTCATTTTTATTCTCTTTTTGCAAAAGGCAAGAGAGAAATTAGTCAACAATTTGTTATTCCAAACCTACAAAATCAACTGAATCTGTTAAAACAGCGTTACAAATACAGTTATTTCACCTTTGCATGATTTTCCTTCTTCTACAATGTATAACTGCGGCATAAGCGTCACTTTAGAACAGTATTGGAGGTATATGTGGTGCCAAAAGTAACTATTTGTAAGCTTGAAATAAAAATGCCAAGTCTAGTTTTTCAGCTACTGAGAAATAATAAGTGGCAGCACTTTCTGATACCAATAAGCCTACAAGGGAATGCTGGGAGTCATAGTTTTAGCTAATGAGTCACAGATTGGGCACCTCTGAGACAGATGTCATGTTTGGCTCTATAGAACACCTCTATGGAAATGTCTTATTGCCGCAAGGTGTCCTGGCATGGCTTGTGCACCCCCATATTTGTTCCCTGCAATGCATTGCTACATTTTACTGTACAAATACACCACTGTGTTGGCAGTTGTACCATTAGCCAACGGATTAAACGTTACTTACTGTAGTGTCACAGGGACAGGCTGCAAAGGCACATGTAGCAGTTATGATTGCACTTGCTAATGAACAGAAGCGAAAAAAAATTGATTGTAGCCCGTATATTTATTTATATTTAAATATCTTGTTTGTCCATGGAAATTAGTACAAAATTCAGGAATGAAAAGAACAAATGCTATGTCACTATCTCTGCCTGTTTGAAGATACATAAAAAGATGCATAATATGGCTGATCTGCAAAGTCTCATTAGAAGAAATCACCATTGACTAGAATGTCGGGAGCCTAGTAGTTTCCATTGTATCCTTATGTTTAATAAATGAAAAGCCTAAACCACTTATTTTAGCTAATCCTCAACAGGCAGAAATGCTGCTTATATTAAAAGTAAATAATTTCTTTAGCAACATGTTTTATTGGTGCTTTAACCTCTTTGCACAACACAATTGAGCCGACTGCGGAATACAGCCCATATGCAGATGGTGAATTTACTTAGCTCGGGTTTTCAATGAGGCTACTCTCTTTCTCCCTGTCCGTTCCCAGCTCCTCCAGTCTGAAATGCAAACATTATCAGGACTAGCGAAACAGCTCATTGCTCCGCCAATGGCCTCCCCCTTTGCGACCCACTTACTACTCGTGGAAAGGACAAACAGAATAAATAGACTATTTTGTACAGAGATATATTTTTATGAAGAGAATTTGTACAGGTTAAAAAATAGAGAAATTAAAAAAATCTAAATGAAACTGAATCCTTTATGTCCTATTTGGATTATTGTATCCTATGGTAGTGATGAGCTTTTTTGTAAATGTAAAAATGTACAAATGCCTTGTTTACAGAAGATGACTGTATATATGTAATCTATACACACTCTGGCTTGTCTGCAATATAAACTGTTTAATTTATGTGTCTCTGTATATGAGGCTTAATTTTTGTTCAATTTGCCTTTTAATTTTCATGATTTTGAAAAGCTATTTTAAATTTTTGGAATTCAAATTAAATCTAAATTTTTGCATTGCTTTGTCTACTGTGAATTCTGTATTTAGAGGTTTTTTTAGATAATATGTTGACAAAATTCTTGCTACAGTGTTTTGCTTCTGCTTTAAGAATAGAACACAGAAAACCTACAGTGCTGAATGTAGTCTAGTTTGTCCTGTTTCATAAAACATTCTAGTGGATTACATTTATATACAAACCTTTTTGTTACATCCATTTTAATGTGTCAAAAGGGTTTTCCTTTTTTGTAGTCCTTTTGTGTTCTAAGGGTAAACTGACAGGTTGTCCAGTGATCAGATATAATCTTGGCGGGAATCCAGCAGTAAGTGTACAATTTCCATTGAAATGAATGGGCTGTTCGTGTAATAAATTTACATCCCGGGTCATCCAGAGCAAGAGCTACTCCTTGTAACCTTTCTAAACTCTGGCTTTAAGATGAGTTCTTGAATAAGGGACTACTGTCTATTAACTCAGAATACCCTAGGATGGTATTTGAAAATGTTATTTTCCTAATCCAAACAACCCCTTTAAAGTGCAGATTTAGCTTAGTAAAACTGTACATTTTAAACCAAATTTTTAGTCTACAAATGATGTTGAATAACTTTGCTTTACTTATTTTATGCTAATCTTAACCTGCATTATAAAGAGAGCTTATTCTCATCCAGAGCTTTATTCAGCGTTTTTCTCCCTTATTTATAATCCTAATATTCTCACATATAACGGCAACACTTACTGGTTCATTGTCTGTACAGAAGCTGAAGTTCTATTATGGAAGCTGGAGTTTTTAAACAGTCACTGATCAGTCATCTGATGGATGTGTTCAGAAAATAAAGCTTACACGTTGTATAACACAAGTTATTCAGATTTCTTATATACACTATATGGTATTGGGACACCTACACATTACACCTATAAGTGCTTTTTTGACATCCTAATCTAAATCCATAGTCATTATTATGGATTTAGTGTCCCCTTTGCAGCTAAAAGAGATTCCACTCTTCTGGGAAGGCTTTCTACAAGATTTTGGAGTGTGTCTATGGGAATTTTGGCCATTCATCAAGAGCGTTTGTTGGATGAGAGGACTTGCTCGCAATCTCCGTTCTAGTTAATCCCAAAAGTGTTTGAGGAGGTAGAGCTCAGTGCTCTGTGTGGTCCAATCAAGTTCTTCTACACCAAACTCACCAAACCATGCATTTATGGAACTTGCTTTGGGCACTGGAGCACAGTCATGCTGGAACAGAAAAGGACCTTCCCCAAACTGTTCCCACAAATTTGGAAGCAAACAATTGTCCAAAATGTCTTGGTATGCTGAAGCATTAAGAATTACCTTCACTGGAGCTAAGAGGCCTAGGCCAAACCCTGAAAAACAACCTCATATCATTATCCATCTTCCACCACACACAAAACACAGTCTGGCAGGTAAAGTTCTCCTGGCAATCGACAAGCCCCGACTCGTCCATCAGACTGCCAGATAAAGAAGTGTGATTCATCACTCCACAAAACTGCTCCTGAGTTCAGTGGCAGTGTGCTTTATATCACTCCATCCAACGCTTGGCTTTGTTCTTGGTGATGTAAGGCTCGCATGCAGCTGCTTGGTTATAGAAACCCATGCCATGATGCTCCCGGGGCATAGTTTTTCTAAGGATGCTAGAAGAGGTTTGAATCGTAATACATGAGGAGGTTTGAAACGTAATACATGAGGAGGTTTGAAACTTTGCAGTTACTGAGTCAGAAGAGCATTGGCAACTTTTATGCACTGTGTGCCTCAGCACTCGGCGACCCTGCTTTGTAACTTTCTGTGGTCGTCCACTTTGTGGCTGAGTTTATGTGGTTTCTAAACGCTTCCACTTTTCAATAATGCCACCCACAGTGATTGTGGAATATCTAGGAGGGAAGAAATTTCACTAGCTCACTTGTAACATCCTATTTCAGCTAAAATTCAGTGAGTTATTTAGAATCACCCATTCTTTCACAAATGTTTGTAAAGGCAGACTGCAAGGCTACGTGCTGGATTTTATTCACCTGTGGCTGAATGAAACACCTGAATTCAATGATTAAGAGGTTTGTCCCAATACTTTTTTCCATATAGTTTACTTTCTGTATCAATTCCTCATAGTAATTTATTTGGGAACCTTCATTGTTTATTTCCAAAGGATGAAAATCTGTTCTGGTACCTTCTGCAGGAAATCCATTGTCAGCAAATGACCTATTATGGAAATCTACTTAACCTCTCCAAGTTTATGTGGGCCCTTGGGCGACACAGAATTAGTAGGCCCCTTTGCGGGGGAAGTCACTACGGCAGTGAAATGGAAGAAAAAGTCACTTTGTGCCCCTATAAAGACGTCAGGCCCTGTTTATGCCCTCATATAGAAGTTAGGCCCCCAGTTTGTACCCCCATAAATTTTGTGCCCTCTAGATAGTGCCACACAGCCCACTTCCCTGGTAGTGCCACACAGAACCCTAACCCAGGTAGTGCCACACAGCCCCCCTGCCAGGTAGGGCCACACAGCCCCTCCTCCCAGGTAGTGCCACACAGCTCCCCTCCCTGGTAGTGTGACACAGCCACCCTCCCTGGTAGTGCCACACAGCCACCCTCCCTGGTAGTACCACAGAGCCTCTCCCTGTAGGTAGCGCCTTTGAGGTTACCTCTAGGAGTGGAATCCCCAGACAGAGCATTGCCGATGCTCTGGCTGGGGATTCCGCTTCAGGAGAAACCCCTGATGTCACTGTCCACATAAGGACAGTGTTGTCAGGGGCAACCACAGAGCCAAAGTCCCCGGCAGATTGCTACTAGCACTCTGCCTGCGACACTGCATTGCTCATGACAACACTGTCAATATATGGACAGTGATGTCAGGGGCTTCCCCAGAGACGGAGTCCCGGAGCAGAGCCGCTTCTAGTGCTCGGCCTGGGACTCCTCCTGACATCACTGTCCACATATGGACAGTGATGTCAGGGGCTTCTAGCACTCTGCCTGGGACTCCTGCTCTGCTCCTGACATCACTGTCCATATATGGCTAGTGATGTCAGGGGCAACCCCAGAGCCAAAGTCCCCGGCAGAGTGCTACTAACACTCTGCCTGGGACACTGCATTGCTCCTGACAACACTGTCCATATATGGACAGTGATGTCTTGGCTTCCCCAGAGATGGAGTCCCGGAGCAGAACCGCTTCTAGTGCTCTGCCTGGGACTCTTGTCCTCCTGACATCACTGTCCACATATGGACAGTGATGTCAGGGGCTTCCCCAGAGACGGAGCACCACACCGGAGATACTAGCGCTCTGCATGGGACTCCTCTCCTCCTGACATCACTGTCCATATATGGACAGTGATGTCAGGGACATCACCAGAGATGGAGTCCGGAGCAGAGCCTCTCCTTGTAGCGCTCTGCCTGGGACTCCTTCTCTCCCTCAGACATCACTGTCCATATATGGACAGAGCTGCTAGCGCTCAGCCTGGGACACCACTCCCTCTGACATCACTGTCCATATATGGACAGTGACGTCAGGGGCTTCCTCAGAGACGGTCCCGGAGTAGAGCCGCTACCGCTCTGCCTGGGACTCCTCTCCCTCTGACATCACTATCAATATATGGACAGTGATATCAGGGGCTTCCCTAGAGACGGAGTCCAGAAGCAGAGCCGCTAGCACTCTGCATGGAACTCCTTCTCTCCTCCTGACATCACTGTCCATATATGAATAGTGATGTCAGGGGCTTCCCCATAGACGGAGTCCCGAAGCAGAGCCGCTAGCGCTCTGCCTGGGACTTCTCTTCCTCTGACATCACTGTCCATATATGGACAGTGATGTTAGGGGTTTCACCAGAGATGGAGTCCCGGAGCGTGCAGAGATGCTTGTAGCGCTCTGCCTGGGACTCCTGCTCTCCCTTTGACATTACTGTCCATATATGAACAGTGATGCCGTGACGACAGCAGCAACAGCACCCGGAGGCCAAGTGGGCCCCCCCAAGGGTAGTGGGCCCAAGCACTTGCCTAGGTTTGCCGGGCGCTGATGCCAGCCCTGCTTTATGTTTGCCATTTGCTTTTTTGGGCACAGACAGATGGTAGTTAAAATGGTTTTCCAGTTTCAAAAAATAAATGTTAATACCCTTTTAATTACATTAACAGATCCCTGACAAAGAAGTAAGCTTTACTATAAGGTGCACACAGCAGTGTGAGTGTGATGATGGTTTTAGCTGTCTGTAAACAAGGTAGGCGACTTAATTGAACAAAAAAAATAACCATAAATTCCCATTGCAATTTTTCTTCTGTGGCTGTAATATTTGCCCACTCCATTTAGAATATGCAATGTTCAAGGGTTGTCTTGCATGCACAGCCTTTTTGAAACTCCTACAGAATCTTGATGGAATTTACATTCGGGCTTTGACTTGGCTATTCAAGAACCCCGTCATTCTTTTTTTCAGCCATTTCTTTGTGGATTTACTGGTAAGTTAATAATTAATGCCCTGCTGCAAGGTCCATTTTTGGCTATGCTTTAATCATCTGAAAGATGGCCTCAAATTATTCTCAAGCACCCTACAGGTACAATGCAGAGTTCATAGTGGATAGTAGGAAGTTGAACTGCCCATTCTTTGATATAGCAAAGCAACTTCAAAACATAACATTTTCACCACCATGCTTCTAGTTGGTATCAGATTCTGCTGATAAAATGCTGTCTTTGGCCTTTACCAAACATATTTTCTAGTGCTGTGACCAAATAACTATTTTTGCCCTGTGCAGATCACATTGTTCCGAAAGTCCTGGTGTTTGCCTAGGTGTTTATGGGCAAACTTACTCTTGCCCTAATTTGTTTTTATTGACAAAAAAGGTTTCCTCTTGTCACATCTCCCATGTAGATTTTATATGTTTAGTTTCTAACAGTAGACTTATGCACTTTGGCATTAGTAGTGGCGAAGTGAGATTCGACTTTTATGTCCAGTGATAAAATTCTGGGGTTCATAGAGACCTCTCAGCATCTTACATTAGGATTTAATTGTTAAACTTTTCAGATTCATTGGCATCTATAATCCTTTTGAAGGCATGAGTGAGCTCTTTTAAACTAGACATGGTGATATCATACATTTCAGCAACAAAGAGCAAACCAAGCTAAATATTGGAGGTTTAAATAAGACAGGTTCCTCCAAAACCCTCTCTATACTTGTGTGTACATACATGGCCATAAGGTGTCACAGTAAAAAAAAATTGATGCAAAACCGCACATTCTTTTGCGATGTTGGTTTTGGATGGTGCAGTTTTTACATGTAAATCACATTAGAATCTGGTGCATCTAATTTTAAGTTTAGGTCTTTAAAGAGGCTCTGTCACCAGATTTTGCAACCCCTATCTGCTATTGCAGCAGATAGGCGCTGCAATGTAGATTACAGTAACGTTTTTATTTTTAAAAAACGAGCATTTTTGGCCAAGTTATGACCATTTTTGTATTTATGCAAATGAGGCTTGCAAAAGTACAACTGGGCGTGTTTAAAAGTAAAAGTACAACTGGGCGTGTATTATGTGTGTACATCGGGGCGTTTTTACTACTTTTACTAGCTGGGCGTTCTGACGAGAAGTATCATCCACTTCTCTTCAGAACGCCCAGCTTCTGGCAGTGCAGACACAGCCGTGTTCTCCAGAGATCACGCTGTGTCGTCACTCACAGGTCCTGCATCGTGTCAGACGAGCGAGGACACATCGGCACCAGAGGCTACAGTTGATTCTGCAGCAGCATCAGCGTTTGCAGGTAAGTAGCTACATCGACTTACCTGCAAATGCCGATGCTGCTGCAGAATCAAATGTAGCCTCTGGTGCCGATGTGTCCTCGCTCGTCTGACACGATGCAGGACCTGTGAGTGACGACACAGCGTGATTTCTCGAGAACACGGCTGTGTCTGCACTGCCAGAAGCTGGGCTTTCTGAAGAGAAGTGGATGATACTTCTCGTCAGAACGCCCAGCTAGTAAAAGTAGTAAAAACGCCCCAATGTACGCACATAATACACGCCCAGTTGTACTTTTACTTTTAAACACGCCAAGTTGTACTTTTGCAAACCTCATTTGCATAAATACAAAAATGGTCATAACTTGGCCAAAAATGCTCGTTTTTTAAAAATAAAAACGTTACTGTTATCTACATTGCAGCGCCGATCTGCTGCAATAGCAGATAGGGGTTGCAAAATCTGGTGACAGAGCCTCTTTAAGGTAGTGATAAATGTACTTACTTTTTCAGCACAAAACAATAGCCTATCTAATACATTATTGTAAAGTCAATTTGATCTTTACTTTTTCTTCTTTATCATTATATACTGTTTTAATGAAGATCAAATGTTGATATGGCCAAATAAGTTAATAAATACAAAAAATATATAGGGTGTCCTTACTTTTTTACATGACTGTATGTGTATATTATACTATATATAAAAAAGGGGAATGATCATAATTTTTATTTTTCTATATAACTACATAGATTCTATACACTATTAGGGCAACAGTGTTTAAAAAAATTACATACTTCTACCTCAATATTATATATTATTGGGCATTAGTGTACATTAGATAGCATCAAACTCTATAAGGGTCAGTTTACACAGGTTTTGGGCGCTGAGTTTGACGCGGAAGCCAAAAAACTTCCAAAATCGCCCCCATTGATTTCAATGGGAAGCATAGGCTTTTTTCCCAGGCGGCTCTTGGCCACTTGTGGGGAAAAAAAAGTGGCATGTTCTTTCTTGCCGTGGTTTCCGCCTCTGACCTCCCATTGAAATCAATGAGAGGGAATAAAAAACAGTGGCGCTCGTTTCTGAGTGTTTTTTGCAGCGTTTCTTTGCCTGCGGTCCTTGATTCAACGGAAGTTAGCAAAAAACGCTGAAAAAACATGGGAAACAAGTGTTAAAACAATTCTGGCAGTTCAAAATCTGCAGATTTATACTGCCTACACAAAAACACTCTGTGTGAACTATCCCTAATGCCCCAACGTTTTACCTATTACCCCCAGCATATAATAATTATAACAATTCTGAAACACTTTATTTACATAATCTACTTACATCTAAGATTTGGAATTGAATGAAACCCCTTTTTTTAACTAGTTTACTTTTAAAGACAGCTCAGCATTTCTCTCAGAGTGAAGATTACATTCTTCTCATTTAAATTCCATCAAGGTGGAAAATCCAATAATCTTACATAATTAATTTGCAGATGAAATTGCAGCCCTAGGCCATGAAGAATTGCCAGTGCATAACGTCAATATAAAAGGGGTCCCCCAAAAATTGCTCTGATTATGCTAATAGTGCCGAAACCAGATTTTGTTTTGTGAAATATCTTTGTAAAATAAACTGTGAATTGATGTGGCCGAATCTGCTAACTATTCCTATCTGTTGTCTCCTGTTATTTGGAACTTGTTTGGAACTTTCTATCAGCATAAGCAAAATGTTCTGTGAAGCTCTCTATGTCTGAAACGACACACTGAAGTTGTAATGTCCATCTAATGAATCTAGTGCATTATGAAAACTCTAAGCATCCTTTTTTTTTTATTTAAGATTAAAAAAAAGAAAGCAAATGCCTTAAATTTGTTCCCGAAGAATAAAACATTTGTTTATTTAATACAGAAATGTACAGCTATTGGAAGATTTAGGCTGGGTTCACACGTGGCGGAATTTCACTTGAATTCCGCTGCGGACACTCCGCAGCGTTAATCCGCAGCGGAGCCGTTTCTCCATTGACTTCCACTTAAATTTATAAGTGTTCGTTTAGACGATGCGTAAAATTCCGCTGCGGAGCATAGGCTGCGGAGCGGAATTTGGTGTCCGCAGCATGCTCTGTCTGTTGCGGAGCAGTGGCGGACTGGTTGCGGACTCATGGCGGAATTTCTCCATTGACTTCAATGGAGATTCTAAATTCCGCAATGAAGTCCGCAGCTGTCATGCACATGTTATGTGTGCTGCGGATGCGTCTTGCTTTTTTAACATGACATTTCTTCATTCTGGCTGGACCTATGTATTTCTAGGTCTACAGCCAGACTGAGGAAGTCAATGGGGCTCCCGGAATTACGGGAGCGTTGCTAGGAGACGTCAGTAAATAGTCACTGTCCAGGGTGCTGAAAGAGTTAAGCGATCGGCAGTAACTGTTTCTGCACCCTGGATAGTGACTACCGATCCCAATATACAGCAACCTGTAAAAAAATAGAAGTTCATACTTACCGAGAACTCCCTGCTTCTGTCTCCAGTCCAGCTTCCCAGGATGACGTTTCAGTCTAAGTGACGGCTGCAGCCAATCACAGGCTGCAGCGGTCACATGGACTGCCGCGTCATCCAGGGAGGTAGGGCTGGATGCCGAAAGAGGGACGCGTCACCAAGACAACGGCCGGTAAGTATGAAATTTGTTTACTTTCACTAGGGAAAGTGCTGTCCCTTCTCTCTATCCTGCACTGATAGAGAGAAGGGAAGCACTTTTTCCGCAGTCCGCAGCAGCTAGTCCGCATCAATTTACTGCACATTTTGGGCAGATCCGCAGCCGTAATCTGCAACCCGGATTAGGTGCGGCATTGATGCGGACAGTTGCGGAGGAAATCCGCCACGTGGGGGCATGCCCTTAGTCACGTGACTATGTTAAATAACCATTCAAAGTCACGTCAACTGCGGCTGCAATGTTTACATGGAACCATTAATTTTTTAGAGCAGGTGACAGAGGCATAATTTATCATAACAATACAGTATATTGGTAAGTAAATAGTTTTACATAAAGTAGCACATTCATTAAAAAAAACAGGAAACCTATTTAAAGATAGAAAAACTCCAGCTAACACATGGAATCATGCTCACAAACTTCCAACCTAGCCCCTATTGTAACATCGTTCTTCTTTTTTCCCCCAGGCAACCTTTAATTTGCCTTTTAGAAGAGAATAATTCAACTCCTGCCTGAAATCGTAATTGTAGAACTGGTAACAAAAGGTCTAGTGATGCCTTGTCAAAGTGTCCCAAAGGTAGATTTTGCTGGATCACATTTATCAGAAGCTGTAGTTAATTAGATCATTCCAAATTGTGAGCAGGGTGCTGGACAGCAACAAGAGTAGGAAACGGAAAAAAATTGGATCTCAACAACCCCGCCTAATCACAGTACAGTAGGTACGGTGCTTCCCAAGCAACAATACATGACAATAGGAAACAGGGCAAAGAAAGGGCGAGGGCTAAGAAAAATTGTCACTCGCCTCAAAAAAGATTACATGTATTATTAAAATAAAAAAATGAATGAATAGCTTCATAAGTGATCATGCATCACATCAAAAATGTCTCATACCCAACAGGGTAGAAATCAGCAGACTTAAATGAGTAGTATATAACAAAGACACTAAAACTATAAAACAGTACATGAATAAAGCATAATAAATAATGCATGTAACAATATGATATAACAATTCATATATGTACATCAATTAGTGCTATGATCGGCAAATGGAATCAGAGACAGGCTGATAAAATGGACCCCATACTGCAGAAAACACAGGGTGTTCACAAACAATCCCGAAGAAAAATAGACGGGATGAGACAATAGTAGAGTGCCCACAAGCATTTCACTGCCAAGGTCCAAAAAGTCTTCTAGGGGATATGACACTGTGAAACAGAGGTCTTGCTACAATGGTACTGAAAGTTCCAGTATAAAAGCCTGTAAGCAAGTTGAGATCTATAACCAAGACTAATTGTTCCTCAATTGAACAACCAATGTGAACAGCCACCCACAATAGTTGTACTGTATAAGTGCTAAGCTGACTTTCCCAAATTGAGGGTACTACACTATTCACTGGTATCAGCTAGAGAGAGAAAAGTAGTATAACAAATACACATCTGCCGTGTGCATATAAGGTACAGAACAAACAATTGTAGGCCACATGCATCAGGACATCAAGGAGCCTTGAGTAGCCGTTCAGCCAAGCTGTGTCCTAGTCCAACTGTGAGGACATGTAGCATCTGTTCAATAGTGAGGACATGTAGTGTATGTTCCTGGGTGAAAGCAGCCCAGGCAGCTTATGCGGTGCACACATCGTACTGTGAATATGTGCAGTCAATCTAAACAGAGTCCAGGCATGTGACGTCTAGACGTGGATTATGTGCGCTGGAGTGTTTCGTCAGCACGTACACTTCTTCAGTGCATGTGTCATAAAAGTAGGTCTAAGGCACAGTAAAAACTCCTATCTAGCTTTTTAATAAACTTGTATTATGTAGTGACGCAACATTGGCATCACATTACATTGCTAGGTCACAATGGAGATTGAGGCATCTGTAGTGATGGTCGGGCACTGGGGCAGCCGCAGGTTGGTATTATTAGACTGAGAAAGGCCAGAAACCTTGGCCTTGCCCAGCCTGGTAATGCTAGTCTCCAGCCTGCGGTCGTCCCAGTAGCCGACCATTACTACAGATGGTACTGGATTGCACAAGGCTCTTCCCGGTACCCGTGGTGGCAGTGGGTACCAGGGTAATAATGGGGGTTAGTGTTTTCTGCACCGGCTAACACTAAGCCCCGCCTTAGTAATTGACGCTGTCAATCAGCCACTGGCCATTACTAAGACAGTAGTAATGAAGTTTAAAAAAAATGCAAAGATATCGAAAAAAATATTTTATTGAAATCAAATTCCCCCACACAACCCTCTTTAACCATTTTATTGAAAATAAAAAAGCCATCATTGAAGTAGTCCTCGAATCCGACGTAGTCCAACAACCAATGTTCCCTCTAAGTCTTGGCAGCTCCTGAGCGGGGCAGTGAGGGAGCAAGGCGAGTTTCCATCAATGGTGGGCTATCTGATGACCAAAAGTAATAGCCCCAGTAAACGCTAATATAGCGACTAAATAAGAGAATAAGAAAACTTATGTTAAATTAGTTTTAATTACTTTTTTAAATACTATAATATTACAAGTCCAGCAGTAAAATAGACAGTTATAAACACCAATTATGGGCATCAATGAAAGAACCCCTCATTACACCACTGCCCCTATAGCGCCACACAGACCCCCTGTAGATAGCACCACACAGATCCCCCTGTAGATAGTGCCACACAGACCCCCTTGTAGATAGCGCCACACAGACCCCCAGTAGATAGCGCCACACAGACCCCCCTGTAGATAGCACCACACAGGCCCCCCTGTAGATAGCACCATACAGAACCCCCCAGTAGATAGCGCCACACAGACTCCCCTGTAGATAGCGCCACACAGACCCCACTGTAGATAGTGCCACACAGCCCCATGTAGATACTACCCCATGTTGATACTGTATATACTGCCACACAGACCCCCCTTATATATACTGCCACACAGCACCCCTTGTATATACTGCCACACAGCCCCCCTTGTATATACTGCCACACAGCACCCCTTGTATATACTGCCAAACAGACCCCCGTATATACTGCCACACAGACCCCCGTATATACTGCCACACAGACCCCCGTATATACTGCAACACAGATCCCCATATCCACTGCCACACAGCCGCCCTTGTAGATAGCCACACACAGCCCCCCTTGTAGATAGCCACACACAGCCCACCTTGTAGATAGCCACACACAGCAAACCTTGTAGATAGCCACACACAGCCCCCCTTGTAGATAGCTACACACAGCCCCCTTTGCAGATAGACACAGATAGCCCCCTTCTAGATAGCGCCCCCATTCCCTTGTAAGTAGCTCCGCACAGCCTCCCCCTTCCCTTGTACTTAGTGCAAACAGAGCGGAGAGCGGTAGCCCACCGCTACAACTCTCCGCTCTGCCTGACATGACTCACCGTCAGGAGGAGGAGGTGGTGGTCATGCGGCGAAGATCGGATCACTTTTGTCTGGGGTTGGTGACGCCACAGGACTGGAACAGTTCAGTCACCTGACCTCATGTCAGGTGATTGGATTGGTCCAATCCCGGCACCGACCTCACTTGTCAGCGGACGGCCTGCATACTCTCTCTGATACTCTGGGCTATCTCCTCCCTCTCTCACCTTCCGGGAGTTCTCATTGGGTGGCCGCTCCGTGAAGGTGAGTAAGGGAGGAGATTGAGAAACTTCCGCCCTCCGCACTGATAGTACGCAGGCTTTAAAGTTCAGTGAGCGGGGGGGGGGACATTGCCAACAACCGAACCTTTAAAATATGCACAAACACAAAAATAAATTAGTAATGTGATAGGCTTGGATACAGGATCCATGTGTGATACTGTCTGTTGTATCCTGTATCTAAGCCTGCCACAAGGAATGCTTAGATACAGGGCCCAGCAAACAGGATCATACCATGTGTGATCTTGTCTGATAGGCCCTGTATCTAAGCCTACCACATGGTAGGCTTAGATATGCCTCAGCAGACATTAATCTTAAACAGTATAAGATTACTGTCTGCTGGGGCCTTGTATCTAAGCCTACCGTGTGGTAGGCTTAGATACAGGACCCATCAGAAAGGATCACACATAGGCCATGTATTGAAGTCTACCATGTTGTAGGCTTAGATACATGGCACAGCAGACAGTATCCCACATGGGCCCTGTATCTAAGCCTACCATATGGTAGGCTTTGATACAGGGCCCATGTGGGAGCCTGTCTGCTGCGGCCCTGTATCTAAACCTACCATGTGCTAGGCTTAGATGCCCATATGTGATCCTGTCTGATGGGCCCTGTATCTAAGCCTATCACATGGTAGGCTTAGATACAGGGCCACAGCAGACAGTAACGTTATAGCGACACGTCGCAACGCTGTGCGCAGCTATGAAAGTAACTGAAGTGTTAAGTTGTTTATCCTGTATAATCAGGCTATGAGAATGAGATAGAGACTTAATGATTATTATATGTGTGTACGTGGGCTATAAAACCCTGAGGACATTTTAAGTTCAGTTTAACTTGGTTTTTCCAAAGGTGGGGGCTCAGGGCGTTTCCACAGGCTGTGTCTTTATCTAATATGTATGTATGTACCATAACTGATCTTAAACCTAATTGGTTAAGCTACCACTGCAATGAAGCTATACTGTAATCGTGTGTGTCTGCTATTGGCTTCTGTATGTTATCTATCTTTGGCATCTTGTCCTGTATAAATAAACCGAACGGGGCATGGTTCTTTAGAGAATGCCACAGATACTAAAGCACTTGTCTGTGTCTTCTCTCCGATGCATCGATATCCTGATTTGGACTCCAGGGCTGGATTCTTAGAGTACCTTTAACTCTCCCAAACCCAGGCTACTCTGACATTTCATTGGTGCCAAAACCCGGGACCCACAACTGGCCAGTTAACCGGATGCTCACTGCTAATCGAAGGATCGGTGAAACTACAAAACCACGGCAAGAACCTTTGATTCTTACAAACCGTTTCACCCATCCCTTGTGCCATAGACTCCAGCCTCTGGAACGGTATGCATCTGACAAACTGTGATCAGAATCTGTCTCTTGTAACCCTTGACTGTGTGTGTCTGCATTTGTCTGGTTTGGAGGTTGTTTCTTCCTGTTTGTACTGTGTTTGATGATAAAGATTATTAGAGATCAGAGAATAGGATATCCTATTGTAAGATAATAAAAAGGACTGGCTAGGAAGTGACAACAATTCCAGGTTCTAGGAGCTGGTAGTGAAGAACTCCAAAAGGGTAGTTCTTCAAGTCAACACCATCCGGGGAATGGTGGTCATCTAGCAGTTGATATACAGTTAGGTCCAGAATTATTTGGACAGTGACACAAGTTTTGGCATTTTAGCTGTTTACTAAAACATATTGAATATACAGTTATATAATCAATATGTGCTTAAAGAGCAGACACTCAGCTTTAATTTGAGGGTATTCACATCATAATTTGAGGAAGGATTTAAGAATTACAGCTACTCAATATGTAGCTGCCTGTTTTTCAAGGGACCAAAGGTAATTGGACAATTATCTCAAAAGCTATTTAATGGGCTTCATGGGCTATTCCCTCATTAATCCATTATCAATTAAGCAGGTAAAAGGTCTGGAGTTGATTCCAGGTGTGGTATTTGCATTTGGAATCTGTTGCTGTGAACCCACAACAGGTCAAAGGTGCTCTCAATGCATCGTTAGGCTGCAAAAAATTAAGAAATCCATCAGCGAGAGAGCACAAATGTTAGGAGTGGCAAAATCGTCATTTTGGTACATTCTTGAAAAAAAAGTGTGCACTGATGATCTCGTGGACTCCAAAAGGCCTGGACGTCCACGGAAGACAACAGTCATGGATGATCATAGAATCCTTGCCATGGTGAAGAAAAACCCCTTCACAACATCTATCCAATTGAAGAACACTCTCCTGGAAGTAGGTGTATCATTATCTAAGTCTATCATAAGGAGAAGACTTCATGAGAGCAAATACAGAGTGTTCACCACAAGGTGCAAACCATTAATCAGCCTCAAAAATAGAAAGGCCAGATTGGACTTTGCCAAACAACATCTAAAAAAGCCAGCCCAGTTCTGGAACAGCATTCTTTGGACAGATGAAACTAAGATCAACCTGTACCAGAATGATGGGAGGAAGAAAGTGGGGAAGGCTTGGAATGGCTCATGATCCAAAGCACACCACATCCTCTGTAAAACATGGTGGAGGCAGTGTGATGGTATGCATGGCTGCTAAAGGCATTGGGTCACTAGTTTATTGATGATGTGACTGAAGACAGAAGCAGCCAGATGAATTCTGAAGTGTTCAGGGATATACTTTCTGCTCCGATTCAACCAAATGCAGCAAGGTTGATTGGATGTCGCTTCACAGTACAGATGTACAATGACCCAAAACATACTGTGAAAGCAACCCAGGATTTTTTTAAGGCAAAGAAGTTGAATACTCGGCAATGGCCTAGTCAAACACCAGATCTCAACCCAATCGAGCATTCATTTCACTTGCTTAAGACAAACTTAAGGCAGAAAGACCCACAAACAAGCAACAACTGCAACAACTGAAGACAGCTGCAGTAAAGGACGGGCAAAAGCATCACAAAGGAGGAAACCCAGCGTTTGGTGATGTCCATGGTTTCCAGACTTCAGGCAGTCATTGCCTGCAAAGGATTCTTTACAAAGTATTAAAAAAAAAAACATTTTATTTATAGTAATGTTAATTTGTCCAATTACTTTTGAGCCCCTGAAATGAGGAGGCTGTGTAGTAAAATGGTTGCAATTCCTAAACGTTTCCCAGAATATTTTTGTTCTACCCCTTAAATTAAACTTGAAAGTCTACACTTCAATTATATCTCAGTTTTTTTTATTTCAAATCCAATGTGGTGGCATGCAGAGCCCAAATCATGAAGATTGTGTCACTATCCAAATAATTTTTGACCTAACTGTAGTGGCTAGTAGAGATATCCTACCGCCTTGTTGTTTTAGAGAAACTGAAAAGACTATAAAAAGTTCTGGCTAAAAAGTCACATTAATTCCAAGTTCTAGAGGAACTGGTAGTGAAAAACTCCAAAAGGGTAGTTCTTCAAGTCAACACCGTCCGAGGGGTGGTGGTCATCTAGCAGTTGATATAGTTGACATTGAGAAGGAAAGAAGGAGGTAGAAGGTTGTAACAGAATGTTAAAACGAGCAGGAATGTCAAAGGGAGGTTGTTTACATAGTTCAAGATGGAAAACTTTCATAGAACAAGAATGAAAAGCAGAGCTATGGAAGAGTATGTCAATGAATGTTGAACAAGGTGGTTACAATAAGTTGATATGAATAGTATATGTTTAAAGGAAGAGATATTGACAGGAAGAGTGACTGTACTACTGATGATGAAGACTAATACAGCTAGGCACATTGCAGTGAGTAATGTGAGTAATGTGGATTATGACGAGAAGTATGATGTAGATATGTATACAGTGTGTGTGTCGAAGACGAGTCTGACAAGCATACTGGTACAAATGAGAAAGGACGGATAGGTGAGAAATCTATTCCCAATGTTAGGAAAACACACAAAAAAAAAACAAAGGAAAAGGATAGCAAAGCTTACAAATTTAGCATGTATTGCATTGGAGACCAAGTGGCCATAGTATAAAATTGATTTTTGGATCTATACTGCATGTTCTCCACTCCTAACCTGCTGTACTGCTTGATGTTAGATGTTTAGATCCAGATTGAGAACATTTTGTGTATCTAGTGAACTAATTGAACTGTTAGTTATTTTAGAGTGTGAAAAAAAAAAAAAACTAGTTATTTTAACCTTATTTATAAGGTTTAAATAACTAAGTTAGCTGTGTAAAGTCATGTTTTAGAATTTGAAATTCAGAAGACTCTTAGTATCTTCCAGCATATCTTCTTGCTGGTTCTAGTTCTACAAGAATGGGTCTGAGAAGCAGGGGTTGTTGGGGTGAAAGGCAAGAAGCAGCTGATTAGAGTACGTGGAAGGAATTTGAACAGTAATTGAGTCTTATCTCCACACTGCTGTTCTTAATGCCGCCATTAGAAACACACAATACTGAGAGGTGCTCTCTCTTTTGACTAAAGGACAAAGTTATTGATATTGTCTCAACTATGATCTCATCATGGTTCCACACACTGATAGTGAAAGAACTACAACAAGCTCAGACTAACTATTTGTCTGCATTAAATAGAGATTACAAATGTGGATTGCTGGAAATGCAGCATCAAGGATAAGGTGTCTTCACCAGTGGTAGCCCTAGACTTTACTCACTAAGTATGATGTCCCTCCTTGCGTTTTCACATGTTCTAATCTAACGTTGTAGTGTCTTGAACCCAGCTATATTGCTTCCGTTGGGTTAAAAAGTATGGGAGGAAGAGAATTAAAATACAGATAGAACATACAGATGAACATTCTGACCCTCCCCATGATTGCTTAAAAATAATAAAGGGTGAAAACGTAATCACAGACCCAATTCCTAATACATATCTTGAGTGTTTTGTAGATTATCCACATATCATAAGGACGGAGAATACAAAATTGGATATGCCATGGTAACCACCAATGCCTTAAGGAAATGGTGTATAGGTATGATGTACCTGATGTGCTTGAAAGTGACAGAGGTACGTATTTATTTCGTCTGGAGAAAGTCACTTTTCTAGGCCATTGCATATCCCAGGGGCCAAACATTTGTCCGCAGATAGAGTGGTAGCAATGCAAGACACTCCTGTCCCAGCCACTCCAGGACAACTCTGTGTTTTTCTGGGACTGGTGGGATACTATAGGGAGTGGATACCAGGGGTGACCAGCTTTCTACAGCCCCTGTATGACTGTCTACCACTCGAGCCATTCCAATTGCCGGATGAGGCTCTCACATGTTTTTCCCCAACTAGTCCTGCTACTGCCAGAAGCTCCCGCTTTAGGACTGTGCAATTATGAGCTTCCCTTCTACATGTTTTGCCGTGAAAATGAGGGCCACGCACATGGCATCCTCGCACAAAAGCATGGAGGCAAACAGAGGCTGGACGCTGTGATCCGAGGTGCACCTTCCTGTGTACGAGCCATAGCAGTGGCCTCAGACTTAGTCCAGAAAGCAGCAGATTTTGTATGGGACGACCCCCTAATACTCATGGTCCCTCATAGCATCAACGATATCCTGCGCCAGGTCCAGACCAAACACTTGTCTGCAGCCTGCCTCACCAAGTATGAGGTTGACTTGCTCACTCCACCCAACCTCACTATACAGAGATGTTCAGTTTTGAACCGTGCTACATTACTTCCGCAAGGTCCAAAAGGGGGAGTAGTAGCAAGACTGATCAGTTACAACCCAATGAGACACCGCACAATTGTGCCGACTTAATGAACTCAGAGCTAGGAGCTCTACAAAATATGTATGAGACACCAATAAGTAACCCAGATTTTGAGTCTTTTGTAGATCGTTCCAAATTCCACCATGAAGGCACCTACAAGACAGGATACACGATAGTCACGATGCACAAGGTAATCATGCGTAGAAGCGAAGTTGGAGGCACCTGTAACCTGGAAAAAGGGAAGATGGCCAACATTTACACTGACTCTAGGTACGCATTTGGCATCGCCCACGATTATGGACCCATTTGGAGTGGTAGGAACTTTGTTGGATCATCGGGTAAGCCAATTAAGAACGCAAGAGCAGTAGTCAAAGTAATACAGGCCCTGTTAGAACCTAGGCAAATAGCAGTAATAATGGTGCATGCCCACACCAAGGAGACTACGCCAAGGCAATAGACAATAGAAGGGGTGATAAGGCTGCCAAACGGCTGCAATGCTGCCCCTGGATGGTGAAGGAGGGGTCAGCACATTCCCCCACCTGCCGGTGACAGGAGTGGACCTCCAGATGTTGAAGGGCCTCCAGGCACAAGTAGACAAGGTGGAGAAGCAAGGTAAATGGGTGTTACGATACTGGCGAACACTGCTGGAATCCTATGGTCAGAAGTAGCGAGCGGAGCACAGTGCAGAACCCGGTGAGACATCTCCAGGAACAGTGCATGGAGGGTGGAACACGAGTAGAAGTAGCTAGCAAGGAAGTAGGAACAGTCTGGCAAAGACAGTTCTCAGGAGCAGGAGACTGGAACAAGTCACAATACTCAAGCACTGTTTGGTATTCCATGTGGTCTGAAGTAGGCCCAAACAGGAAACAAGGTGGTTCCACACGATGCAACATTTGCCATCTTGGTTAAGGGCAAGTTTAAGGGCAAAACAGCAGCCTCCAGTGGTAAGGAGTAAAAGTGCAGCACAATTCTTCAAAGTGTAAAACAGCGGCCACTAGTGGTAATTTTGCAATACAACAACAGTATCCTGACATTACTCCCTCCTTTCGACAGCGGCCTCAGGACGATGTTTGACTTGGTTTATCTGGATATCTTTGGTGAAATTCCCTAACCAGTCGAGGAGCATTGAGATTGCCTACGGGTTCCCACGAATTATCCTCAGGGCCATATCCTTGCCATTTTATTAGATATTGCAACCGATTTCTGAATATCCTGGAGTCCAGGATGTTTTCAACAGTATAATGTTCTTGTCCATCAACTTCGATAGGATCAGGGGAAGGCAGGTGGCGTCCTGGAAATGGATTTGAAACAACAGGTTTCAGTAGGGATACATGGAACACTGGATGTATTCTCATTGGTCTGGGAAGTTTGAGACGAAAAGCCACTGAGTTTACTTGTCCAATAATCTTGAAAGGACCAATAAATTTTTGGCCCAATTTTGCTGAAGGTAAGTGAAGTTTCAGATTCTTGGTGGAAAGCCATACTTCATCTCCCACTTTGAAGGTTGGAGAAGGTCTACGAGATTTATCTGCTGTTTCTTTATATTTCTCCTGGGCAATTGATAATGTAATTTTTAGCATTTCCAGATTCTGTTGAAGTGATTGTATTCTGTCAGTCACTGCAGGAATAAAAGTTTCTCTGGGGAGATTGGGAAGAATACTGGGATGGTAACCCAAATTTGCAAAAAACGGTGTTTGTTTAGTGGAGGCATTCTGAGAATTATTGTAGGAGAACTCCGCCATTGGAAGCAAATCGACCCAGTCATCCTGTAAATGGCAGATGTAGCATCGGAGATACTGTTCTAATGTTTGATTTGTGCGCTCAGTCTGACCATTAGACTGGGGATGAAAAGCAAAAGACAAACTGACATTTATGTCGAGTGCTGTGCAAAAACTCCGCCAGAATCTTGATGTGAATTGTACTCCGCGATCCGAAACCACTTCATCTGGTATTCCATGAAGACGAAACACATTCTAAATTATAAGATCAGCAGTCTCTTTAGCAGAAGGTAGTCCAGGGCAAGGAATAAAATGGGCTGCTTTAGTGAGCCGATCAACCACTACTAAGATGGAATTCTTCCCTTTGGAGACTGGTAAGTCGACAATAAAGTCCATAGAGATAGATCCCCAAGGACGAGATGGAATTGACAGAGGCTGCAATAATTCCATGGGTGAGGTACGAGGAGTTTTGTACATGGCACAGGTGTTGCAAGAAGAAACATATTTCTTCACATCTTTTTGATAATTGGGCCACCAAAAGAAGCGGGAAAGAAATTCTTGTGTTTTCTGAATCCCCTTGTGACCTGCTAGTTTAGAGTCATGCATTAATTTTAGCACGTTTAATCTTACAGTTTCCGGAACGTAAATGCAGTGCTTGTTAGTCCATACTTGATTTTTGAAAGTTAGGGACACTTCATCTGGTGGGTGCAAAAGAATTGGGTCGGTCTCATAGGCTTCCTTTATCTCATCAAGCAAGTCCTTGCTATGGATCACCCTCAGGAAATTGAACTCGGAAAGAATAGTTGTTGGTGGTACTGTCGAGGAGGAGTCATTGGAGAACAACCTAGATAAGGCATCGGCCTTACCATTTCGGGAACCAGGCCTGTAAGAGATCACAAAGTTGAAACGATTTAGAAACAGACTCCACCGGGCTTGGCGGGGAGACAAACATTTGGCAGATCTAACAAATTCAAGGTTACGATGATCAGTTAGAACCACTATTTGTTGAGCTGTGCCTTCTAAATGATGTCTCCATTCTTTGAAAGCAGCAATGATGGCTAGGAGTTCCTTGTTCCCCACGTCATAATTCTTTTCAGCAGAAGTCAAACTTCGAGAAAAGTAAGCACAAGGGTGCAGCAAATCTTTCTCTCCAGTTCTCTGTGATAGAATAGCCCCTATTGCACAGTCTGAAGCATCCACTTCAACAATAATTGCTTTTTCAGGGTTAGGATGAACCAGTATAGGGGCTGTTGTGAATTTTGTTTTCAAATTGAAAAAAGCATCTTGTGTCTGAGGAGACCACACAAAAGGTATCCCTTTCTTTGTTAATTGGGTAATTGGTGTAATAATGCCCGAAAAATTCTTGATAAAACGTCTGTAGAAATTAGCAAATCCTACAAATCGTTGGACCTCTTTCACATTTTTTGGAGTTGGCCAGTCTCTAATTGCTTGAATCTTGCTAGAATCCATGTGTAACCCTAGGGGAGAAATGATATAACCCAAGAACTGTATTTCCGTTTGATGGAATTCACATTTCTCCAACTTGATATAGAGTTGATATGCTTTCAGACGCTCCAACACCATTCTCACATGATTCTGATGTTCTTCTGCAGAATTAGAAAAGATTAATATGTCATCCAGATAGATGACTACGAACTGATCTAACAAGTCCTTGAAGATATCGTTAATAAAATGCTGAAAGGTTGCAGGAGCATTGCAAAGTCCAAAAGACATGACTAAATATTCATAATGTCCATAACGTGATCTAAACGCTGTTTTCCATTCATCACCTGGTCTAATGCGAACCAAATTATATGCACCTCGAAGATCCAATTTGGTGAATATTTTAGCTTGACGAACTCTATCCAGCAACTCCGGAATCAATGGCAGAGGGTAACGGTTTTTAATTGTGACTTTGTTTAATTCTCTATAGTCAACGCAAGGTCTCAAAGAGCCGTCTTTCTTTTTAACAAAAAATATAGGTGCACCTGCTGGCGATGAAGATGGACGAATAAAACCTTTAGCTAAATTTTCATCTATGTATTCTTTAAGAGCCTTCAGTTCCGGCTCTGCTAATGGGTAGATGCATCCAAAAGGTATAGCTGCTCCAGGCAACAGTTCAATCGGACAATCGTAAGGTCGATGTGGAGGAAGTTTGTTAGCATTCTCTTTGTCACATATATCAGTAAATTCGTCATATAGAGGAGGTAATTTAGGAGATACTTCAAGCTCCCCTTCAATCTTTTCGTGAGATTGTTCTGATAAAGACTCTGAGGAGGGGACCTCCGATGGAAAAGACACTTCTTTGGTTTCCCAGTCAATTGTAGGGTTCTGAGCCTGCAGCCATGGTAGTCCAAAAATAATTGGAAAATGTGGGAATGAAATTAATAGGAAAGATAGAACCTCATGGTGATTAGGTCTCATAATTATCTCCAATGGTTCAGTCTCTTGATCAACTGGACCTGAGTTCAGAGGGGATCCATATACAGTTTCCATAAGAATGGGTGACAGTCTCTCTTGAAATTTTACACCATGTTTATTAGCAAAAGAAATGTCCATAAAGTTCCCATTTGCTCCAGAGTCCACCATGGCAGAGGCGGATATCCATTGAGAATCAATTCTAAACTTGATGGGAATAAAGCAATGGGTGTCTTTGTGTTCTTTTTTAATATTGGGTGCTGTGCAGGAGACTGAATGAATGAGTGCATGCACTGGTGGCACTTGTTCAGAAGAAACAGATTCTACATCAGAGAAGTCATGATCTGCTACTACCGCCACCATCTTGCGTTGACGACATGGACAATTGATAAGGAAGTGATCAGTTTTACCACAATAGAAGCATTGATTTTCTCGAAACCTTCGTTCTCTTCTGTCGGCACTTTCACGCTTTTGTATACTGTCAATTTGCATAGGTTCAGCTTGGTGTTCTTGGTAATTCTTTGTTTCAGAGTCTCTAGGAGTGGGGGCTGGAGCAGACGAGTAATAGTTATTATTACGGGACCAGGTAGAACCCCATTTTTCTTGTCGACGCTCTGACAGCCGAGTGTCTATTCGAATACAATGGTGTACAAAATCATCAAACTCTGTGGGAGCTTCAGCCCGTGCTAACTCGTCCTTAAGTGCACTAGATAGTCCTTTTTTAAAGAATGTTAATTTTGCAGCATTATTCCACTCAGTATCCATCACCCACTGTCTGAAATCTGTGGCATATTCGGCAACAGAGCGTCTGCCCTGACGTAGAGCCATCAACGCTGCTTCTGCTGTAGTACACCGGTTAGGATCATCAAATACTTGGCTCATGGCTGCTAGGAAGGCGTCCAAGTCATCAAGCCGAGCATCGTTGGTTTCAATAAGAGGGCTTGCCCAGGCTACAGCCTTATGTGTCAGAAGCATAATAATACACAGCACCTTTGAATTATCAGTAGGGAAGTGAGCAGGATGTGCACCAAAATATAACTTGCATTGGTTTATAAATCCACGGTATTTGTCACGATCCCCACTAAACCTGAATGGTGGAAGCGGCAGGGTAGATGAAGAGGCTGGGGTCACAACTCGATTCTGAAGTTCCCGGATCAGCTCTGCTTGCTGAGCCACCATGCCTTGTAAACCCTGTGTAGCTTGTCCATAAACTTGAACATCATGGGTTGTTTGATTTTCAAACGCCAAATATTTAGTCTTTAAAGTTTGCATGTCAGCAAAGATGTTAGTAAGCAAACAGTTCATATTGTTCACACGAACCTCCAAACTTGCTTCTCTGGCAGATTCCATGGAAATGGCTTGAGTATCCTGTTACGATACTGGCGAACACTGCTGGAATCCTATGGTCAGAAGTAGCGAGCGGAGCACAGTGCAGAACCCGGTGAGACGTCCCCAGGAACAGTGCTTGGAGGGTGGAACACGAGTAGAAGTAGCTAGCAAGGAAGTAGGAACAGTCTGGCAAAGACAGTTCTCTGGAGCAGGAGACTGGAACAAGTCACAATACTCAAGCACTGTTTGGTATTCCATGTGGTCTGAAGTAGGCCCAAACAGGAAACAAGGTGGTTCCACACGATGCAACATTTGCCATCTTGGTTAAGGGCAAGTTTAAGGGCAAAACAGCAGCCTCCAGTGGTAAGGAGTAAAAGTGCAGCACAATTCTTCAAAGTGTAAAACAGCGGCCACTAGTGGTAATTTTGCAGTACAACAACAGAATCCTGACAATGGGGCTGCCCTAAAAAGAGGATGGCCTCTGGGATGTAGGCACTAAGTTATGTCTTCCCAAGTCTCTATACCTAATGATGACATACATGGCGCAGGGGTGTACACACCTCTCCAAGGAGAGTATATGCAGCCAGGCAGCAGCAAATTGGCTTGCCCCTGGATTCAATAATGCCGCCACTAGGTTTGTAGTAGCCTGCATGATATGCACACGGCATAACATAGGTAAAACAGCAAAAGTACCTATCAAAAGTGCACCCCGGCCAGCTTACTTGTTCCAGCGACTGCAGATTGCCTACATACAACTACTGAAGGTAGGTGTGTATGAACATGTGCCTGTATGAATAGACCTGTTCTCAGGGTGGCCTGAAGCCTGGCGAGTATCTTCCCCCACTGCAAAGAACACAGCCAAGAAAATTCTCAGTGAAGTTGTATGAACATATGGGGTCCCTGAGACCATAGAGAGTGACAGGGGAACCCATTTCACTGGAGAAATTATGAAGGAGGTCATGGGATCAGTAGGTATAGAACAGGCTTTCCATACTCCCTACCACCCCCAGAGCATTGGTAGGGTAGAAAGAATGAATGGTACCCTGAAGTTGAGGATACAAAAAGCAATGGAAGAAACAGGGAATCCCTGGACTGAGTGGCTACCCCTTGCTTTGTTAAAGCCTTAGCCCATAAAAGTTTGTTTGGAAGTGTCCCCAAGACAGGCTTGTACTTCCCTCAGAAGTTACAGGCAATGCATGGGGACCTTACCCGTTAGGCCCTACAGAAGCATTTACAACAAGCGCATAAACGGGTATTTTCTTCCTTTCCAGACCCTAACCACAGACGGTACACACAATACAACCCAGGGATTGGGTCTTCTTCAAAAACGTGAGGAAAAGCCCTGAGGCAAGGTTTGACGGGCCCTGCCGTGTCCAGCTGACTATATCCACTTTAGTAAAGCTCGAGGGAAAACCGACATTGGTCTACCCCAGCCACTTCAAGCAGGTGCAGGAGCCTGGACCGTCGTCCTCCTCTGTCTGATGACACCCCGTGCCTCAACCCTAAATGAACATTTGAAAAATTAATGGGACAATAAGTGGACAATTGTTGGTGTCCCTCTTCCAACAGTGAGGCATATGTTTTTGACCATTGGTTGGCCAATATTACCAAAAGAGAGAACCCAAGGATTATGGACAATATGCAGGGGACCCCAGGAAATTGGAAAAGGGTCAATGTGACGGCACTTAAGTTAAGGGATACTACTAGTTATAAATTGAAAATTAGCTACTGTTTGAGCCAGTATGACTTTTACTTTAACACTTGTAGGTTTAGCAGTTAAGAATGCACATAATATAGAAAAGATTGCAGAATTTTTGGGTAATGTAACGGAATGTATGTTTGATGTTTTGAATATATATTGTACAGTTGCTCCTAGTAACCAGCCAGCAGATAATATTCCTAGACTATCTCACTGGTGCACAAAGTGGAATGTGCCAGCTAATTGGTCCAACCTGCTGCCACTATATGGATCCACACTGCAACATGCAGGTAAGAGCAGAGGTCCAAATTGAAATGAGGAAAAAGTGTCTAGAAGAACACCAAGAAAAAGAGGATTCATGGTGGGTGGGGATACTTTCTCTTTTTTGAACCCAGCTAACTGGTTTAGTGGGATAGCTGGATGGATCTCTGGACTACTACATGTCACCGCCCAGTTGCTTATAGTCTTCTTGCTTCTATAGCAAGCTTTCAAGTTAGCTGTATGGGCCATAAGTAAATTGCATTCATGTATGTATAAAGTGTCAAAAACTGTTACCCACAGGCCAGCCACCAGACCAGAACTCAATACCTATGAATTTATACTAATTGGACAAAAGAGTACTGAATGAGAATCTGTACAAATGGAATAGGTGACCAAGCCAGTACTGAAGAACTTTTCTGTGTCTTCTCTCCGATGCATCAATATCCTAATTTGGACTCCAAGGTTGGATTCTTAGAGTACCTTTAACTCTTCCAGACCCAGGCTACTCTGTCATGGCGCACAGCATCGTGACGGCAAAGACATTGGGACCTCCACTGTGCTGGGAATGAGGAGGGTAAGTATACTGTTACTATAGTAACAGAGGCCCATGTCGTTTATTACATAGGCCCTAGTTACTATAGTAACTTTTAATAGAAGTGGTGCGGGGGGCCGCCACCGCGGACCTGCTTTTGGTTCCGACTGGATACTCCTGTATTCTGTTTCTGGCATCACCTGGTCTAATGCCTATGTCTGAATGCTGCTCTGGGTGTCTCCTGGTTCCGTCTGATTTCAGCTCCATATCTGCCACTCCAGAGTTTGCCACGTCTGAGCCTGTTGGCCCTTCTGTCTGTTTATGGACTTTCTGGTCAGGGCTGCCATCAGGACAGTACAGACGGTACTCCCATCAGGGGCCCAGGCTAAACAGGATTAAAAGTAATAGTTCACATGGAAATTAGTTTTTTAGTGACATTGAAAAAGTCAAGTTACGTTTTTTGTCACTGTGTATTTAATGCATTAAAAGTCAAGTTAAAGATCACTATATCTGTATCCCCTTTAGGGGTTTATTCACACTTCTGTTTCTTAAGGTACTTAAAACAAGCACTTTTTAAAAAAAAAAAGATTTTGTTTGAGGGTTTTTTAAAGACAGTTTGCAACTAAATGTTTCTTAACATGTTCCTTTGTTTAAAATGCATTTCAGCAGCTGCTAAAAGCTATATTTAAACCATTGTAAATATAGAGAAAGCTTTTTATGTGACCTTTTGTGTAGTTAAATCAAATGTGAGACACAAAGGCGCACCGCAACTTCAGGTTAGTCATTTTATGGCCTTACCTGAAATACTTTCTACTTACATACTAATTATCTACTGGTTATAGCAGCTAGACAAATAAGTGTACTAGTATATGGATATCTTAAGTGGTTTACTTGCCAGTTTTACAAAAAGAATGGGATTATCTATATCAGGAGAAGACCTATAGAATGTGCACGTGCTGGCCACCACATCTAGGTGGAGAAGGGGTGGACAAATAAATCTGAGGACCCTTGTGGAAAAACATTATGTGGCCCTCTTCTACCAGCATACCTGCAACTAACATAATTTAATATAAATAATGACTGTAAAATATTAAGTTTGAAACTATCTATCGGGAAAAAAGCAGAAAAGTCTTAATTTCCCTGCAAAGATGGGTAACATCCCTGGTAGTTTAAAGTAGTGAAGACATTAATCATAAAATCTCATGTTCTAGGGCAATGAAGATATATATGGTAACAACACCGGTGGTAAATGGCACAAAAATTGTAAATTAGAACATCTCTCGTGGTCTAGGGAAGTGAAGAGGTTAATAATAGCATCCCTGTGGGCTAGGACAGTGAAGGAGTTAATAATAGCATTCCTGGTGGACTAGGGCAATGAAGGAGTAAATGCTCACATCCTCGGTGGGCTAGTGCAGAGAAAGGGTTAATAGTTACATCCCTGGTGGGCTAAGGCAGTGAAGGGTTATCTCCATGTGCAGAGGTTAACTCCCAGTACTGAAGGCTACAGGACTTTCTCTTGCTCCTTCAATGGTGGCTGTAGACTGCTGACCATCTTGGTATTTATTCTAAACAGGAACAGAACTTCTTGAGCGTGTCTTTATTTTCATGCACTAAGTTGCTGTCGCATGATAGGCTGATTGTATATTTTCGATAAGCACATGATGAGGTCTACCATGTGACCTTGGAGGGTATATAGATACTCCACAAATTCTATTTCTAGCAGATATCCACAATACTAAGGCCTCATGCACACGACTGTAGCCATATGCACAGCCGTGATTTTCGGGTTGGCCGGCAGCGGAGTGTCACCCGCGAGCCGCCCGCAAATCGTGAGCCATGCACATGGCCGTGTCCATTATTTGCTATGAGCCTGGCCCAGGCTACTGGGCCATGCATGGACCATGGAAACCACGGTCGTGTGCATGGCCTCATAGAAATGAATGGGGCCGCAATTCTCCCGTGGATTTTCTGGGGGAATTGGGGCCGTAAAAGCACGTTCGCGGGCATGTGGCCTTAGTTAGCACTGTGTATTACTGCTTGGAATATAAAAGTATATAAATGTATATAAAAGTGTATTCCTCCTGTTTGGAAAATTGAGTAAATGTGACCTCTTAACAGGTCATTTTCTGTGCTATGTCACCTGACCAGCGCCTTATAAATGAGTAACTTCAATGTTCAACTATATTAAATGATGTCAGCTCTGGAGAGAGCTGTTTGAGTAGGTAGAAATGGTAGAACTTTATCTTCTCAATTAAAAAGTTAATTATGGGAGCAGTAACATTATTGTTGATTATATCTGGCATGGAACAGATTTCTTCGTTTCTAAGATTCATTCATTATTGAAAGAACAGAGAACTAATTAAGTGAGGAAATTGGGAAGACACGGTATATTCAAAATTATTATATGCAGTTTATTTACTCAATAGGGTCAGTAAAATTTTGGCTTTACTTTACCTCTGAACCAAGCAGCGCAGTTTGTCTTCTTCAAGCTCAGTACTGGGTTGCAAATAAAGAAATTTCTCCTATTTTACAAGTTATATAAAAGTTTAGTATTGAGTTTATATATCAGTGGAATATTCAATTTGCGTTTCTACATAGCACCACACTAGCAGGAAAAAAATGACATTAGTCATACCTAGTTCTCCCAAAAGATGTTTATCTTCACAAAATTAATATTCTCTATATATTGAGCAAATGTGAAATTTAACATCTTTGTAATTTTTTATTTTTATATTATTGTTTACGTTATGTTGTACAGAAAGAAAATGGATATCTAATATAAGCATACATTCATTGCACATTAAATAGTAGCATAACAGGGATCATTAATAAGCTCCTGTGCCATTCCTCTGCTAGTCCTCCTGGAAATTTATTGACAGATGGTTTTTACCATTCCCTTTGTCAGTCACTGTCAGCACTAGTTCACACCATTGACAAGGAAAATTATAACACCCAGTTGGCAATTTATTCATACATTTCCAGGAGGAATAAAAGAGGGGGAAAAACACAACACAGTGTTTTAAGAAAAGGTGCTCCAGTTATTTTACTAAAACAGCCTTCTCAGGAGAGCAGACAGGTGATCTTTAAAGGGTCCAAAAGGGGTAAATCTGCTATGCATAGACCCTGTACAGTGGCACATACAGTGTCCCTACAGGTCCATATTTCAAAGCTGTAGGTGATCTGTGTGCCGCAAAATATGTTGCTTCCATGAGGCACCAAATGGATTGCAAACCAGTCAGCCATGTGTAGTGTTTAGGACTTCACTGGTTGGAATGGACTGAGAAGCAAATGTGATTCATGGGAGAGGAACAAGAAGGCACATTATTGAGACATTGGTTTCACATTTCTAAAAGACATTACACACAATCATGTTCGATATTTGGGAAATTTTCTATGAACAGATGAGTGAAAACTGGAATTATTTGGATAAAACGTTTTTCATTGTGTCTGTTATAAAGTAAATACAGCATTTCGCTGTAAGAAGATCATATCAGTAGTCAAACAAGGTGGTGTTATTGTGATGGTGTGGGCACTGGAGGATTAAGTAGACCATAGGCCCTGTGTAGTTCCCCATACTTGGGTTCCACTTTCCCACCGCCGCTCTGCCGTGTCTATAGTCAACACCACCTTTCTGTGCAAGCATTGACAAATGGGTGTTGTCAAAGGGCTGTGTCCCTACATACTGACATTCTCCAACCATTACTGACAGTATCACACTGTGTAAGGACACCGCCTCCTGACAATGGGAATGGTAACATGCATTTGTCTATTAATCCTGGACTACACAAAGACTTTATAGACTTTAGGATTTCCTATAACAGACATGTCAGGAGAGGTGACAGCTCCTCTATAAATCCAGTGGAAAATTGAGAGGTTAAAAACAAGAACCATAAAGAGCGCTGCGGTCATCAGGAATCAATCAAAGGATGGTAATATACAAAGATATCGGCTTTATTTGCTACGCGTTTCTACACTGTGCCAGCATCTACTTTAGGTGTCGAAACGCATAGCAGCAAATAAAGCCGTTATCTTTGTATATTACCATCCTTTGATTTATTCCTGATGATAGCAGTGCTTTTTATGGTTCTTGTTTTTACCACTCAATTTTCCTATGAATATTGCGGTAACTTCACCGTTTACCTGTTTGGACTGAGCTGCAGCTGTACTACACTATTAGCCCCTGCCTATACCAGAGTTGTGCCTGAGGTTGCACAACTTTTTTAGGTAAGCATATTCACCCAGAGGCATAGCTAGGGGTTTAGCACAGAGGGGGTGAAACATAACTGAGTGGGCCCCAACCCAGTGGGGCCCCCCAACGCATGTAGCACGCTGGATCGAGCTGTTACCGATCACATCTAAGGCTTCATTCACATCTGCGTCGGGGTTCCGATCATGGGTTCTGTCAGACCTTTCCGTCATTGGAACCCATGAACAGAAACCAAATGTAAACCATAGCTTTCCATTTGCATTACCATTGAATTCAATAGTAACGATTACGTTAATAATGGTTTCCGTTTGAGGTTTCCGTTTTTTCAGCGGAATCAGTAGCGTAGTTGAAATAAAGGGTAATGCAAACGGAAAGCTATAGTTTCCATTTGGTTTCCATTCATGGGCTCCCCTGACGGAAAGGTCTGACGAAACCCATAAACGGAACCCCGACGCAGATGTGAAAGAAGCCTAAATTCATAACTTAGATGTGATCGATAATAGGCGGATCCTAGGTGTCACTGAACCCATCAGTCCCGCCGGCCTTGACGGATTGAGGTCTCTGCGCTAGATACAGCCACTCTGTATACAGGATACAAAGCAGCTGTATCTCAAAAAGTATATATATATATATATATATATATATATATATATATATAGGTGCACATACAGTTTATTCTTTTCTCTGACACCTAACAGAGGAGTTTGCATTAGAAAGTCTGTAAAGTGTTGCAGTCCTCTCTGAAAGTGAATGAAAGAGTACATACCCCATGTTATGGACATCAATTTAGGTACGTCATTAACTGGACCTCGTTGTAGTCTCTTATCTGGTTTCAAATGGGAGAGTTTGCAGGTAGTACGATGCATCGGAGAGAAATTAGCACACTTGACACCATATGTAAGTGCAATCAGATTCTTTCATTTATTAAGGAACAATACATATGTTATATACCCATTCTGTCCATTTCTCCCCTCCCTAAGCCACAAGAGACTGTGTCCTTGAGTCATCATAAAAGAACACGTATACATTATATCACATGATTTATCATAAATATAGTTATCATATTTTTAGCTGTGTGAGCAGATTCATCATATAGTCTGCGGTCGCCAATTCTTAAGAAAGAGGAAGATACGTTTAGACAGTGTTACACAAGTCAGTTGCAGAACTTTAAATAGTTTTAAGATACAGAGAACAAAGATGGATTCTTGTTCATAGACAAAATTAATGACAGGACACAGGCTTCCATCTCACCCCCATCATCACTGTATATACCAACCATCATCCCTGTTACTGAATATACCAGCCATCATCCCTGTATCATCCCTGTATATAACCCCCATCATCCCTGCATATACCAACCATCATCCCTGTTCCTGTATATACCAGCCACCATCCCTGTATATAACCCTTTTCATCCCTGTATATACCAGCCTGGCTGGTATATACAGGGATGATGGAGGTTATATACAGGGGTGATGGCTGGTATACACAGGGATAAAGGCTGGTATATACGGGGATGGTGGAGGTTATATACAGGGATGATGGAGTTTATATACAGGGATGATGGGGATTATAAACAGGGATGATGGGGATTATATACAGGGATGATGGGGGTTATATACAGGGATGATGGGGATTATATACAGGGATGATGGGGGTTATATACAGTTATGATGTCTGGTATATACAGGGATGGTGGAGGTTATATACAGGGGTGATGGAGGTTATATACAGGGATGATGAAGTTTATATACAGGGATGATGGGGGTTGTATACAGGGATGATGGGGATTATATACAGGGATGATGGTGATTATATACAGGGATGATGGAGGTTATATACAGGGATGGTGGAGGTTATATACAGGGATGATGGAGTTTATATACAGGGATGATGGGGATTATATACAGGGATGATGGGGATTATATACAGGGATGATGGGGGTTATATACAGGGATGATGGGGATTATATACACGGATGATGGGGGTTATATACAGGGATGATGGGGATTATATACAGGGATGATGGGGGTTATATACAGTTATGATGTCTGGTATATACAGGGATGGTGGAGGTTATATACAGGGGTGATGGAGGTTATATACAGGGATGATGAAGTTTATATACAGGGATGATGGGGGTTATATACAGGCATGATGACTGGTATATATAGGGATGATGGGGGTTGTATACAGGGATGATGGGGTTATATACATGGATGATGCCTGATTCAGCCATCATCACTGTATATAGCCCCCATCATCCCTGTATATAAGCCCCATCATCCCTGTATATACCAGCCATCATCACTGTATATAACCCCCATCAGCCATGTATATAAACTTCATCATCCCTGTATATAACCTCCATCACCCCTGTATATAACCTCCACCATCCCTGTATATACCAGACATCATAACTGTATATAACCCCCATCATCCCTGTATATAATCCCCATCATCCCTGTATATAACCCCCATCATCCGTGTATATAAGCCCCATCATCCCTGTATATACCAGCCATCATCACTGTATATAACCCCCATCAGCCATGTATATACCAGCCTGGCTGTTATATACAGTGATGATGGGGGTTATATACAGGAATGATGGCTGGTATATACAGGGATGATGGTTGTTATATATAGGGATAATCGGGGTTATATACATGGGTGATGGTTAGTCCAGTCATCATCCCTGTATTAACCCCCATCATCCCTATATATACAAGCTATTATCCCTGTATATAAACCCTAACTATATAACTTTATCCATCAGGGAGGGGTGCTTACTCAGCCTCTCCTCCCACACAGGCTTCTTCTGCTCCTGACAGGCAGCGTCAGAGGCGTACTCTAGCAGACATGCCTAGCGTCTGCTAGATTGAATAATACTGTAGCGTGGCCGTGCCGGTCATGGTGGTGGTGGTAGAGCAGCGGGCCCCACCATCTCGGCGGGCCCCACCGCCCGGGGCCACCACCCCCTGCCCTCCCCCCCGCTAGCTAAGCCACTGCACCATGTGGCTCTGTATTTCTATTATCTTTCTCTTTTAGGTATTCTATAAATCCAGTGACTCACCATCTCAGCGGACCCAACCATCCCTGTGGCCTCGAGGTCACCGCCCCTTGCCCCTCTGCTAGCTAAGCCACTGCACCATGTGGCGCTGTATTTCTATTATCTTTCCCTTTTAGGTATTCTATCAATCCAGTTACTCACAAGTGATGCCTTCTCTGATGTGAGTCGTTCTCTTTTCTTTTCTTCTCCATCTGACACAGACCGCTATAGCAACTTCTCCTGATGACTGCAGAGTTTCCTGATGAGAAATCTTTGCCCCTCGCTTCTGCAGCCATTTCCAGCCTCTGTAGAAACACAAAAATTCAGACACCAAGTCCCAGGCCCATACATTAAAGGGGTTCTACGGGTTGTACCAGTTTATCATACTCATAAACAGGATAGTTTATCAGTAAATTATCGGTGCGGGTCCAACACCCGCCCCCACACTGATCAGTTGTTGTGGCTGCCTCCGGACACCGGATGTTGTGCAGTGTTCAGTGCCCATAGTGCTGGAAGCAGATGACTCCACATACTGCATAGCGCCGTGCTGCAGAACTTCAACTCTGCTTCTATTTACTTGAATAGGAGCAGAGCTGCAGTATTGCAGCACGGCCGCTATACTGTGACCGGAACCATCTGCTTCCGGCATGGACACCCGGTACCCAGAGGCAGACGGAGCAGCTGATCGTGTGGGGTCTGGGTCTCAGACCCCCACTGACCATATACTGATGACCTATCCTTTAATAGGCTCCCGGCTGCCATCGGAGACACAGACACTCGGCGATCTTATTGCCGGGTGTCGGTGGGATGAGAGGGAAATCCCTCCCTCTCTCCAAAACCACTTAGATGCGGCGCTCGCTTTTGAGCACCACATCTGAGGGGTTAAACGGGTGAGATCGATACTGATATCAATCTCACCCGGTCAAGCAGAGATGCCCCCAGCCCTCAGCTACCTCTGGTAGCTGAATGCAGGGAGATTTAACGGCTCCCTGCTCTGTTTATTTATTGCGATGCAGCGCCGTAAAAAGGCTATTGCATTGGAATAGAGCCCATTAGTGGCCGCCGTAAAAACACTATGGGGCGGTCACTAACGGGTTAAAGCTATGTAAACTTTTGCAATTATTTTTTATTGTTATTGCTCTAATGCAATTAGAAGACAAAAATCAAGCAACTTTGCAAATAGTCTTGATTAAAAATATCATACAGTTGCGTGTAGACAGCTCCCATACAGACTTATATGTCTCCAAGGTTACTAGCAAACCCTGTGTGTAATTTGATCCTGCAGTCGTATGTTACTCTACTCCATCTGCCCCTTCATCTTGCTAATCTACAGATAGAAGAGAGGAGGCAGAGGGAACGTAATAACATATGACTGCAGACATAGACTATACAGGGCTTATTTGTAGTCTTTAGGCATCATGCCACAAAGATCTGCAGAGAAGCTGTATACACAAAACAGTACAGAAAGATTATTTTTTATGTAAGAAATTTGCAAAAATCCTTCGTTTTATTTTTTTACATACAATGGAACAATAAAACCTTGATTAAGAAAGTGCACATATCCTTAAAGTTTAGGTCTTAGGACTATTTTCAGCCCGCCTGGTCGGATTCCACAGAAGAGCTACTGTAGCACAAATTGCCAAAAAAGTTAAAGAGTGACTGCACTTTTATCAAACTTTTGATATATCATAGGAACATATGAAAAGTTTAGATTGGTGGGGGTCCGGGTGCTGAGACCCCCACCGTTGCTGAAAGCTGAGCGTTTTGCACCTTCAGTTGTGATTAGCACTCCCTGTCAGTCCGAAGACGACTCTCATAGAACTTCTATGTGAGCTGTCTTCAGGCTGTCTAGGAGCGCTAATCACAGCAGAAGGTGCATGGCGCTGAGCTGAGCAATTCTACATATTTGTTTCAGCACGAACCAAACTCTTCTCTGTAGTGTATGTATACATGGATTGAATTTATTACATTTTAAGAAAAATAATGCCTGTATCTCTACCTCTTTATCTCTAACTCTAGTCTTAGAACCCAATGATGATCCAGAAAAAGGCAAAAAGCCACATTCGGCATGAGCAAATGTGACCTAAAAGGGAAAAATTCCTTCCTGACTCTGAATGGGAATCAGACTGGATCAACATTCAAATACTAATGAATATCTAGTAATAAATAAATAATCACTAGGTATTACTATCCTTTATAATATAGGATCACAAGGGCCTACCTAAATACATTTAGAGTTTTACCCTAATCCCTCTTTCAACCACCAACCAATGCCATACATCCCATGCACTAATCTATACCTTCTGTGGCCAACCCTTATACTCTACTGTTTAATTTTATGTTTTCTTCAATTACATATGTGTTACATAACATTTTATGCCTATTCTTACTGGCTTAAACAGTGAGATTTCCATTCCTAATGAGATGTCAGTGAACAGCTTGTAATAACCATCCTACCCATGCTCTACATTCTGCCAACGACCTTAGATTAACATCCACCGTACCCGAACCTCCCACTCCCGTCCCCAAGATTTTTCTCTTGGTGCACCAGTCCTCTGGAATGCGCTACCCCGGACAATCAGATTAATTCCCAACATTCACAGTTTTAATCGTTCCCTGAAAACACATATTTTTAGACAAGCCTATAACATTCCCTAATCTGACTACTTTCCCTGGCCCCCATTTTACATTAGTCATGAGAACTTGACCTCTTCATTTAGCAGTATCCCCCACACTCCTGGCACCCTAATACACTTCACGTCTGTCATACACAGACACTGGCTGGTGACCGGCGCATGCAGCTTTATGTGTACTACCCCATATGTATAAAAGATGGCTGGACCATTGTACTGAACAAGTACTTTTTACATTTTGTGTCTCCCTTATTTCCTTATAGATTGTAAGCTCTTGCGAGCAGGTTTCTCACTCCTCATGTTTGAATTGTAAATGAGTTTTGTCGCTATGAAATGTCTGATATTGTCTGTACGTGTTTCCTCTAAATTGTAAAGTGCTGTGGAATATGTCGATGCAATATAAATAAAGATGATTATTATTATTATTAATATTATTAGTCATATTATTATTATTAATAATAATAATAATAATAATAATAGAATTCGGCCATTGCGCCCGTCCTTGTAATCAAGCATCCATGTAAAAGAAAGCAAACAGAACAAGGACGCATGGATGACATTAAGTACTTGTGTGGCTATGTGAAGTTAGACACTAATAGGAGCAAAAGAATATGACACAAACATGTAAGGAATATACAGATGGGTTATACACGGGGACTGTTTGCCTGGAAGCTGACTTGAAAGGAGGTGCCATGCTTAAGCTATTAAACCTTGCTGTCCTGGGAATATAAAAGCAATCATTGTAAAATTGATTCTTGCGCCCCATACAAATGACTGTGATCTAGCTGTTTAACCTGGACTGTGAAAAGGAGGCAGGTGAGAGGAGGCACTGAAGGGTTATAAAAAGAGAGGGATGCAGCTTGTATGGAGGCCAGTGAACTAAGATGACCACTTTCCTTTCATGCACAACAGGCAATAAACAAAATCTTCCAATCTCATTCCCAAGTTCCTCATTAGATGCTTGTTTAGTTTTATTGTCATACTGCACATAAGTGGCTGCACTAAAGCATAGCACACATAAACCGCTCATATAATACATATTAGACAATAAAAAAACCTATGCAAAATATCTCTATAATCCATTCATTCATAAAACTTATTTTCTCAAAATTTTCATTTATTTTGCGCTTTAACCCTTTCTAAAATGTCACTTTTAACCTTAGGGTATGTTCACACGACCTATTTTCTGGCGTAATTCGGCCGTATTACGCCTCGAATTACGCCTGAAAAGACGACTCCATTACGCCTGCACACATCTGCCCATTGCTTGCAATGGGTTTTACGATGTTCTGTCCAGACGAGGTGTAATTTTACGCGCCGCTGTCAAAAGACAGCGCGTAAAAAGACGCCCGCATCAAAGAAGTGCAGGACACTTCTTGGGACGTTTTTGGAGCCGTTTTTCATTGACTCCATTGAAAAACAGCTCCAATTACGTCCGTAATGGACGTCGCAAAAAACGCGAGTACTTGCAAGAACCTCTGAAATTCAGAAGCTGTTTTCGCCTGAAAACAACTCCGTCATTTCAGACGTATTTTGCATTTGCGTGTGAACATACCCTAATGATTTACCTATAAAAGAAATTAGAGCTTCCTTGCTTCCTCCACAGTCTTTGTGTTCTGTCTACTAAACATTGAAGTCTGATGCATGACACAAAAATGAAAAGAACACCAAAGGTCATGCACCGGCTCCTTATGCCCTGCTCTAGGGATATCACAGTGTATCAGCTGTTCCTGGAGTGTTCCTTTAAGACCATGCCCAGAGATTTGAATGCATTATTACACAATGTATCAGTTTTGCTCCTGTTATTCCTTTTATTTAGACAGAAGCTCAGTCTGCATGCACTGGCCCCTCAATATCATTGGCGTTCTATTTACCTCAGGACACATATTAGTAACAGTCTAGTAACGGATCATCATAGTGGCGTCAGGGGGTGCATGGTTGCCTAAAGTACATTGCAGTTTTGTTGGGGTTTGTGCCACAAATCACGGCGAAAAAAACGCAACAAAACTGCATTGTATATGTCCTGCAAAAGTTCTTGTTACTGTTGAAAGACCTGCAGGTCACATGACCATGTCCTAGTACAGCAGCAAGACTCCATAGAGAAGACTGTGAGCTGCTATGTAAGCATATGTGGCCTGTATTATTATAAGGGGTCTAGGGTCTGTATTTAGGGTGTCTGGTCTGGGGTCTGTATTTTAGGGGGTCTGGTCTGGGGTCTGTATTAGTTTAGGGGTCTGTATTTAAGGGTCTGGGGTCTGTATTAGTTTAGGGGGTCTGTACTTAGGGGTCTGAGGTCTGTATTCGTTTAGGGGGTCAGGTCTAGGGTAATTATTAGTTTAGGGGGCTGATCAGATGTCTGTATTTAGGGGGTCTGGTCTAGGGTCTGTATTTATTCAGGGTGCAGAGGGGTAAATATGTCTCGTCAGGAAACTCTGCAGTCATCAGAAGTAGCCATAACCACTGTGTCAAATGGAGAAGAAAAGAAAAGAGAATGACTCCCATGAGAGGATGCCATCTGTAAGTCACTGGATTTATAGGGGATCTGTCACCTCTCCCGACATGTCTGTTATAGGAAATCCTTGTATTCCACAAAAAGTATTTGTGTAGCCCAGGGCTAATAGACAAATGGGTGTTATCATTATCATTGTCTAGAGGATGTGTCCCTACACAGTGCGATGCTGTCAGCGATGGTTGAAGACTGTCAGTATGTAGGGATACAGCCCTTTGACAAGGGAAATCGTAACACCCAATGCTCGCACAGTAAGGTGGTGTTGACTATAGACACAGCACGGGGAACAGCCCAGGGCCTACGGTCTACTTAATCCGCCACTGGTTGCAGATTTTGATGGGCAGTTCCAGATTATGCTGATATTTATGAAATAGTATTTTTGAGAACTCTGTATATATAGATTTGTATGGGATGAAAGTATCTTGAGTGAAAGGCTTCAGTTTGTTTTCATTCTGCATTACATTAACGAACACTCATGACTTGATTGATTGATTATCAATATTCAATGAAATCTTTGAGGCTTATAACGGCTTCCTGAATCAACATATAGGAAATCTTCCCTACAGCTGGGAATGGTCCCTGGAGGAGGCATACACTAAGCTATATGGGCCAAGGGACATATAGCTCCTAATTCAAACACGGCTTTGAATTAATTTTTGTGGCCTTCTGAACTCTGGATGGACATGGGTCAGTAAAACTGAGCTATTTCTTTTTCTCAGCCCAGTGCTAACAATCTATTAATAAGGCCTGTAATTAGGTGTCATGCTGCAAGTTGCTAAACCATGTGCTGCCAAACAACTGGCCTGTTTGCAATTGAAGCAAAATGCATTAGGGTAAGTCCAAACGGAGCGTCCGTGACCCAACAACCGCGTCGGCACCATACTTGGCACGACTGACAAATAACATGTTTATGACTGCGCGTTATTGCGGGTAAAATTGCCCTTTACCTTCAAAATTGTGCGGCCATAAAGGGTGTATTCATTAATGGCTGCACAATTTCGCAGGTAAAGAGCAGTTTTTTACCTGCAATAACGCATGGCCACTAACAGGCTATTTGACAGTTGCGATGAACATGGTGCCAGCACACTTGTTGGCCGTATCTCGGCCTGGTCAGGTCTGCTCCGTTTGGGCATACACTTAGAGAAGCCATTACCACATACGTATTCTACTACAATTGTTATGCTTTGTCATCATGCTAAAGTTCCCTTTGACTGTAATAAAAATTATTGACTGTAATGACTGTAACTAAGAGTATTTTGGGGGTTAATCCAAAACAGTTTTATTTTAAGAGCAGCAAGCAGCATATTCCTAAAGTTGTCACATAAAACATTATACATTGTTGAGGTAGGGGAGAACAGCATTCTATAGAAAGAATTTAAGAAACAAATAAGGAATTTCTCATTTAGAAAACAACAACAATGGCAATGTTTTTCGGGTTCATCACTACTGTATATGAATGCGTGACTAGGTGATTATTTGGTGGAGCCCTTTAATGAACATCACCCCCCACCAGGGGTGGACATAGGAAGCGTAGGGCCCCTTGTTGTGTAATAACCAGTTTACTAAGCGTGAGGTTCACATCATAGCGCTTCTTTCTAGCAAGTCCTTCAATGGTGTGCCAACTTCTCTGGCCGATTGTAAGCTAACAGTAATTATGAGCCATGGCAAAAAGACAGTAGAAAGCAATGTCACTTTCTTTTTAAGTTGGTGTTGGGCCTCTTCGCCTACCACCTACAAGCCTGAGCCTGACAGGCGGCACATATGGTTTTCCACTCCTGCCCTTGACCTTTAATCTGAGTCCTTTTGAAGCACACAACACATTAATACATGAGGCCCAATATTTTGATAAACGTTAAAATGCAGAATCCTCCACAAGAAGCTGCATGTGCCCATGTTCTGAGGTGGAAAAAATGGAGGCATGCTGCTGAATTGTGTGATTGGGCTGCCACCTGGTGGTCACTTCAGGCAATTATGCTCAATATTTTCCATGCTGCAGTATTTTGTTAATTACAGCAAGGCGAATTATGTACATAATATGCACCTCTGGCAATTCTGTCAGCAGTGATGAGATAGCCATCAAACTATCCTTAATATAAAAGGCAGCCACAAATCAAACAGCCTCTGATGTCTTGCATCTGATAGAAAGCAAATATTGTACAAGCTGAATCTGGTGATAATGTCTTTATTTCTGTAGTACTCAGCGGATTAGATCTACTTGTTACGCGCATGTTAATCTTATGCTACACTAACTGCTTAATCCATAGCTGACAAAGGTGTTCAATCGCAGCTCTGGATTCGCACATTCCTTTTTGGTGCAGTTTTTTAAGGCATCATCAACGAAAAGTTATAAAATAATTAATATTCCCAAAATTGAGGTCATAACCTAAGAAAATGTTTTTCACCTTATATTGGAACTCTATTCTATAAGTTTTGTAAGTTTTCATTTGTATTCTGATTTATAAGCATATAATCTTTAAGACTAGCCATACCTCACATGGGAAACAGAATTAAGAATATTATATCCCTATACCTGGCACAAGTGGTAGTGATGAATTTAGGGTGGGATTCCTAGTACCTAGAAGCACCCCCCACCTCTTCCTCTGAGCAGTTTAGAATTTTTATTCAATTCAATGAGAGCTGTAAAAATCCTTAGGCAGTGAGCTCCCCCTAGTGGCAGCTCAGGAAGACAGAATTGTATGATGTTACACTACGGATGTGTCTAAAGGGAACAAGGGGATTTGGAGCTCGTTATTAAAAATTAATGAATAAATAAACCCACCCTTTCATAAGAATCCTGGACTAATTTATTAAACAAAATTCTACGTTTCTTAATACTATCTACCAGTCTCTGACGTTGACTGGGAGAAATGTATTCCCATTCCTCCATAGGGATTTTTTTCAGCTGTGCAATGTTTGAGGGGTTTCTTGCATGTACAGCTTGGCTATTTAAGAACCCTCCATATGTTTTTTTTTCAGCCATTTCTTGTTGATGGTCATTGTCATTGTGCAAGGTCCACTTTTGGCTGAACTTCAGTTTTCTGACAGATTATCCCCAAGAACCCTCTGGTACAAAGTAGAGTTCATAGTGGACAGTATAAGGCCTGATTTACACGAGCGTGTGCGTTTTGCGCGCGCAAAAAAACGCTGCGTTTTGCGCGCGCAAAAGGCATTTGACAGCTCCGTGTGTCATCCGTGTATGATGCGCGGCTGCGTGATTTTCACGCAGCCGCCATCATAGAGATGAGGTAGTCGACGCCCGTCACTGTCCAAGGTGCTGAAAGAGCTAACTGATCGGCAGTAACTCTTTCAGCACCCTCGACAGTGAATGCCGATCACAATATACACCAACCTGTGAATAAAAAAAGACGTTACCATGAACTGCCTGCTTCCTCCAGTCCGGTCTCCCGGCCGTTGCCTTGGTGACGCGTCCCTCTCTTGTCATCCGGCCCCACCTCCCAGGATGACGCGGCAGGCCATGAGACCGCTGCAGCCTGTGATTGGCTGCAGCCTGTGCTTGGCCTGTGATTGGCTGCAGCTGTCACTTGGCCTGAATTGTCATCCCGGGAGGTCGGACTGGAGGAAGGAGCCGGGACTTATCGGTAAGTCCGAACTTCTTTATTTTTTTTCACGTATATGTATATTGTGATCGAAAGTCACTGTCCATGGTGCTGAAACAGTTTAAGTCTTTCAGCACCGTGGGCAGTGACTGTCTCCTGACGTCGCGTACCCGAACATTTTTTGCCGGGTTCGGTCAAAACGAGTTCGGCCGAACCCGGTGAAGTTCGGTGCGCTCATCTCTAATTTGACACTCCGTTTGGATGTTTGTAAACAGAAAAGCACGTGGTGCTTTTCTGTTTACATTCATCCTTTTGACAGCTCTTGCGTGATTTTCGCGCATGCAACGCAGTAGCGTCCGTGTGGCATGCATTGTTTTCACGCACCCATTGACTTCAATGGGTGCGTGTTGCGTGAAAAACGCACGATTATAGAACATGTCGTGAGTTTTACGCAACGCACTCACGCTGCGCAAAATTCACGCATCGTCTAAACTGCCCCATAGAGTAATATAGGTGCGTACGACACGCGTGAAAAGCACGCGCGTATATTACGCTCGTGTAAATTAGGCCTAATGGTGAACTGCCCAGGCCCTGAAATAGCAAAGCAGCCGCAGACCCTAACATTTCCACTACCATGCTTTACAATTAATATCAGGTGCTTCTGCAGAGATTCTGTTTTTACTTGACATGTATTAACGCTATGTGTGGACTTACCGTAAGGCTATGTTCACACAAAGTATTTTCAGGCGTATTTTGGGCGTTTCCTAAGGCTGGGTTCACACTGAGTTTTTTGCAGGAGTTAAATCTGCCTCAAAATTTCCGTTTGGAAGTTTGAGGCAGATTTTCCTCTGCCTGCACTCCGATTTTCTCAGCGTTTTTCGCCCGCGGCCATTGAGCGCCGAGGGCATAAAACGCCATGAAATACAATTTCTCTGCCTCCCATTGATGTCAATGGGAGGTCAGAGGCGTAAACACCCGAAGATAGGGCATGTCCCTTCTTTTTCCCTCGAGCCGTTTTTTCCGCTCGCGGGAAAAAGACGCCTCCGCCTCCTATTGAGGCATTTTCGGACGTCTTTTGGCGCATTTTCCGACGCGGTTTCCACGTAAAAAAAAACTCCATGTGAACATAGCGTAAGGCTAAGTTCACACAGAGTTTTTTGACGAGTTTTTGGACGCGGAAACCGCGCCAAAAAACTAGTCAAAAACGGCCCGAAAATGCCTCCAATTGATTTCAATCGGAGGCGTCTTTTTCCCGCGAGCGGTAAAACCGGCTCGTGGGAAAAAGAAGGGACATGCCCTATCTTCGGGCGTTTACGCCTCTGACCTCCCATTGACTTCAATGGGAGGCAGAGAAAGCGTATTTCGCAGCATTTTATGCCCGCGGCGCTCAATGGCTGTGGGCGAAAAACGCCATGAAAAACGCTGCGAAAATCGGCGTGCAGGGAGAGGAAAATCTGCCTCAAACTTCCAAACGGAAATTTGAGGCAGAAATTCTGCCTGCAAAATACTCCGTGTGAACATAGCCTCGAAAAACGCCTTAAAAACGGAAGCTGAATGCCTACAAACATTTTCCCATTGAAATCAATGGGGAAAACAGCATTTAGTTTAAAAAAAAAAAAAAAGACGCTCCGTAAAATGAAGCAGCATGTCACTTCTTGAGGCGTTTTTTGGAGCTGATTTTCCATTGAACACTATGAAAAATGCCTCAAAAAACGCCTCACAAAACGCCTGAAAAGAAGCTTCATTTTCAGCTTGAAAAATGCCTGAAAATCAGAGGCTGTTTTCTCTGAAAACAGCTCCGTATTTTCAGACGTTTTTGGTTAAGCGTGTGAACATACCCTTAGCGTATGTTCACACGGCAGCGTCCAATACGGCTGAAATTACGGAGCTGTTTTCAGGCGAAAACAGCTCCTGAATTTCAGACTTAATTGCTCGTACTCGCGTTTTTCGCGGCGTCAGTTATGGACGTAATTGGAGCTGTTTTTCCATGCAGTCAAGAGAAAACGGCTCCAATTACGTCTCAAGAAGTGACAGGCACTTTGACGCGTAAAAAAAATGACCGTCGGCACAGAACACCGTAAAGCCCATTCAAATGAATGGCCAGATGTTTGCTTCCGCTTTGGAGCCGTATTTTGGGATGTAATTCGGGGCTAAAACGCCCGAATTGCGTCCGTAAATAGTGTGTGTGAACCCAGCCTTAGGGTTTATACTATTGCTTATGTGTTTGACTTTGCAGAAAACTCCTTGTATTTCTATCATAGGATATCCTATGTGATTACTGTATCTACCACAATCAGAGGGAAATTCTCCAGGGAAGAGAAGAATTCGGACTACACTTGGAGCGATGACCTTACATCTAAGTTTGTTACTATGAACAGCTAATCAATATATCACTCATCTCAATGGGAAACTGACATTGCAGTTTACCAATACTCCTGTTAAGTTTGCACATTGGACTGCAATGTTCCAGACAGATCTTTTTGTTACAATGGTATGTAGCCTTTTACAATATGGCATGCAAGAAGCTGAGCGTGAACTCTGCAAATTATTTCCCAGCATTTGATAAGAAAAGAAAAGGTTAAGAGATATTGCAAACAAATACACTGCTCGTGCTGGAATTGTTCCTTTCTACAGCAAAAAATTATAAGTGATGTATGGATTAATCAGTCATAAAATATGTGTTTGAATAAAATGAATTTTCATTAATGTGCAACATAACATCTTATAACAAAATGTTGTGGACATCAGAATTAACTGTATTTTTCAGAGCACCTGTATGGGCTCTAATGACTCCATAACTGGCAGTCTTCTTGATAGTCATAGAGTACAGATCAATGTCTCCCTTTTTGCCACCATACAGCAGTTAAAAATGTATCGAGTGCCTACCGGCAAATAGAGCCCTTGTTTCCCAACCACCAAAATTAAAATATAAAGTTTTAATTGGTATAGACGACCATCAACAGACTACATAGAAGTTAAAATTCCTGGTCCATTGCTGATAGAGATCAGCATAGTGCAATGTGTGGTTATTCAAAGAAGCAAGGTGCTAACGGCTGCAGACCGCAGCACCACGTTGTAAGTTAAATTACTAAGAGACCAGCAGGACCAGAGTTAAAAATTCAAAAGAGCCCCCCCGACATGTTTCACTACCGACGTAGCGTCTTCAGGGGTATAGGGGCTAGTGACAGCGGGCGGCGGAATCCACATACCTATATATGCAGTAAACTATCTGCAGCTGTTGCTGCAATTAGTTGAGAGCCAATCAAAAGAGGAGCGGAGGAACAAGCCTCCGCACGGCTGACTGACAGTCAGCAGCACCAATCGCTGGTGAGACAGAAGCCACCAATAGGTGCAGTGCCGGCGCACATGTGCAGTAACGAAAAAACCGGAGATAGAAAAAATCCGGTGATTACAACAATGTATCGACGCATGTATATTGAATTGCAAACATATAACGTGCTATATAGCTGTTAGGTAGAAATAGTTATTAAGTTAGTGCATGACCGGCATCAAGAACGATAGTTCACCAATGAATAGGCAGATAGCCATGTACATAGTACAGTAGATCACAGAAATGATTGGCATATGTATAATGCCAACCATAAAGTGGCCAGGATAATGGCACCAGTTGTGGTCTGTAGTGAGAGCCCAATTTTAAAGTTGAAATTGAAGGAGACCGTCGCAATAGTCACTAGGAAAGTCTGAATGGTTATTCAGGATTATATTGATATCAATAAATGGTAAGGAGTGTGGAAAGGTACAAACATAGTCAGAGTCAGTTATATAACAGTGCTGTATAATAATGCTATATAATAATGCAATTTCTAACAAAAAATATGTATACCCAAAGGGGCATCATGCAACCGAACAGAGGGAAGACCAGCGGATTCACAAAAATGCCGCAAACGTAAAACCCTCGTTGAGGCCCCCTGGACTGAGGGAGCCCAAACGATGGATCCAACGTGCCTCATCCTGTAGTAACCTGCGATCCAGATTACCTGCTCTAGGGCCAAGTTTAATATGGGTAATGCCCCAGAATTGTAGGGCACGGACATCCCCATTATGTGCAGAATGCACGTGCCTAGAGAGTGGTGTATCTTCTTTGTGATGGATAGTACTTAGGTGTTTAGAAATTCTCCTCCTCAATTCCTGTATGGTCTTGCCGACATATAGTTTAGGACAGGGGCATTTAGCAATATAGATCACTCCCTTACTTTGACAATTGATGAATTCTCTGATCTGATAGGATCTACCATCTAGTGGATTTGTAAAGTGTTTGACGGTGGGCATGAGATAGCAAAAGGAACATCGACCACAAGGATGTGAACCAATGGTCTTTGACTTCAGCCAGCATTTTGATATCACATTAGATCCGGAGTGGTGACTGTGTACCAGGTAGTCTCGTAGGTTCCTCCCTCTACGATAAGTGATGCTCGGTGTAGGGGGGATAGCATCGCGAAGATCCGGATCAGCCAAAAGAATTGGCCAATGTCGGTGTAGGATTTTGCGAACCTTTTGGGACCCAGCATCAAATGTGCCAATGCATCTAATACCGGTTAGTCCCTTGGGTTTAGCTGTAGTCACTGTTCGCTGAACATTTTGAGGTTTATGTTCGCATAGTAATTCACTCCTATTGGTAGCTCTGGCCCTAGCATAGGCTCTGTGCAGCCACTTTCTGGGATAGCCTCTTGCCACAAATTTGGAGAAGAGGCCATTACATTCATGTTGAAAGGACCGTTCGTCCGAACAGTTCCTTTTTGCACGGAGGTACTGCCCAATAGGGATTCCCCTTTTTAGGGCAGGAGGATGGTAGCTGTCCCAATGTAAAAGGCTGTTAGTAGATGTTGGTTTTCTGGAGATATCAGTATGGACACCACCAACAGGATCCAGGGAGATTTTTAAGTCCAAAAAAATAATTTCTTTTTCATGTATGCAATGGGTAAATTTCATGCCCACTTGGTTAGTATTGATTATGTTCATAAACTCGTGGAATAAAGATAAGTCACCATCCCACAGGAGGAGAATATCGTCTATATATCTCCCCCAGAAAAGGATGTGACAAGTGTAAGTGGCTAGTGTGTCAGTGAAGACTATGGTATCTTCCCACCAACCTAAAAATTAATTTGCATATGTCGGTGCACAAACGGTGCCCATTGCCGTTCCTTTTATTTGTTGATAAAATTTACGATCAAATAGGAAATAATTGTGAGTAAGAAGAAATTGAAGTAGTGATAATAGAAATTTATTGTGTGCATGAAATTGGGTGCCTTTAGTGCCTAGGAAGTGTGTGACTGCTGTGAGGCCGAATTGATGTTGAATGTTAGTGTAGAGTGATTCCACGTCAATACTAGCAATGAGTGTAGAAGAGGTAACATGGATCTCCTGGTTCCTGTTAATGGTGTCCTTTGTATCTCTCAGAAATGAAGGGAGAGAAGTAACAAAGTGTGAAAGAATCTCGTCCAGATACATGCTGATACCCTGGGTCAGGCTATCATTGCCAGACACAATTGGTCTACTAGGCACTGGGCGAGATTCCTTTTGTGCCCTCACACAGTAGTAGTCCTTTCCTGTGCCCCCGTATAGTAGTTGTCCTTTTTTATGCCTCCATATAGTAGTTAGGTTCTCCTAGTGCCTCCATATAGCAGTTAGGTCCCCCTTTACACCCGCATTTAGTAATTAGGTCTCCTTTGTGCCTGACATAGTAGTCAGGTCCCCCTTTGTGCCCCCCATACAGTAGATGGATCCCCTTGGTTTCCCCATATAGTAGTTAGGTACCCTTGGTCCCCCCCCCCATATAGTAGATTGCTCCTCTTGTGCCCCATAAAGTGCTTATGTCCCCTTTGCATCCCCATATCATAGTTAGGTCCCCCTTTGTGCCCCATATAGTAGTTAGGTCCCCTTTGTGCTCCTATATAGTAGTCAGGTTGCCTTTTGTGCCCCATAGAGTGATTAGGTTCCCTTTGGTACCTCCATATAGTAGTTAGGTCTCCATTGTGCCCACATATAGTAGTTAGGTCCCCTTTGTGCCCCCATATAGTAGTTAAGTGCTTCCTCATTAGTTCCCGGCTATGCCAATGAAAATACAAAAAACTAACTAAACCCCATTCCAACAACGAGTGGCTGGACCCTCTTCCTGCAATCTGCTGTGCATGGACCAGCACAGTTACGTCATCGCACCACCTGTAATGGGATGCTGACGTCCTCTGTGTCACCCCGTCGTCTAGTAGTCCTAAGGTCTTATACAGTCTGTGTCTTATGATAAAGGAGGGTATATTAGCTAATAATATGAATGGTGATAATATTAATAGTTAATATTCTCCTGTACCCTAGCTCATGGATTGATCTTTGTACTCGAGCTACAATATAGCTAACCTTTGATATCTTCGGGAATAACGTACAACCAAGGTATATGATAGAAAATACACCTTTACTCATATTCAATAGATATTACATACTTAGCTACAATTTGTTATGAATATTTCCAATATCATTGTCATATAACTACACATACGCTGTGTGTCTGGCTTGTATTCTGACAAAATAGACAAAGTATACTCAGTCTTATTCTCTCTCCTCCATCTAGGACCTTATTGACTGACTAAACTATTGCATCGGTGGCTGGGCCCTCTGGAGGATCCATCTGTCCTTTCGATGTGCCAGTCCGATGATGAACAGGCCTCAGATTCCAAACAGCATAGAATTAATTTATTGAATACCTACAACTTATGTAAAGTGGGCATATTGACATAGTTGTTAAACTGTAAGGCCTCATGGACATGGCTGTATTACGACTCTGTACAACCTTCAAGTTGTAAGAAGCCATAATACAGCACCCATAGACTTCTATAGGGCTGTACACAACCTCCTAATGCCTCGGACTCCATAGGGAGCAATACACAGGTTGTGACACAAATTTTGACACGCTTCATCGGATCTCGTATTACAGAACAATTCACATTGTTACTAGTAGAACAACCCCATAATATGTTGCTCCACAGAGTGAAATTTGGCAGCACATGGAGTCAAATCCATTTCAGAGAAAGCATTATATGTTAAAACATTAGGATAACTGGTGGATTTTTAAATCTTTTAAAATTCTCAATAGGTTCTCCAAAATGTGAATTATCCTGAATTACTGAAAATATGAAACTTGGCAAATTAATTCTACCATTTGTATAGATGAGCATTTATTAAAAAATGATGTTTCCCATTGATTTTCCAAAATGTGAAATCACTCTAAAGTACTTGCAATCTTGGTGGAATCATCTTGAATCAACTAGTGGATAAATGCAAGAATAAAATAGCACATCAGAACCTACAATACAAAATATACCAACTAGCCCAGTCTGGTTACATAGTAGATTTTATATAAATATAGATTTGACTTAAGTCTTTGCTTATGTGGCCAACACTGGATGACTTTCTGTACAGTATATACTGCATTCCTCTATGTTTACACTTTGTAATGCATTGGGAAACATACCATGTACAATGTCGAAGGCAGAGCATGACATTACAAATAGTGGATCTGCCATTGTAACACAAAGCTGCATTTGGGGTGTTAATAACTCCGAAGGCGTTAGGTATTAAAATCTTAGAAAAAAAATACTGCGTTAAATGGTCATCCAATTAAAACTAAACAAAGTGAATAAATTTACTAAAACGCCCTATGGACAAGAATATGGACCTGCACAGTTACTAGAGTGATAGCCTGATGACCACGGTGCAATAATTTTTAGTTATATCTCTGTGGACAGTTCTGGTAACTGCTGAAGCATCCCAATACTTGATTTCTAAACGTCACATCCATCTCAAGGTCGTGTTGGAGGAGTGAAGACCATTTTTATGATCTCCTTCTGCTAGCCAAGGTTACACAGTGCTTATTATGGGAGGCAGTAATTCTGATGTCCTTTATTGGTTTGCTTTTAAAAGAAATTATGTGAGGTCTGACAAAGGGAACATAAATATCCATGAAAATGAACCATCATCCAAATTAAAATGGAAAAAAAAGGACATCTCTTTTTAACCAGGGTAAAAAGGACAGCATAATATCCTAATCAATACTGTATTAAGTGATCAATCAGGGCGCTCGGTAATCAATACATAGTGTATTTCTTTCATTGATCATTGCTTTATTGATCACTGCACAGTCTGACTCTTTATTAAATAGATTATTACATGATACATTTTAGTTTATTAGATCACTCATATTTTTAGTAGACTAATTGAATCTGCAATTAAAATGTAAAGTTTATTTCCGATTCCATCTTCATTTTAAAATCAAGCAAAACATACTTTCTTAATCGTCTTGTCTCCCGAAGGCAATCCGTTTTTAAAACGAAAAAAGCGCAATGATCTGTTAATCATTGTGTGTCCAACTTCTCTCACCACCAGTGTAAAGGATCTGCCAGGCACAGCTTCGGGGTTAACTCCCAGAACTAATCAGTCAGCACCTGAGAATACATCCCTGAGACTGACTCCTGCTTCCACCATTCAGGCTGGCAGGCTTAGGAGTGGGAGAGCCTATCGTAACCTGGCCAGACTCAGCTAGCTCCCGCCCTCGGTCTATTTAAGCCTGCACTTCCTGTCCCTCGGTGCTTGTGACTCATTCCTTGTGGTTTCCTGGCCCAGCTACAGCTCCTGCTATTTTTGATCCTGCTCCATACAGACCCTGGCTTACCGACTACTCTTCTGCTTTTCGTTTTGTACCTCGCACACTCCTGGCTTGACTCGGCTCGTTCACCACTCTGGTTGCTCACGGTGTTGCCGTGGGCAACGGCCCCTTTTCCTTGCTTGTGTTCCTTTGTATGTTTGTCGTGTTTGTCGTGCACTTACTGAGCGCAGGGACCGCCGCGCAGTTGTACCCCGTCGCCTAGGGCGGGTCGTTGCAAGTAGGCAGGGACAGAGTGGCGGGTAGATTAGGGCTCACTTGTCCGTCTCCCTACCCCCTGCCATTACAACCAGTGTCTAGGCATACATTTCCCTGCAGCAGCCGTTACAGGGAAAATGTGGCATTACATGGCAGCCATTCGAATGAATGGCCATCCATGTAATGCATGGATGCACAAAGTCCGCCAGAGCAGGAGCCCCTCTTAAACAGTGGGGGACCCATCTCTACAACATCCATATGTCCTAATAGGGTATATGGACAGATGTTGTCATCCTTAGGGCATGACCACACGTGGCGGATTTCCTCCGCAACTGTCCGCATCAATGCCGCACAGAATCTGCGTTGCAGATTCTGCTGCGGATCTGCACAAAATGTGCAGTAAATTGATGTGGACTAGCTGCTGCGGACTGCGGTAAAAGTACTTCCCTTCTCCCTATCAGTGCAGGATAGAGAGAAGGGACAGCACTTTCCCTTGTGAAAGTCAAAGAAATTCATACTTACCGGCCGTTGTCTTGGTGACGCGTCCCTCCTTCGGCATCCAGCCCGACCTCCCTGGATGACGCGGCAGTCCATGTGACCGCTGCAGCCTGTTATTGGCCTGTGATTGGCTGCAGCCGTCACTTAGACTGAAACGTCATCCTGGGAGGCCGGACTGGAGACAGAAGCAGGGAGTTCTCGGTAAGTATGAACCTCAATTTTTTTTACAGGTAGCTGTATATTGAGATCGTAGTCACTGTCCAGGGTGCAGAAACAGTTACTGCCGATCGCTTAACTCTTTCAGCACCCTGGACAGTGACTATTTACTGACGTCTCCTAGCAACGCTCCCGTCATTACGGGAGCTCCATTGACTTCCTCAGTTTGGCTGTAGACCTAGAAATACATAGGTCCAGCCAGAATGAAGAAATGTCAAGTTAAAAAAGCAAAACGCATCCGCAGCACACATAACATGTGCATGACAGCTGCGGACTTCATTGCGGAAATTAGAATCTCCATTGAAGTCAATGGAGAAATTCCGCCATGAGTCCGCAACCAGTCCGCCACTGCTCCGCAACAGACAGAGCATGCTGCGGACACCAAATTCCGCTCCGCAGCCTATGCTCCGCAGCGGAATTTTACGCATCGTCTAAACGAACACTGCTAAATTAAAGTGGAAGTCAATGGAGAAACGGCTCCGCTGCGGATTAACGCTGCGGAGTGTCCGCAGCGGAATTTAAGTGAAATTCCGCCACGTGTGAACCCAGCCTTAGACATCCTTTTTAAGCGAGTCTGTCATATATTGTATCAATGGTTTGTGCCAGGTAGCAGGAGCTGGTACAATAGAACAAAGATTTATATAGCGTTACAGATTTCTGGCAATTGAATTTTCATTGTTCATAGCAAGTGGTGGTGGGAGCACCAACAATAATGTCTATAATTATAAAATGAACATAAACCAGTGAGGAAGTATACAGATTTGAATACAATAGTTTTCCATGTGAATTCTCACCTGTATACAGGACGTCTGATGTCAATGGTGTCTCTGGTAGGTTGCTGAGTAGTAAAATATCAGATAGCCATTGCATATCAACAATTCAAGAATTTACTTACATTAATATTCTTTGGGTTGCTTTCTGTAGACAATGTAAGGTTATCGACATTGGCAACCAAGTATCACTGCTGCTTCCTGCAATGTATGCTGCTGCATAGGGCAAAGTTTGTAGCCTCTCCTGACTATTTTACTGTGTCTTAGACCTGCTTATGTGACTTTTCAGCATTCTGCTCACAATTTGAAATGATATATACGTGATCTCGCCACATGTTCCTGGTCTCTAGCCTCAAGCGATTTAAGAGTCGTCACTCAAGACCAGAGAGAAGGGGTTGTAGAGGGTTTACAACAGAGAGTCCAGGACACTTTCCTGTCAGGTGGACACTTGACACCTCATTTGCATATGGCATGTGAGCGATTAAAAATAACTTTTCTTAAATAGGCTTGGAGTATGATCAGCATCTTGTAGGTGGTAGGTTTGGGGGGAATGTGGTTAACAAAACTTTAATAAGTATGTAAGACAAATAAGAAATTAGGGCGTTATTGTGAAGATCAGTAAGTAACAGAAAATAACACTTGTATTAGATTCGTTTAGTAACATGCATTACAAAATTTTAAAATGATGAGAAAACACAAAAAAAAAGAGAACGTTTATGCTGAAGGTAATCCTACAGATCCTGCATTCTATACATAGAGTAAACTCCTAAGTTTTGGTGGGGTCAGTTGTCACAAAGATGCTTTGCCTATGACAGGTGATCCCAGCTGCCTCTCCAATCTTCTAAAAGTGACGTCCCATGAGATGGCCCCACAGACTCCCTCTGTGTCAGGCTCTATAAACCTTAGTGCCTGTCATATAGAGGACACTTCATTACTGGGAGCTGACCAGTCATTACTCTTAATTAAAGAGGCGATGAGGCGAGGTGCCAGCTGGGAAAAGGTCTCAGATGTCCTGAAGAAAAAAATACCTGTGTTAAGGGATTAGTACAGAGTTAACCTTTCCATTTCTGAAAAATATAAATGATTCCTGCACATATTTAAAAAACAAATTTGCTTTCTAGAAGTGATCCATTCCTCTACTGCTGCTAATTAAAAAATGTTCACGTAGTTCTACAACTCTATGGCAACTGCAATATCAATGTCAAGGATGGTGTAGTCATAATGCTTTTGGAAATCTGAACTTTTCAAAAAGTCTAAAAATACGAAACTCTAATTTGGGTAAAACTAGAAATATATAATCTATGACAATTGGCGCTGTAGACAGACAAAAAGGTGAGAGTTTAGGATTATAGTGAATCAATTTCAATCTCACTATTCCAAGGTTCACATCCTTCATGTGATGAGAAGCTATTTGTACCTCCAAGCATGTAAAATGGTATCCAATGTCACCACTAATAAACAGTCATATGCCATTAACCCAGAGCTGTGAACCTGAACATCAGTAAAATGAGGACACTTATAATGGGAATATAAGCTTCTGTAGAATTTTCTAGTGACTTTACCGTTTTGCTTTAGATAGGGCTACATTCTAATCTAAGAAACATGCTATAATCCACAGTCCACGTTTTAAACATTGGTCTATCTTGCTTATCTTTCCACATACTGTATGCAGCCAGTCATAATACTCACTTGTAGCACTGCATAACTAAGCACATTTGCCTTTTTGAACCCTAGTAAAGCTGAGTTACTACAAATATGGTCTACATTACATTCCCCAAATATTTGTCTACTAGCTTTTCCAGATTTCTAAATTCATAATTTGCTTTGTTATACAGCAGTATGGGAGCTGGAAAAGTAATTTCCTAATTAACTGCTAAACTGAGCAATCAAGCAGCCAAATGTCAGGTGCCCAGCAGTCCGAGACTGACGGGGAACCTGGAGAGAAGATGGAAGCAGTTTTCTGCCCTAACACAACAATAGTCGCTATAACAAGGATGATGTCCTATGTAACTGAAGCTGCTGTATAGTGTTAAAATGAAATAATAAAATCCCCCAATGGCCTTTTCTGACCTTTTAGGAACCGACCATAAAAATAGTAATAGTAATAAAAGTTAAAAAAACAAAAATTAATGAAATTAATGGTACACATAAAATAACCCAACCCCCCAAAAAATGCTTCACCCACCAATCGCTGTCGTATCGCTAGTCAAGACCTAATTACCCTAAATTGGACATGTAATGCTTCTAAATTTATGTTAGACATGATAAACACTAATAAAAAGTCTATTTTAGAGTAACACTATATTATTACCAAAAAAAAATGCGTAAAAAGTAAAAAGGTATATTTTTTTTACGATTGTTTTCAAACTAAAAGACAAAAAATTCTAAAAAATTACATGTATAAAAGTAAGAAGAAAGGAAAACTGAATTTTTCATGAAAAAAATGCCACAAAAATCACATTGCAAGCCCAACAAATAAAAATGTTATAGCTGTTAACGAATGCAAAATATGGCTAAACGGTATCTGGTCTTGAAGACTCAAAAAAGCCTGGGCCTGAAGCAGTTAACTAAGTACTCTCACAAACTGTGGGAGTTTCAATGGAGGTTATATTGGTTGTCCTCTACTCTTTCAAGACTTTTTTAGAAAGTGGGGCGCAAGAAATTTATATTTACTCCTGTTATTTTTTGTTTGTTATTTGGCTGCGCTTATGAGTGGCCAAGATTTTTCAGAAAATTCCTAACAAAGTATGGTACAATACATGCGATAGACATTTTACAAAACCACATTCACAAGTTGTAGAAAAAATATCAGTGCAGATTTTAGGATATGTTGTGTATTTTCAAATCTGGAGCATGCCCTATACAGATTTCTTCGGAGTATTTCCATTTTCCACCCCACATGAACCTTGTCTTTTCGGGGAAATGCTCTGTGAGTTTATCAGTGCCTGATCCCAGTTCATTTTGTACTTGGAGAATGTCTTGGGGCCTTCACAGTACATATTTCCAGTAACAGTCTTTGCATCTGCTGTAAATTGAGTGTTAAATAAAGTACACCATAAAAAAAAGTGCAGCTGTACAACAGAAAAAATTACTCATAAAGACAATCTGTAGTTGTTCCGCCCAACGCTTCTTTCCAAACTATAAAAAAGAAAAAAATATATCTGGCTATCTTATTCGCAAGCAATTGTAGAGGACTACAATATATTCCCAATTGCTGTGGCCTTCATTAAACATTTCCTGTTGTTCAAAAAGAGACATCTACTTACTCTTTGGAAATATCTTCATTCCTCCTCCATCATCTCCTACTAATTAAGATCATAAAGCATCTTGCAAGCAGAGGTCTAGGCAGGCAGACAGTGCTCTTAATCATGTGCTAATGGCGTGCTCCTGGCGATAATTACAAGATAACAGTGTTTGCAGTCTGTAATCAGAACAATTCTGCTAATTAAATCAGGCAAACCATATATTTTCACAATCCATATACAGTCAGTCTATGGACATTAGAGTCCAAAAAGTTCCACTAATGTCATATACAGAAAATTCGAAACTATTGCAGAGAGTGCTATAGTTGTGACTTGTGATGTCAGCACAAGTTACAGTACAGACAATCATTTTTCTAGCTCGTTTTATATGACAATCAATATTTGTTCCACCAGTTATTTTAGACGGGTGAATTTGTAAGTGACAAGCTTTTAATGAAGAGAGGCATTGTATTGGGTTAATTGGCACAAAAACATGGAGCTCTTTGGATACTTTCAACAATTGGGATATCGGTAAACTTTGCATACACTGCTCACTTCTGTAAGAAATTGCAAAATGCCTTAAATGCAACACAATTGGACTTCAACTAATGATATTAGAGGTTTACTTATGTCAAAAAAGACCATGCCAGTTCATTAAATATTAAACCTGCATAACTGAAGATTACAGTGAGTCTAAAAAAACACTTTTCTACTTAAGAAATATCTACATATCTGACTTCAAGATACACATGGCACATAGTACAGTTTACCATATTGTCTATTATATTATCTATCAGTGATTATAGGCTATTTTCGAAATAACCCAAAAAATGGATAAGTCCCTACAACAATTGAGCTCCTCTACTGTTGGCCCTGCTTAGTTGTTTTATGTCAAGACCCTATTATCATATCAGTGCCAGGACCCACTCTTTTTTGGACAGTCTCCGACTCTGACCATTAAGAGTTGCTGGATCAATAATTATTAGCTTGCTTCTTAGTATCATTCTCTTGTTGACTTTTTGTATTCGTTCAGCTCCTGGTCCATAACGATTTCTCTTGGTCATGTTTCCTCCAGTTATTCTGTTTGCCAAAGTGTTTATCCAGTGCTACCTATAGATGGCTACCCTGTAAGTCAATGTCCGAACCTCTAAATAGTGTTGTAACATGACTCCGTTATCAGACAAACCCTCTGCATGGAGAATCAGTACTTTCCAAGAAACATTGTGAGAGGTGATCCTTCACTGCTCCTATCAGGAATATCAGTAGTCAGTTTAAGACTTTGGCCGTAGTTAATGTACCAAGGGTTTTGGTTTCATCAGGATCATGAGATTGACCTGTACTACTTTTTTCAGGATTCCAAAACCATTTTGCTAAATATTAAAAATTCCATAAAACATAAATCTGTCCCTCAGTAATTATTTAAGAAAAATCATTTCAAGCGTTAGCAACTCCATGAGCAAAGAAAACTTTGATATAATACAATTACTTATTGCTGAATATTGCAGAAAACTGCGTTCATATGTTTATATCGTGGGCAGGAGACTGTAGAATGGTGCACTTAATTAACAGAAGTTTAGTAATTATCAAGCTGTCCTAAGGAGAGGAGGATTATATGCTTAATATTCTGCGCCCCCACTCATTCAGCTATAAAATTTCTATGACTGGAGATAAAATGAATGCAGAGGAATGATGTACATTTTATTGTTAATAAAATGTTATGTATCAATTTACATTACACTAGCAAATTATACAATAATAGTAGTAATATTCTTAATGGACGAAAATTCAATACACAAAATGTTGTTACGTTTTTAAAGAAGATGGAAATAGAAAGTTGTGTGAAACACAAATGAGTATATTCCGGAAATAGCTTCCAGTATAACTTCAAGTAAGAAAAGTGTAGGATGGGTATAGTATAGAACTTGGTTTGAGTTAATAAAATGCATTTGTGGTAAAAGAAAAGCATTTCTTTTTCTACAGGCTCTGCACTTAAACATTAAAAAAATGCTTTAACTGGGGCCTAGGGCACTGTCCTAATTCTTGAATGGTCAGTCGATGGCACTACCTTTCTTCTTTATTTTTAAGTATTATTAATAATAGCAACAATTTAGCAATTGATAATTGTTTAATATTTTGATTTTATACAATTATTTTGATATTTGTGGTTCCTGTTACATATGTATATTCTTATACAAAAATGTAACCAGTCGATATCACAGGGAAGTAGGAAAATCTTTTCTGATGGAATTTGCTCCCTTTCTTTTACATATAGAAAAAGACAAATTTAACACGGTCTCAAAATAGGATTGTTTGACCATTGTGACTGCTGCATGCACCAATATGGAACTTGATTACAATAGGACTTAATCTACAACATTACGACCACCTTGTAACACAATTTTATAGTTACATTTAGAATGATTCTACAAATAAAAATTGAATAACTTTTTTAATACATTGCATTATTTATCTTATACAGATCATAAGCTCTGTTCACAACACTGTTTTTACCTATGCTCCCCATACACATCGGAAAAAGTCGAATGTAAAGCGCCAACATAGGAAACTGTACAGTTGGATACTTTGCCCATAGACTTCAGTGTTAAAAAAAAACAAAAACATGACCATAGAGCATGCTCTATAATGAGCTTTTGGAGAGCAAGGGGGCCCATGTGCTGTTCTTGCACAAGGGCTAACTGCTGTCTGTGTCCACCCATGCCCGGTATATGTTTCTTTGCTAGATGCCTCTGTAGTTAAAAGCGAAGTCAACTACACTTGCATGCAGAAAGATAAGTCTGGTACTGTACAATAATCTGATAATTCTCTACTGCATTATAGAATGATGTCTTCAGGATTGTCAACTGTCTACAATTGCAATGTATATATATATATATATATATATATATATATATATATATAGATAGATATATAGATATATATATATATATATATATATATATATATATATATATACACTACTGTTCAAAAGTTTGGGGTCACCCAGACAATTTTGTGTTTTCCATGAAAACTCACACTTATATTTATCAAATGAGTTGCAAAATGACTAGAAAATATAGTCAAGACATTGACAAGGTTAGAAATAATGATTTTCATTTGAAATAATAATTTTCTCCTTCAAACTTTGCTTTTGTCAAAGAATGCTCCATTTGCAGCAATTACAGCATTGCAGACCTTTGGCATTCTAGCTGTTAATTTGCTGGGGTAATCGGGAGAAATTTCACCCCATGCTTCCAGAAGCCCCTCCCACAAGTTGGATTGGCTTGATGGACACTTCTTGCGTACCATACGGTCAAGCTGCTCCCACAACAGCGCTATGGGGTTGAGATCTGGTGACTGCACTGGCCACTCCATTACAGATAGAATACCAGCTGCCTGCTTCTTCCCTAAATAGTTCTTGCATAATTTGGAGGTGTGCTTTGGGTCATTGTCCTGTTGTAGGAGGAAATTGGCTCAAATCAAGAGCTGTCCACAGGGTATGGCATGGCGTTGCAAAATAGTGTGATAGCCTTCCTTATTCAAAATCCCTTTTACCTTGTACAAATCTCCCACTTTACCAGCACAAAGAAACCCCAGACCATCACATTACCTCCACCATGCTTGACAGATGGCGTCAGGCACTCTTCCAGCATCTTTTCAGTTGTTCTGCGTTTCACAAATGTTCTTCTGTGTGATCCAAACACCTCAAACTTCGATTCGTCTGTCCATAACACTTTTTTCCAATCTTCCTCTGTCCAATGTCTGTGTGCTTTTGCCCATATTAATCTTTTCCTTTTATTAGCCAGTCTCAGATATGGCTTTTTCTTTGCTACTCTGCACTGAAGGCCAGCATCCCGGAGTCGCCTCTTCACTGTAGATGTTGACACTGGCGTTTTGCGGGTACTATTTAATGAAGCTGCCAGTTGAGGACCTGTGAGGCGTCTATTTCTCAAATTACTTAATGTACTTATCTTGTTGCTCAGTTGTGCAGCGGGGCCTCCCACTTCTCTTTCTACTCTGGTTAGAGCCTGTGTGTGCTGTCCTCTGAAGGGAGTAGTACACACCGTTGTAGGAAATCTTCAGTTTCTTGGAAATTTCTCGCATGGAATAGCCTTCATTTCTAAGAACAAGAATAGACTGTCGAGTTTCACATGAAAGCTCTCCTTTTCTAGCCATTTTGAGAGTTTAATCAAACCCACAAATGTAATGCTCCAGATTCTCAACTAGCTCAAAGGAAGGTCAGTTTTATAGCTCCTCTAAACAGCAAAACTGTTTACAGCGGTGCTAACATAATTGCACAAGAGTTTTCAAGTGTTTTCTAATCATCCATTAGCCTTCTAACACAGTTAGCAAACACAATGTACCATTAGAACACTGGAGTGATGGTTTCTGGAAATGGGCCTCTATACACCTATGTAGATATTGCATTAACCCCTTAACGCTCAGTGACGTACTATTACGTCATGGAATGCGCCCTGTTCGCGCTCCATGACGGAATAGTACGTCACGGGAGTAACGGCCGTTTCGGCCGTCCTCCCGACACATACAGGAGCTGTGACAGCTGCTGTCTCGTACAGCAGCTGTCACAGATCCTACAGCGGGGACCGATCACTGTGTCCCCGCTGATTAACCCCTGAAAAGCCGTGTTCAATAGCGATCACGGCTTTTTAGGGGTTAAGCTGCCATCGCCGGCCTGCTACACGATAGCGGCCGGCGATGGTAACTATGGCAACCGGACACCATACAATGGCGTCCGGCTATGACCACTATGCTTGCTGTCAGTGAGTAGCTGACAGCTCTAATACACTGCACTACGCATGTAGTGCAGTGTATTAGAATAGCGATCAGGGCCTCCTGCCCTCAAGTCCCCTAGTGGGACAAAGTAAAAAAGTTAAAAAAAAGTTAAAAAAAAGATGTGTAAAAATAAGAAAATAAAAGATTTAAAAGGAATAAAAGTAAAAATCCCCCCTTTTCCCTTATCAGTCCTTTATTATTAATAAAAATATATAAACAAACAAATAAACTATACATAATTGGTATCGCCGCGTCCGTAACAGCCTGAACTACAAAATTATTTTATTATTTATCCCGCGCGGTGAACGCCGTAAAAGAAAATAATAATAAACCGTACCACAATCACAATTCTTTGGTCACTTCACCTCGCAAAAAATAGAATAAAAAGAGATCAAAAAGTCGCATGTACCTAAAAATGGTATTGATGGAAACTACAGTTCGTTACGCAAAAAATAAGTCCTCGCACGGCTTTATTGATGGAAAAATAAAAACGTTATAGCTCTTAGAATATGGTAACACAAAAAGTAAATGATTTTTTACAAAACGTATTTTATTGTGCAAACGCCATAAGACATAAAAAAAAACTATAAACATCTGGTATCGCCGTTATCGTATCGCCCCGCAGAAAAAAGTGAATGTCATTTATAGCGCACGGTGAACGCTGTAAAAAAAATAGAATAAAAAAACAATAGTAGAATTGCTGTTTTTTAGTCACCGCGCCACCTAAAAATAGAATAAAAACTGATCATAAAGCCGCATGCACCCCAAGAAAACTACAATGGATTCCTCAAGGGGTCTAGTTTCCAAAATGCTGTCACTTTTGGGGGGTTTCCACTGTTTTGGCACCACAAGACCTCTTCAAACCGGACATGGTGCCTAATAAAAAGGTGGGCTCAAAATCCGCTAGGTGCTCCTTTGCTTCGGAGGCCGGTGCTTCAGTCCATTACCGCACTAGGGCCACATGTGGGATATTTCTCAAAACTGCAGAATCTGGGCAATAAATATAGAGTTGCGTGTCTCTGGTAAAACCTTTTGTGTTATAAAAAAAAAGTGGTATAAAAAGGATTTTCTGACAAAAAAAAAAGTAGATTTCACCTCTACTTTGCTCTAAATTCCTGCGAAACACCTAATGGGTTCATAAACTTTCTAAATGCTGTTGTGAATACTTTGAGGGGTCTAGTTTCTAAAATGGGGTGTTTGATAGGGGTTTCTAATATATGGGCCCCTCAAAGCAACTTCATAACTGAAGTGGAACCTAAAAAAATAAATAAATGAGGCAATACTTCGCTTCTTACATTATACTGATAATGAGCCGTGCCCACCCCGAGATGACCCCAGTTTTGACCGTTTGTATAAACGGAGACCCCTATTAGGCCATTTCAGTGACCGATTTGCCCAAGCATACACCCCCGAGAAGTGTATTTCTATTGATGAGTCCTTGGTACATTTTAAAGGGAGGGTTCAATTCCGCCAGTACCTGCCGGGTAAGAGGGCAAGGTATGGTGTGAAGATGTATAAGCTGTGCGAGAGTGCATCAGGGTAAACCTACAAATGTAGGATATATGAAGGGAAGGACAGCAGTATTCAGCCCCCAGAATGCCCCCCCCCCCTTACTGGGCGTTAATACCAAAAATTGTGTGGGATTTGGTGCACCCACTGCTGGACCAGGGTTACCACCTCTACCTGGATAATTTTTATACCAGCGTCCCACTCTTCAACTGCCTCACTCCCAGAAGTCCTGCGGCATGCAGCACTGCTAGAAGAAATCTGAGAGACCTCCCTAAGACTCTGGCAAACACTCAGAAGGGGTGAGAGCAGGGCACAATCTAGCAGCAACATATTGTGTGTCAAGTACAAGGACAAGAGAGATGCCACACCAGTACCCATGAACCTGTACGAGGTACCAGTACAGAGACCCCCAAACCAGACTGCATCCTGGGCTACAATAGGTACATGGGAGGGGTGCACTTGTCAGATCAAGTCCTGAAACCCTACAGCGCCATGCGGTGTGGTATAAGAAGCTGGCCGGGCACATCATACAGATGGCATTGTACAACGCGTACGTGCTACGACGATGTACAGGCCAGACGGGAACTTTCCTGGAATTTCAAGAGGTGGTTATCAAGAAACTAATTTTTATGGACCAAGAAGGGGGGGGGGGCACCCAGTACTTCTGGAGGCGAGGCCACACGCATCGTACCAGGGCAACACTTTCCAGGAGAAGTTCCCCAAACTGGCAAGAAAGGAAAAAGTCAAAAGAGGTACAAAGTCTGCTATAAGAGGGGGATAAGGGAGGACACAATATACCAATGTGACACGTGTCCCGAAAAACTAAGGCTCCGTATGAAAGAGTGCTTCAAAATTTATCATAGATCCCTTGATTTTTAATCTACCCCAGTTTTACTTATCCTGATGCACTCCGCACAGCTTATCCCCCCTCGTCTTTCCCCTCTGAGCCCTGCTGCGTTCCCAGGCAGCTGATAACAGCCACATGTAGGGTATTGACGTACCCGTGAGAACCCACATTACAGTTTATGGGGTGTATGTCTCCGGTCAAAATGCTCACTACACCTCTAGATGAATGCCTCAAGGGTGTAGTTTTTAAAACGAGGTCACTTCTTGGGGGTTTCAACTGTACTGGTACCTCAGGGGCTTCTGCATACATGACTTCGCACTAGAAAATCCCCAGTAGGCCAAATGGTGGTCCTTTCCTTCTGAGCCCTCCCATGGGCCCAAACGGCAGTTTATCACCACAAATGGGGTATTGCGGCACTCAGAACAAATTCCTCAACAGAATGGGGTATTTTATTTCTTGTGAAAATTAGAAATTTTCAGCCAAAACTACATATTATTGGAAAAAATAATTTTGTTTTAATTCCCAGCCCAATTCAAATAAGGTCTGTGAAAAAACTATGGGGTCAAAATGGTCACAATACCCATAAATGAATTCCTTGAGGGGTGTAGTTTCCAAAATGGGGTCACTTCTGGTGGGTTTCCATTGCTTTGATACCTCTGGGGCTCTGCAAATGCGACATGGCACCCGAAAACCAATCCAGCAAAATCTGGACTCCAACAAACACATAGCACTCCTTTGCTTCTGAGCCCTCCCATGGGCCCAAATGGCAGTTTATCACCACAAATGGGGTATTGCCGCACTAAGGACAAATTGGGCAACAAAATGGGGTATTTTGTTCCCTGTGAGAATAAGACATTTTGATAAAAAATTACATCTTATTGGAATAAATTTCATTTTTTTTATTTCACAGACCAATTAAAATAGGTGCTGTGGAAAAACTGTGTTGTCAAAATGATAACCACAACCATAAATGAATTCCTTGAGGGGTGTAGTTTCCAAAATGGGGTCACTTCTGGTGGGTTTCCATTGCTTTGATACCTCTGGGACACTGCATTTTTATTTTTTTTTGGCGAAAATTTAGCTACGCTTTAATAGTTTTTTTTATCAATTAACAAAATACAAAGTGAATGAACAGTAGAGAAATCTAAATCAAATCAATATTTGTAGTGACCAGTGACCACCATTTGCCTTCAAAACAGCATAATTTCTTCTAAGTAAGCTTGCACACAGTTTTTGAAGGAACTCGGCAGGGAGGTTGTTCCAAACATCTTGGAGAACTAACCAAAGATCTTCTGTGGATGTAGGCTTCATCAAATCCTTCTGTCTAATCCAAGACAGACTTGATAATGTTGTGATCAGGGTTCTGTGGGGGGCATATCATCACTTCCAGGGCTCCTTGTTCTTCTTTACGCTGAAGATAGTTCTTAACGACATTGGATGTATGTTTGGGGTCGTTGTCCTGCTGCAGAATAAATTTGGAGCCAATAAGATACCTCCCTGATGGTATTGCATGATGGATACGTTTTTGATGTATTTCTCAGCATTGAGGACATTAATCCTGACCAATTCCCCAACTCCATTTGCTGAAATGCAGCCCCAAACTTGCAAGGAACCCCCACCATGCTTCAATGTTGCCTACATACACTCATTATTGTACAGCTTTCCAGCCCTCCGGCAAACAAACTTCTTTCTGTTACAGCCAAATGGTCATGGCTGTGGGGAATGTGGATCCACTGGGCTGCTCTGCCATAGTGGAGTAGCAGCTGGTAAAACAAAAGTCAATAATAGTCTCTTAGGATGAGAGTACCGTACTTGCTGGGTAGATGACTGGTGCCGGATTATCAGAAGCTGGCTTGTGCTGGACAAGGAAGTTGGCTTGTCTCAGATACAGGACACAGATACTGAAGTTGTCTCAACACTGGACTTGGTACGAACACCGGACAATGGACTTGGCACTGACACCGGACACAGGACTTGGCATCAACACCAGACACTGGACATGGCACCGACACCGGACTTGGCACCAACACAGGACACTGGCCTTGGCACCGACACCAGACGCTGGACTTGGCACCAACACCGGACAGGAGTAGAACAGTCGCCCCGGACACTCAACTTCGCTAGGACACCAGGCAGGAGTAGTGCACAGGCACCTGACACAGATGGTGAAGTCATGATGGATACTCGACTTGGCACAGGCACTGGACACAGATACTGGATTCAGGATGCGGGATACAGGATACAGCTAGGAACCATTTGTAAGACAAACACTGGGAAGACACAACATTGCTCAGGCACAGGGGTAGAGGGCAGGTCAGACTATATAGCACAGAATGTACAGGGATAGGCTGGGGAAACTTTTAGTGGTGCATTCTCTGGCCCTTTAAGAGACCACCAGAGCACATCCTACTGGAGCTGGAGCCAGGAGGTAGTACGTGCCAGCGCCCCCGGGGAAGAGGAGGGAGAAGCCGGCATTGAGAAATGGTAAGCTGAGGCCGCTGGGGGAGGGGAGATGGTGGTGGTCTGCGGCCGTCAGTGCTACACAAATATTTCAAATTTTACTATAAAAAAATACTGGAAGCGGGCTTGTGCTGGATAGCTGGAAGCAGGCTTGTGCCGGATAGCTGGAAGCAGGCTGGTGCCGGACTACTGAAAGCAGGCTGGTGCCGGATTACTGGAAGCAAGCTGGTGCTGGATTGCTGGAAGCAGGCTTGTGCTGGATTACTGGAAGCAGGCTGGTGCTGGATAGCTGGAAGCAGGCTTGTGCCGGATAGCTGGAAGCAGGCTTGTGCCGGGTTGCTTGAAGCAGACAGGTGGCAGATTACTGGAAGCAGGCTTGAGCTAGATAGCTGGAAGCAGGTTGGTGTCAGATTACTGGACTCAAGATAAAATACTGGACACAGATACAGGACTGGTCACGAACACTGGACTCAGGATACAGGACTGGACACGGATAAAGGATAGTCACAGACACAGGTTTCAGGGAACAGGCTATGGAGCCTTCGCAGACTAACACTGGATTAGAAATAACATTGCTCATGTACTGAGGAAGTGGGCAGAGTTCTTTAAGTAGTCCAGGGTGTGCTGGGATAGGCTAGGAGCAATATTCCTGGTGCGCGTGCTGGAACTTTAAGAACTGGGACGAACGCACGTACCCTACGGGCACAGGCCGGGGAGAAGAGAGCAGAGCGCGATGGTGTCTCTGGTCAGGGAGACGCCAGCGATGTGGATAAGCAAGATGGTGGTCGCTAGGGTGAGTGAGACCCGCGTCGGCACTACACTCTGGACACCATTCACAGTTCTACTACTAGCAGCAGCGTAGGGGCTGAAAGCCATACTGGCTGAGCCATCCCTTTGACATGATTGTAAATAGGAGGAGGTAATTGCCCCATTATAACATGGGATGTCAAATTGACTTCTACATTTTGCTTGCAAATACACTATATAGACAAAATTATTGGGACACACCTCTTAATCATTGAATTCAGGTGTTTCATTCAGTTCCATTGCCACAGGTGTATAAAATCCAGCACCTAGCCATGTAGTCTGTCTTTACTAACATTTGTGAAAGAATGAGTCGTTCTAAAGAGCTCACTGAAGTTCCAGCGTGGCACTGTAATAGGATGCCACCATTGTAACAAGTCAGCTCCTGAAATTTCTTCTTTCCTAGTTATTCCACGATCAAACAGAGCATATAGGAATCCTGTTCCCCTAATAGGATGGTGGGTCCCAGAGGTTTCAGACATTTATGGCATAGAGAATGAAAATTCCTATTGGAGGCTATAGATAGGGTACAATGGGGGGGAGATTTATTAAGACCGGCATTTCAGACGCCAGTCTTAAACTAATGTGTATTGAAGTAAAATTTGGCAAACGTATTAAGAGGAGCACGCTTAATAAATTTGCCCATCTTGGCCTGTTCTAACGACAGAAACTGAAATATAGGCCTTCTCTGAGCAGGCGTAGATTTGTGCTATAATTTCTGTAAATTTATGGCGCAATTAATAATAAGTGGCTGTGTAGATCAAAAAAGCTTGTTGCTTCTAAAGTCCCAGAGCATGTCATGTGATCTTCTTCGAAGCTGCTGATTGGCCAAAAGGGTTTGGATGTGAGCACATATGCACATTAACTATGGGTGAAACATACCTGCCAACAGTTCTGTATTTCCCAGGACTGTTCAGTGAACCGGACTTAGCAAGAGGTGGGACTTATGCAAATCTAGGGGTGTCCTTGACAGAGCAAGGGTGAGTCTTGCTATTCGAGAGGTATAGGTGACATGTCTCATCCTTCTCAATGTGATTTTGTGGGCCCATAGAGTGAATGTCAACTGCAAATGCATCCACAGTCGTGGTGATAGATTTTCTTTTAAACTTTTTTAACCTTGAGAAACTATTCATTTGTTTCTTACTTTTAGAATGAGATGTATTAAAGGTAATAATTCAAAAACTGTTTGCCTTTGATTTAATGAGTATATTAATGACATTACATCAGAGTTCACTTTGCCTCCTCCTTAACAAAATATCAAAAACTTTATAGTTCAGATAATAAATCTCTAAATCACATCACACAATGTAATGTTGGGAAGTGATCCAGATTTCATATATCACAAGAACTGAATATAGTTGGACCATGCTTTTGCTTGTACTGCGTACTTTTTATTTGTGCCACGGATATTAGGGAAAGTGTTTAACACAAGCTCTCCATGCAGATGACTGGGTCAGAGCATCTCCAAAACCGCAGGTCTTGTGGGGTGTATATACACACTAATGAAAATTCTGACTTCAACACAGTGTATGGGTATGTTCACACAGGTCGTATACGCTGCGTAAAAGTATACAGCATGTCCGACCTAGAACCAAAGGAAATTACAGCCAAAAAAATACACCAAATTGTGGTGCAAATTTTCGGCAGGAATTGCAACTGCGGAAAGAAGAAGTTCAGGAAAAAAAAAACAATACTGACCTTCACTGGCATTGCCGTAGCGATGAGTCACTCTGTTCTCCGTGCTACCTGGCCTCCTGTGATGACATTGCAGCCCATGTGACCGCTACAGCCTGTGATTGGCTGCAGCGGTCACATAGGATGAAGCATCATTCCAGCAGGCCAGATGCATGGAGAACAGCCAGGGAAACAAGTAGCCGTCGCTATTACAACTCCAGGTGTTAAGTATAGACTGTTTTTTGTTAAATTTAAAGTATTAACAGTTTTTTTTTTATTGCAGATTTGCAATTCTTGCGGTGGACGTGCATCCTTTACGCTATTTGTTGTGGCATTTACCTCTTTGAATTCAATGGGGGAGGGGGAAATGCAAAAGCGCATTTCAATTTATGCTGCAGATTAGAAAACGCACCACAGGCTAATTTCCAACAGATTTTTTTCTGCAGCGTGTGGATGGGATTTGTTCAAATCTCATCAACTTTGCTGATACAGTACTTTGAGGTGGACTTTCCGCAATTAAATCTGCTGTGGAAAATCCACAGCTAATCCACCCAGTGTGAACATACCCTTAGGCCCATGCACACAAACGTGCTTTTGCGGCCGCAATTCCCCCGAAAATCCATGGGAGAATTGCAGCCCCATTCATTTCTGTGTGGCCATGCACACGACCGTGTTGTCCAAACTCATAGAAAATAATGGACGCAGCCATGTGCACAGCCCGCGATTTGCGGGCGGCTCACGGGCGACGCTCCGCCGCCATCCGCCCTGAGAATCACGGCCATGCACATGGCTACGGTCGTGTGTATGAGGCCTTAGGTTTAAAACTGGCCGCAATCAGCTTTATTATCTTCAAAAACAGCTAAATAGTTTTGAAACAAAGTGCAAAATAAACAATTGGCCGTCCAGCCTCTATGCATAGTGTCCCTCATTATGAGACCCTGAGCCTACTACCCAGTACCTCAAAATAAACACAGTTCATATCATCGTTTTGACTCCCAAATTATTTATTGAGCTCACCCAGATGACACCTAAACAGAAAGCCCAAAGCATGGACAGTGTTCTGCATGGAGTGGGAGCCCACCCATCTCTACCTCAATTCCAGCAAACCAGGTTTCTTCTGGGTTTCGGAATTAACAGGGTTTTCCCATCAGAGACATTTATGACATATCCACAGCATATCTTCAGAAAAAGCGTGGTAAACAGCAGCACACGTCTCCCAAGTTTCAATCAATATGTTCTTTTATTGGTCAAACATCCAGTAAAAAAATGGCAACGTTTCGACCCGTGCCAAGTGGAGGGTCTTTCTCAAGCCTAACAATAATCACGGGTCGAAACGTTGCCATTTTTTTACTGGATGTTTTACCAATAAAAGAACATATTGATTGAAACTTGGGAGACGTGTGCTGCTGTTCGCCATGCTTTTTCTGAAGATTACATTACGTCAGACTGGGTTTGTCTGATTTTACAGCGTGACACCGCTCCTGATAACGGGATTTGTGCTGCTTCAAATATTGTATTTTTTGGATTATATCCACAACATATATCATACATATCAGATAGATACGGGTCTCACCTCTGGGACCCGCACCTATCTCTAGAACGGGGCCCGCTAAACCCCGTTCTACTGCTTTGTGTTGTGGCTGAGGCGTGTGATTTCCAACCATGAATTACGGAAACATCGTAGCCTGTAACTCCCATAGTAGTGAATGGCATTTATGGAAGCACCGGAGAATTCTTTGAACGCTCGTTTGCCCGATAATTGGCCAGTGTAAAAGGGCCTTTACAGTCAGTTCACTGATTCTTCTGCCATTCTTGAATTCAAAGCAGATCTCCAGGATTCCTTATTGATTCTCATTTGGCTCAGTATATGTATCTGTTACATGATAAATCTTCTTTTAGACGTTTAGTTGTTTTTAAATCTTGATGATTCAGTTTTTGCTGTAACGTAAATTAGCTTAACATGCAGGGGGTTCCAGGCGAGCCTGTGTGGGCTCGTCCTTACACACAGCAGCCAATCTGAACAAGAAGAGCTGCAGAATAAAGCATAAGGGAGCAATATCGCAGAAAAATTTGCTCCCATTACACAATGCAGCTAAGCTCTTCATGGATGTGTCCTAATGAAGCATCCACTTGAAATATTCAAATATTAACTAGTTATACACTGAAAAACGCAACTCACAGCAATCGCAGAAAAAACTACACCCCAAATTGCTTTATTTTTTGTTTACGCAAAAATTATTCTTTCAGTTATTTATAAAATAATCATTTACATAGATTTACATTTAGAGGAACATTAAAATAAGACCTTGGTGGAATAGCATAGCACAACCAGCTACGGATAGTTTTTAAGTATTGTGTATTGGAAATAAAACACGAACACACTTAAATTACAGTTTAACAAACATGAACTTTGTCAGAAGGGCCTTACCTACAATTTCATTGGGCAAACTAGTAAAGGAATGGGTGAGGTAAATTTGCAGAAAGTGCAAAGTGTAGAAGAAAAACAGACATTATATTAAAATAGGTTTCAATGACAATGTGGCCTAATTTATCTTTGACCTCCTAAAACACAGACTTCAGTATACTAACCTCCTAATACACACTTAAGGACATATCGTTTTCATCTATTTCTAATACACAGACACCAGGTCACTGAGCAACTCTCTCTCGTCTACAGAATGGCATCCCTCCCCATTTGGGTTTTCCAATAAATGAGTGATATCTACTACTTATCTTTTTATGGCTTGCACTGTATATAGAAAAATTAATTCCTAGGCCTGAGCATAGCGATTGTTATAATATAAAATGTGAAACATAAGCGGGGGGCCATATATTTCACAATGACAGTATGAATTTGCCTACATTAGTATTATGCCATAAGTACAACACAAAGATACAAGATGGACATTTAACAAAACAATGGACAGGTAGTGTACTAACAAAGGAAAGATAACAAGCAGAATGTATAAAGACATAAGCGCCCTACGTAGCCTAGTACAGAAAAACTGCAAGACAAAAAGTGAAGAGCGGCAGAAGATTTCAAGCACCTTTATATACTAAATACAGTACATGCTCAATGTTTCCCACATGGCATACAAACAACAAAGACATGTAATTGTGACAAATACGCATAAACACATTAAACATATGAAGACAAAAAGCAAAAGGTACATTGATTGTTTGGCTTAGAAGAAGCAGGAACAACACCTAGAAGCAAACTGAAGCCCATGAAATTCACCAAGACATGGCCTACAGATCGGAAGCAGATCCAATAGGTTACACACATGGACAACATACACACAATAACAAAAACAGTTGCAAACAGAGGCGTCACTTGAAGATCATGGCCCCGATGAAAATTCTCTAACAGTGGCCCCCACCTACCATGTTCCATTAATAATATTGGTAACGTCTTATGTGGCCTTTGAGCCTCCACAGGCACCAAGGCCCCGGGCTCTTGCAAGAAACATGTAGCACAGGAAACATGTAGCCACTGTAACACATAGCTCTACATACACAAAGACAAGACAAGAATGACGTCACAAGGATACAAGATGAACACATGGTACTTTCTTGATCCCGCAGCACTCCGTGTTTCAAGGGTTGCGTGAGTAGGCTTCCACGCCAACATACAAAAAATGGGAACTCAGAACTCCAAGGTATTATGCAATAAGTGATATTTTATTTCACATATAGCGAAAAGTAGTAATCCTAGTTCCCATTTTTTAAGATGAACACATACCATTGACAACAGATATTGACATATCACACATAACACAAACAGTAAAGATAGATACGCAGCAAACACAACAAAACAGAACATAACAAAAGTCAGGCTACATTCACACGAGCGTATCAGATTCACGTGCGTAAAAAACGTGTGTGAATCTGGTCCGTGTGTGTTGCGTTATGCATCAGTGTGCTTTGCGAGTGGCATGCATTATTCACGCACTCGCAAAGCACATCTTGTTTTTTAATTATTATTTTCAATTGAATTGATGTGCAAATCACGCACCACACACAGATGTGCATCCGTGTGCGGTGCGTGGTTTTCACGCACCCATTGACTTCAATGGGCGCGTAGGTGCGTGAAAACGCACCAATATAGGACATGTAGTGAGTTTCACGCAACGGACTCTCGCTGCGTGAAAACTCCTGCATGTGTGAACAGACCCATTGAAATCAATGGGCCCGTGTGCTGCGCGTGATTTCCATTCACAGCACACGAACATTATTCACGTTCGTCTGAATGAGCCCTAACAGACACTCGTAAGGCTTCATTTACATCTGCGTCAGGGCTCCGTTCTGGCATTCCATCGGAGCTTTCCGTCAGAACGGAACCCTGACTGAAACAAACGGTAACCATAGGTTTCCGTTTGCATCACCAATGATTTCAATGGTCATGGTTCCGATGCAAATGGTTTCCATTTGTCTCCATTGTGCTAGGGTTCCTACGGTATTGCTTCCATCAAAACGACGGAACCTTTGCACAACGGAGATAAACGGACACCATTTGCACCGGATCCGTCACCATTGAAATCAATGGTGATGCAAATGGAAACCTATGGTTTCCGTTTGTTTCAGTCAGGGTTCCGTTCTGACGTAAAGCTCAAACAGAACGCCAGAACGGAGCCCTGACACCGATGTGAACGAAACCTAAGAAACACACACACAAGGGACAACATGGTGACAGACATGACAAATCATACACAAATGCAATCTACACACTACCAAGAGATTGAAGAAAGATGCTGTTGTTTCAGAACTGATTTATATAGTAAGAGAAAAGCACAAAAGAACATATATTCCACAATACACATGACACAATCATGAAGGAAGGGCGAACCTCACCAAAAGTCACATAAGATCTATTACATTCAGGCAATGCGCAATTCACAGTTCAGCAAATATAAAGCTTCTTTACAACGCTTCCTCTCCACAACTGGTGCACAGATGGTGTGGTTAGCCACAGTAACCAATAAAACTTCACGTGATAGAATGTAACCACTGTGGGTATAGCACCATTTTCTTTTGCAGCAGTTTTCATAAATGCTTCACTGTGGGTTATATATTAATTTTAGGATTTTCTCAATCACTTGTATATTAGACGGAATAAGTACTAAGTTTGTGCAGATGATGTCCAATACTGTCGATTTAAGTCCTGCAATGTGTATTTACTCATAGTTTACACTTTCAATTCTGGTTGGGCCTGAATGTTGTCCAGAGTCTAATACTAGAACACTTTGTGGATATGTGTATATATTTACCTCAGAGCTGATCTCTACCATAACCGGTTTCTAGACTTTGAAGGCAGCTGTAATCCCTTCTGGAATAGACCTTATTTTACTCTATTAAAATACTCTGTTAAGTCTATTAAGCCCCTGATTAAATGGGGGTGCCTGTGACCTGTCTGTCTGTGTCAAATCATTTACATTGCATACGACAAAATGAAAACCATAGAAATAAAGTAAAACTAATCATGACACTGTATTTAAATAATTTTTTTTCAAAACAGAATTGAAACCCCATAACCATTTGCAACACAGACAATTGGCATTTTTAATCTCCCCTTTGCTTTAGAACAGTGGGCAAATATGTGAGTGCACTATGGCTTCATTGAGGTCTGCCGTATCAGACACAAATATACATTGCTTTATATGTCCGGAGGTGGGTATGATTTGGAGACTAGACATCCTCAAAAGCCATCTTTGAAGTCAGAAACATTCTCAATTATCCAAAGAATTTGGAAAAGAAAGGATAGTGTTGAGGTCAGTGTTTAGGAGGAAAGTGGTTGATAGTACATGTTCACTGATTTAAGAAAATACAATGAATTCTTGAATTCTAGAAATTCTCTCTTGTTCCTCCCAAAGTTAATGGTTCTGCTGCTGACAATAACCTCCTCTCTGCTGTAAGGACCCATTGGGATGGTTTATTTGGGGTGTGGGTCCATCCATCAGGAAATTGGCTCCATTTGATGTTACTCTGAAATTTTCAGTTCATCTCTTTTGTCCTGGGGAATATTTGACAAGAACAGTATGATCATTAACCTTTGATGGTGCCAGGTTCAGTCAGAGAGGCTGGGGCATATGCAGATGCTGCCAAACATGCTGCTGCTTCACAAAATCCTGGCAGACCTGCTGGTCCAGGCAAGCCAGGTCTACCAGGTTGTCCTGCAGCACCCTCTGGGCCTCTTTCCCCATCTTTTCCTTCAATGGCCTGACCAGGAATGCCAGGGATACCTGAGGAAGAGAAAATTCTCAATTAATATCTAATGCAACCTTTACCGTGTCTTTGTTCCAAAGAATTGTTGTTGTACCAGTCTCACCTGGAATTCCAGCCGGTCCAGGAAGACCTTGGTGTCCACGTCCCTGTTCTCCCCGGTCTCCCTTCTCTCCATGTTTGCCTGGTAGTATCCAATAAAGTTTAGAACTTTAAGCAAATATTGAAACGTATCCTGTCTATAGTACATAGCAGTATAGTATTTTCTGAACTGTAACTGATGAGGTTTTCCTGTGTGATTTCCTATTAGTAGCTCTGATACAAATGCACATGAAAGAAGTAAAAGTGGAAAACTGTCTTTTTATCATGCCAAACTAATCATACTATGAAAATAACGTATGTAGCTTCTCTGGGATGCATCTGCTCACTCAGCTTTCTCCTGTACTCCTATCTGTTAGCATCAGGGACATAGATAGAAATTCAGGCAGATTTATTAATTTCTATCAATTTACTGCAATTCATTTAATTATTATACTTATGATAAAAATGTATTTTATATTAATTGTTCATTTCTAATTCTATGTACACAACTTTACAAACCTTTAGGTCCTGTATTTCCAATTTGGCCCATAACCCCCACAATGCCAGGGATCCCCCGAGGCCCATGTGTTCCATGTTGTCCCTGTTCACCAGGTGAGCCTGGTGGTCCCGGAGGTCCAGGTGGTCCCATGACGCCAGCTCCGCCAAGGGCTGCTCTCTTAGCACTGACAGCTACAGCTGATAGTTGCTCTGTGAACAATAAAAGTTTTTTAAAACTTACACAAAAAAATATTTGGTTCCCTGGGTCGACTCCATCCTTGACATTTTAACATTAAACTACTAGATATTAATACTACATACAAGACAAAATCTATACAGATGAATGTAAATGTATAGGTGACCATGGATAAATACTATCAAAGAGTGATGAGGTCATTAAGAATTCTGAAGGGCCCATCAGTAGATAGGGAATTCTAGACAAACATTATTTGCATAGTTGCCAGGAGTCAAAAATGACAAGTCATATTGCGATAATAAACTAAATTACAACGTACATCCAAAAATGTGGTCATAATCTCTGGATTTGCTTTGTTGAAAGTGGCGAGTTGGCAATATAGACGTTCAAGCATATTTATTCGTATAAGGCAGCTTTATAACTGGGGTAGAAGAGGCCTGAAAACTGTTGCAGGTGGCATGTACACATTTATACAACTTTTGGGAAGTTGTCTAAAAAGAATTTGGGAGGGCTTGACTTGTTAGTCACTATTGGTGCCACAATTTTATGAATTTCACAATTATATCTTACAAACATAAACCAGATTTACTCCAGATTTACACTCGTTGAACAGCTTGTGCCTGTTTTATAGCAAATCTGTGGTACTAAAGACATTTATCATGAGTTATTTTAAACAAGTGCATAATACAGCGCCAAATCATCAACATTATTGATAAATCTGCCTTAGGCTGGGTTCACACGTGGCGGAATTTCACTTAAATTCCGCTGCGGACACTCCGCAGCGTTAATCCGCAGCGGAGCCGTTTCTGCATTGACTTCCACTTCTATTTAGAAGTGTTAGTTTAGACGATGCGTAACATTCCGCTGCGGAGCATAGGCTGCGGAGCGGAATTTGGTGTCCGCAGCATGCTCTGTCTGTTGCGGAGCAGTGGCGGACTCATGGCGGAATTTCTCCATTGACTTCAATGGAGATTCTAAGTTCCGCAATGAAGTCCGCAGCTGTCATGCACATGTTATGTGTGCTGCGGATGCGTCTTGCTTTTTTGCCATGACATTTCTTCATTCTGGCTGGACCTATGTATTTCTAGGTCTACAGCCAGACTGAGGAAGTCAATGGGGCTCCCGTAATGACGGGAGCGTTGCTAGGAGACGTCTGTAAATAGTCACTGTCCAGGGTGCTGAAAGAGTTAAGCGATCGGCAGTAACTGTTTCTGCACCCTGGACAGTGACTACCGATCACAATATACAGCAACCTGTAAAAAAATATAAGTTCATACTTACCGAGAACTCCCTGCTTCTGTCTCCAGTCCGGCCTCCCAGGATGACGTTTCAGTCTAAGTGACGGCTGCAGCCAATCACAGGCCAAGCACAGGCTGCAGCGGTCACATGGACTGGCGCGTCATCCAGGGAGGTCGGGCTGGATGCCGAAAGAGGGACGCGTCACCAAGACAACGGCCGGTAAGTATGAAATTCGTTTACTTTCACTAGGGAAAGTGCTGTCCCTTCTCTCTATCCTGCACTGATAGGGAGAAGGGAAGCACTTTTCCCGCAGTCCGCAGCAGCTAGTCCGCATCAATTTTCTGCACATTTTGTGCAGATCCGCAGCCGTAATCCGCAACCCGGATTAGGTGCGGCATTGATGCGGACAGTTGCGGAGGAAATCCGCCACGTGTGGTCATGCCCTTATAACGTGTTCTAGGAATTAAGGGCATGGGTGACCTTTGCTATAATGCAGATACATTTTTACTGTATTACATTGATCAGGATGGCCACATATGTTTTTTTCCTGTATGGTAAATCATATGACACCAGAATTTGTGCAGAAAAGTCACTTGCGGCGGGTCTTTCAATAGTAGATCTGACAATGGTAACAGTGGCCTTTTTACCATCTGAACAGTCTTAATTGTCTCTTTGGTATCTGGCTTATCTTCTAGACTTACCTTGCAACATTTTTAGAACAACTTCAATTATGTGTTGATCTCCTGCATCTCTTCCCTGAAAGACAAAATATTACTGAAACCTTATCAAGCAGAATCATGTGAAATTCAAGATGTCACTTAGGGATTTGCTTGTCCTAGACATGAATGTTTGGCTTCCTAACAGTCCAATTATTATGAATAATCACTTTGATTGATGTTGTCCTAATCATTTAAGAATATTTTGATATTACTCACTGGAACTCCTGGTCGTCCAGGCATCCCAGGGACACCCCTCTCTCCATTAAGTCCTCTTGGCCCTGGTAGCCCTGCAAGACCTTGTATTCCAGGCTGGCCAGGATCTCCAGTGGGACCTGTGTAGCCCAGTTCTCCATGTACACCTTGCTGTAAGGAGGCATAAGAAAGCATTGAACCCACAAGCTTTTAGCAACTGTCAATAAAACAAATAATTACATATCTAGACAAACTTACCTGCCCTTTGGGACCTGGTTCGCCAGAGTCACCCTGAAAAACAGATAAATACTTTAGCCATTCTTGTGAACATTGAACATAATTGGCTATGTATTATATACTGTGCATTATGCAAGTTGGAAAAGTTGATCTGGCCCCTCCACCTAAAACATATACATAATACGGGATACATTGTAAACCAATAAACATTAAACAGATATAAAAATATTAATTTATTTAGTGAGATAACCCTATATAGCATGATTTGTCAACAAATCTACACCTACTTATGTGGATAGGGAAACTTTTGACCCCTTATTGCACTTGCTAAAAAAAAATAACATTCTCTAAAATTAAAATGTACATCCACAAATTATTAAAATTATTAGAATCATTGTGTACTCTTATCACATGAGAAAAAACTATACATAGTTATTATTGACTATTATTGTACTGTATATTCTCCTGCTTTGACAGTAGGAGGACTAGGTAGTTTGTATACTGAATGGGATACTGAACTGATCTCATGGATATAGATATATAGTTTAGGATATTGTAATCTACTTACAGTTTTTGTTAAGCTACACATGTTTGTACAATGTATACTCTCAAAAACAGCTCTGTGAATGGTTGCTCAATCTAAGATATGGCCTACACAGCTTTCGTTGTCATGGGGCAATATTTATATCATATACATTGTCCATAAGGTGATAGATTAGCCTAAACATATATATTTTTCTTTTTTTTTTTATCATCTGAATGTTGTGTATTGTCAGTCAGTCAAAGATGTTATTTCCACCTAAACACTTTCTCTATTGCTTGGTAGTTTATCCAAAGTTCATAGGTTAACCATTGCATTTATTATTTATTTTGATTAAACATTCAGGACATCTACCAAGCCGACACATAAATTATATTGAGTTGTGCTGTTTAGTATCTCATCTTTATGACAAGGACTGAGAGTCTGTCAGCTATACTGGCAAGACTGAATAGTGATACATGTTGTATACAGTATACAACATAGCAGAGCTGAATTTGTCAGATTTCACAGAGCTAAGATAGATGAATGCAGTAGACTTGACTTTGTCGCAAACACATAGTATTATCGCAATGAATTGTCTGTGGTCTTACACAAGGCTGCAGTTAAAACTACTGAGCTGTCTTATATAGCAATTTCCAAATATATTATTATTACCTTGTGGCCCCCTTCCTGTTACCAAAAATGGCCTCAGCTTAAGAAAGGTAACAGGTAATAGGAGTATTTTAGGAAAGGCTGCTTACGCAGTTATGTAACCAAAGTCGAATCTATACTTATAACTAGAGATTTATCAGGATACACAAATCATGCAAAAAAATAATAGAGCTCTGCTGCACCCACAAGTTAAAAGAAAAACTAAATGTAAAAGTTTCTCTAACCACTATGCAGTAAGTTAACTCACCTTTTCTCCATTCTCCCCAGCTAAACCTTCAACTCCTGGATCACCCTAAAAGCAGAGTACATTTTAGCATTATGTACGACAACCGTACAAACTATTAACAGAAGAAAATAATGCTTGACTGCAGTGTGTATGTTCCTCAAATTTTCCTTTATACAGATCACCAAGCTTATGGTTACTTATTTTTAAAAAAATCTGAAAATACAAACCTCTTCGCCCTTTGCTCCAACCTTTCCTGGAAAACCCTGTGGAATTAAAGAAGCCATAAGTGGGTTTGTGGAAACCTGACATTAGTAGGTAAAATATATGCACATATTGGGTATTTAATACTATAAACGATTAACCCTCCTCAATTTTGCATCTGTTAAAATCCTGGAATCAGGCTACAATGATTTGGATTTAATGAGTAGAGGAGTAAATTAAATAAAATAAGATTGTTTGTATTCCGAATAATCCCAAATTACCATGTGTTTACCTTGTCTGCTTTTACTCCAGGAATACCCTGTGGTCCTGGTATGCCGGGAGGACCCTGTTCACCCTTTGCTCCCTAAGAAAATAAGAAAAACAAACAATTTGACTCTAAATTGTTGAATTCACTGCAAAACTAACATTTTACTAATACTCTTACCCACTGTAATGCTGGACACATATGGAGATATAAAAAAATATACTACATATTAGCCCAAATTAAAAGATCCTTTTCCAGTCTGATTTAAGCGGACATTAACATTTCAAACAATTTATGCTAATCTAATATTATACCATATATAGATCAACTTTGTAATTTACTGTTAAAATTCAGTTGTTTTATCTATGCAAATTCTGTGTGAAGTTACTGCCACTAGATGTCTCCCTTCCTGTAATCTGCTGTTCTTCCCCTGTTGTCAAGAAAAATCCGTCCCTTGTTACAGAGCAGAATTGATAGGCTGCAGAAGGTGGGGGTACGTCTCTTCACTTCCTGCCTATAAAAGTTTATGGAGAAGGGAGGGGGAGCAAAAGGAAGGACCAATAGAATGGAGCAGAGAGAGAGCGTGAGTCACACAAACAAGATGCAAACAAGTCTATGGAGTAGGGAGGGATGAGCAGGGGGAGGAAACAGGAGCAGAGTGAGATAGAAATCTTACCAGCAGCCTATGTCTATGTCACCCCAGTTCTGGATTCTAAACTACACTACGCAGTACTGCTGTATAATGTCCTCCATGCTGCTGTAGCTTTTATATAAGAGATAAGGGGGCGAGATTCTTATACACCCCTGGTATCCTCACTCTTTGGAATATTCTTAAATTATACTGGAAAACATGGATCTTCAGCTTTTGTACAAACATATGGAATGGAGTCAATGCCAGCTCTATGTTTTGTTTCATTGTTTTATTCGATCTAAATAAACTGTCAAATTTCTTTAATTCATCATTAATAATGGGGCTGAATTATGAGATAATCTGTGTTATTAGACAGACATTGAAAAGTCTGTGACATGTATTTGTTAGGGTAAAGAACTTCCAGCAAAACAGTCCAAATAGACTTATACAACTAATGCTACTATCACTTTGCTTCTTATTCAAAGTAGTCTCCTAATCTCTCTGCTCTATCTTCCGTTCCTAGATTTGTTAAAATTCAACATTATAATCCAGTTTTCTGTTGGAAACAGGTGCCAGAGTATAGAAATTTCGGGATTATTGGAAACTGAATTACAATAACGTATATTTATTTCCATCCTAGATGACCACTAAAACAGATGTGTAATTGTATGTCTCCTACCTCTTTTTTTTTTTTTTTTTTTTTATTGACTTACATTCACTTTCTGTACCCTGTGTAACTACAACTAGAATGGCATTGCTAGGGCAGAAATCAACTTCCTCCATCATCTACATCATCCATAAAATAGTGACAGTCTCCTGCATTGCTAGGGGCCCATGTGTTTCTTATCAATGCAGGTGCTCTTATGAACACTAGGTTTTGCAGGTACAGGTAGTGAGCTACCTTTAATAGTTGACAGCCAATACAGTTCCCTATAGGAATGTAAACTGTCATCATACTCTGGAAGACAATACCCCATATTCCAAAAACAGTCCTCATTAATATCAACCAGGTAAAGTTTCCTCTTTTAAGGAAATGTTTAAATGAATTCTAACTTCATCTGTACATACGTGTACCTAATACGTAAGGGCCATTGTATTTGACAATTATTCATAGACTGTGTAGAAACTACACTGCCTGTTTTATAGCTCCTGCGACATGGTGCTTCATTTGCTCTCCTAGGTGTAATAATCTTGTATTTGACATTAGAGGTGATCTAGTCTATAAATTCTTATCATACCAAGTTGTCAAAAGATTTTGCCAAGAGTCCTGTATACAGATGAAATCAAAATATATTATCCTGCTCTGTGGTCGAATGAGTATGTGTTGTGCCTTAGGTCCATAAGAAAAGATCCTTACAATTTATAAATTTTCATGTACTAAAACGCAGGACGACACTGGAAATGCATTGCTTTAGTTGCTGACTATGATATTAGTAGATAGCAGAGATAGAGCTTTTTGAACAATTGGATTGTTTTTTTTATCTAGTATTTATATTATGTCAGGTTAATGAACATATTTTGCCATGTCCATACATCTTATGTGTTGTGTAGTTTTAATCTAATGCTTCTATTCATCCTGACTTTCTTCATAGAGGAAGAGGTACTCCAGTTTATTGTTCATAACAGATATTGCAATATATTTACTCAGTCGTCTTTACACTTAAGTTTTCTTTTGCTATTTTCCATAATCACTAAAAAATAAATTAGTAACAAAAAATAGGTAACATTGTAGCTTTTCAGTGTACATAGAAAATATATAGGCTAAAGTAGATAATCTTAGATATGTTAAAATCATAGATATATTAAAATCGACTAAGTTGCGCCCCCTAGTGGGAAGCAGTACTGCAGCATATAACAAGCATCAACAGCTAAAGAAAAACTATTTCTAACTACACTGCAGTGTAACTACTGTGAGAATTATTAAATGTCAATTGGATGTATTGCAAAATTCTTCTTCTGTCTGTCTGTCTATCTCTCTCTATCTACCCCCCTCCCTCTCTCTCTCTCTCTCTCTCTCTCTCTCTCTCTCTCTCTCTCTCTCTCTCTCTCTCTCTCTCTCTATATCCATCTATCTATCTATCTCATATCTATCTATCTATCTATCTATCTATCTATCTAGGAAGCAAGGAGAGACTATCTATCTATCTATCTATCTATCTAGGAAGCAAAGAGAGACTAACTATCTATCTATCTATCTATCTATCTATCTATCTATCTATCTATCTATCTATCTAGGAAGCAAGGAGAGACTATCTATCTATCTAGCTATCTAATATCTCTATTATCTATCCATCCATCTATCTATCTATCTATCTATCTATCTATCTATCTATCTATCTATCTATCTATCTATCTATCTATCTATCTATCTATCTATCTATCATATCTATCTATCTATCTATCACATATCTATCTATCTATCTATCTATCTATCTATCTATCTATCTATCTATCTATCTATCTATCTATCTATCACATATCGATCTATCTATCTATCTATCTATCTATCTATCTATCTATCTATCTATCTATCTATCTATCTATCTATCTATCTATCTATCTATCTATCTATCTATCTATCTATCTATCTAGGAAGAAAGGAGAGACAGGAACGGGAGGTTTAACCCTAAGATAGCCATAGCTGCATTCCTCATGATCTGTAGATCGAAGTGGCTAGGTTTATTCATAAAAATAAATGGAAATGTATCACCAGCAAAGAGAATAATAAGGGAGACCAGACATTATGAGAGTGGCCACCAGGTCACTAGCTAAATTGCAGGAGTCATCAGGTAAGATAGGTCTACTATTATGAGCGCATCTCCATGGCATGAAAAAACTCAATAGGCAGTATAAGCGCAGCACCCAACAGGAGTTCACTGTCTACTCTCCCATCAATTAGAGGGGACAGTCTACAGCGTATAGGACAACAGATGCACATTGATCACATATATGATGCAATCAAGTGACAAATCTGTTGTCTATTAGTCCTATATAATGGGTATACCGCAAACGCCAATTTATCTATCTTATGGAAAGCCTGTATATAATGATAATATCTATCCATGTGTTTGTCTATCTAACTATATTATGGAAAGCCTGTAATAAATAATATCTATCCATCTATCTATCTATCTATCTATCTATCTATCTATCTATCTATCTATCTATCTATCTATCTATCTATCTATCTATCTATCTATTTAGCAAAGGGTAAAGAAGCAGCACAGTTCTTCCAAAATCGAGAAGTTAGGGTGCAATATTCTCGTTAGGGCACGTGACCAGTGTCCCTAGAAATTAATCCAATCCTCCAAAACACGAGACAGCACTCCTTGGTTAGTGAAAATTGAGGTTTATTCACCACATGCAACAAGTCAGGCCTACTCCATGGGGCCTTTCTCAAGCTTGTGCTGTCTTGTGTTTTGGAGGATTGTATCTATCTATCTATCTATCTATCTATCTATTCCTCTCTACTGGACAATACAATTTAATGCTTCTTAATCATGCACAAGACTCTCAGATTCTTTTTCAACAATCTTTATATTTTTTCCAAAAAGTTACAAGTATTCTTCATTTAGACAAATACTTACTACTTTCCCATCTACCCCGACAGGCCCAACTGGTCCCCTTTCACCACGGTCACCCTACAAAGAAAAAAATAGCTTGCAATAACATTTATAACAATTTTTTTCTAACTATATGAATACATAGAAAATCCATTGTATAATTTCAGTGTTTAAGGTCATGAAATAGTAAAAGGAAATAAATAATATTGTACTTATCAGAAGAGTAGTGTATTAGGCTATGTTCACATGGAGTATTTTGGGGGAGGAATATCTGCCTCAAAATTCCGTTTGGAACTTTGAGGCAGATATTCCTCTCCCTGCACGCCGATTTTCGCAGCAATTATCGCGCCGTTTTTCGCCCGCGGCCATTGAGCGCCGCGGGCATAAAACAGCGAGAAATACGCTTTCTCCTGCCTCCCATTGAAGTCAATGGGAGGTCGGAGGCGGAAGCGCCCGAAGATAGGGCATGTCGCTTCTTTTTCCCGCGAGGCAGTTTTACTGCTCGCGGGAAAAAGACGCCGACGCCTCCCATTGAAATCAATGGGAGGCGTTCTCGGGCCGTTTCTGCCGAGTTTTGCGACGCGGTTTCCGCGTAAAAAAACTCGGCAAAATACCCCGTGTGAACATAGCCTTAAATGTAATATTTACTTACTTTTAAACCAACAATGCCTCTGGGACCAATTTCTCCAGGTGGACCTCTTTCTCCCTAGTAATAACAGAAAAACTAAAATGAATTTTCTGTTTTTTAATTTCATAAGAAATAGTGTTATATTTTTGTAAAAAAAAAAAAAAAAGGTTTCATGATAATCTGATCACTAGATGTCAATGTTTAACTTCATTCTACAGGTAGAATTTTAATTGTTTTAAACAGGTAATCTCGGTCTATGTATTTTTGTGAAATTGTTAGAAAATAAGCTGTGTATGTAAAATAAAAGAGTTATAGACAATCTAGTTTTCTGGAATACATCACCACATATCTTTACTTACCTGTTTCCCTGGTGCTCCACTGAATCCTGGTTCTCCACGAGAGCCTGGCTCTCCCTGTGAGGAACAAGCATATAGCTGGTTAAAGTTCATAGATTTTAGATTATGCATGGAATGTATCATATTATTAACAAGCTCCGCAATGTCAATGAGCGTTTCAATAATTAGCTAAAACCTTTAAGATTTATTTTTACAATTTTGTCAGGTCCCTATAAGTTAGTACATTGACAAAGACTTTTATGTTTCTTCTGCTAATCCTACTACTAAACATAAAATGATCATATTATTATTACATTTACTACATGCCACTATCTACAGGGGGCACTGTGTGTATCGTTCTTTACTTTACAGTGCTTGTCACAATTATATTCAGAGGCACAGTGTTAGGTACTATTTTATTCAAGGGAGCAGTGTATCATGCTATTATATTTAGGGGCACAGTGTGTGGCACCATGAGAATGTTATCTTCGTTTATAGGTGTGAAAATGTTGGAAAAGTGAGGAGCCTAAGACGTCTGAGTGGCAAATTCTGCAGAAATGGGTCATGGCCAGGAGAAGTCGTCATGAGGTCTGGACCGGATGGAGAAGAAAAGAGGGGAAAAACTACTAGAATATAAGAAGATGTCACCAGTGAGTCACTGGATTTATAGAGAATCTGTCACCTATTCAGACATGTTTATTATAGGAAATCCTTGTATTTCACAAAAAGCGTTTGTGCAGTCCAGGACTGATGAACAAATGGGTGTTACCATTCCCCTTGTCAGGAGGATGTGTCCCTGCACAGTGTGATACTGTCAAAGATGGTTGGAGACTGTCAGTATGTAGGGACACAGCTCTTTGACAAGGGGAATCATAACATACCCATTTGTTAATGCTCGCCCAAAAAGGTAGTGTTAACAATAGTTACGTCGCGGCCGGGTAGCGGTGGAGAAGGCGGGCCCAAGTTTGGGTAACAGCCCAGGACCTATGGTCTACTTAATCTGCCATTGTTGATAACCTACCCTAAGGATAGGTCATCAATAGCAAAGACCTGTAAAACACTTTAAGCTCAGAAACTCAGATATATATATATATAGAATCATAGTATAGTCGTTTTTAAAATAATCAATATAATCTAAATTTATATTTAAAGAGAACCTGTCCGTTCTCCTAATTTTGGTTTTAGTGAATACTTCTATTCACCATGAAATGTTTACAAAAATCAACAACTGGGTGTTACCAATAAGTCGATAAGGTGTGTTCCTACACACTCCAACACGGTTAGCACTGAGTGCAGGGACATGCCAATTGACAAGAGGAATGGAAACACTTAGTTGTCAGTGTATCCATACATTTACAGGTGGAATAACAGAGGAGGAGCACATAGCAGAGTTCTTAGAAAAGATGCTCCAGGTCCTTTTAAGTGTAGCTTCTTTGTGAAGAAGTTTTTAGAATTTGTAAGAAAATTGCTTAAAGAGGTTGTCTGGTTTAGACCACGTAACTCAAACAGAAGCACACAAGTTGATCATAGGATGACTTTGTTGGGAACCCCAATAACATAATATAATGCTAAGCATTATGGATTATTGTTACAAAGCACTCATTGCAATCAATGGGCCCACATTGTTTTCCTGCGTTGGAGCCAGTTATGGTCGCTCCCTTATGAATTGACCAAAGCAGACAAACTTTTATTATCAATTCAATAATATAATATTAGTTCCTGTTATCTGAGGAATAAATCTGTATCCACTGCAGTGCTGTACATTTCCTGTCACCCTCTGCCTAATCGTCAACAAGCTATGGACTAATTACATCGATCTGGAGCCCATTTAGTCTGTAGGCTAATAATGTATACTAGTCCCGCTAGACGATTGGCCAGAAACCTAATAACGCTGCCTTAGTGGCAGACCAACTTAACATTTTTTCTTCCTTCAAATATTTGGGGACACAGATAAGTGAACGACTATTAGATTACGAAACGTTAAATATTGTGGCACTTTTGGCCTGGTTTTAACAGAAGACAGCAGAATGGTGCCCTCTTCCCCTCACTGTAATTGGTAGGGTCAAACTAGCTAAAATGATCTTTATGGCCCAGGCTTTCTAACTTTTGCATAATGCCCCTTTGTGGCTACCACTACGTATTTCTTACAAAATTAATGGCATTTTCAGAGACTTAATATGGAAGAAGGAAAACTCTAAGATAAAATTAGAAACACTACAAAGACCAAAGGAAGAAAAGGAATTTGCTATCCCAGACGCCTGGCTTTACTACAACATATTTTGAAAGGGGTTTGGGGGAGGTGTCACTTGCTTCCTCCTAGGCACATATCACAACATATGTTTTGCAGACTGGCTACCTGCTGATGGTCCGGAAGCTGGAAAATTCGCCGGCATTCCTAACCCTTTTCCTACACTGTGTGGCATAAATAAATAAATCAAGAAAACAATTCACTAATTTCATCAATTCTGTCATCTGACTGTTGATCCTATCATCTGTCTACATGGGTACACTTTTACACTTGCTGCAAAGGCTGGTCATTTTACAATTACTGTATCAGGCTCGTAAACTCATTGCATACTATTGGAAAGCCCCGGACCCGCCTACAGTTGAGGAATATGTAGCCAAAGTTTTTATGTAGCCGTATTGCGACTAGAACAATATGTTCTCATGAAAAGGTGTACTATTAAGAAATTTGAGCATTAATTGTCACCACGGCTAGATCTGCACCCCCTTAACACTTACACAAACCAGATTGCGGGTGAGGTAAGAGTAGGATATTACTGGCCTGCACATCTTCTTTTAATACGGATATATTATCACGCATAATGTTTTTTTGTTAATCCCTTAATTGCTGATGTATATGGATATCCATGCTCTGTTGAGATTTTCACTGTACACAGTACTTCTTTTATGTGTTCTAAAGGATGCAGACTGTATTTGAGTTAGGTGAATAATGATGCCATCAGATATGGAACTGACTTTTGTGTCTCCAAGGTTCTACTATTTTTTTTGGCTGCAAAACGTTGGCTGGAATAACAATGCTGGACTAAGAATAAAAACGGAAGTTATTTATTTAAGAACTTTCAGTACAAATGGTGTGTAAGGGGATGTAAGGGAAAAACCTTTTTCTTTCTCTTTGAATGTTCCTACTATTGTAAACATTTTCAATAAAAATGTATTTGATTTAAAAAAAATTATGTATACTAGTATATTCAGTGGTAAAGTAATTAGTAATTTATTTGTAGGCTTACATAAGTCTGAATAACATTTATATGTTCATGTTTCGAGACTTTTGGAGAAAGGATTTGCAGGACTACATTGTATGATTAGAATATATACCATTCAGCCATATCATTAAAACCACCTTCCTAATATTGTGTAGATACCCCTCATGCCGCCAAAGCAGCACTGGCTGTCGAAGCATAGACTCCACAAGACCTTTAGAAGGTGTCCTATGGTATCTGGCACCAAGAAGTTAACAGCAGATCGTTAGTCCTGTAAGTTCAAGGTAAGGCTTCCATGAATTGGACTTGTTTTTCCAGCACATTCCACAGATGCTTGGTCAGAATGAGAACTGGTGAATTTGGAGGCCAAGTTAACTTCTTCAACTCTTAATCATGTTCTTCAAACCATTCCTGAACTATTTTAGCAGTGTGGCTGGGCGTATTATCCTGCTGAAAGAGGATAATGAAGGGGTGTACTTGGTCTGCAACAATCATTAGGTAGGTGGTACGTGTCAAAGTAACATCCATATGAATGGCAGAACCATGGGTTTCCCAGCTGAACATTGCCCAGAACATCACACTGCCTCTGCAGGCCGGCTCTCTTTCGATAGTTCATCCTGGTGCCATCTCTTCCCCATGTAAGCAACGCACACACACAAGGTCATCAAAACATGTCTTCTTTCATTGCTCCATTGTCCAGATCTGATGCTCATATGCCCATTGGGCACTCTAACCGGACCACTACGCAGCTCCAAATGCAGCAAGCAGCGATGAACTGTGTGTTCAGACATCTTTCTATCACAGCCAGCATTAACTTTTTCCGTAATTTGTGCTACAGTGGCTCTTCTGTGGAATCAGACCAGATGGTCTAGCCTTCGCTGCCTAAGCGCATCTACGCAGCTTGGGCACCCATGACACTGCCACCGCTTCCCCAGTTGTCCTTCCTTGGACTACTTATGGTAGATACCAACCACTACACATCGGGAACAATCCAAAAGACCTGCCTTTTCGGAGATGCTGTGACCCAGTCGTCTAGCCATCACAATTTGGCCCTTATCAAAGTCGCACAGATGCTTACGCTTGCCTATTTTCCCTGCTTCAAACACATCAACTTCAAGAACTGACTAATAATGTATCCCAACCATTGACAGGTACCATGGTACCGAGATAGTCAATATTATTCACTTTACCTCTCATTGGTTTTAATGTTATGGCTGAAAGTTGTATGCATTATATATATATGAAATATGTAAAAACAATAATATTCCTTTTGTCACTTTTTGGACAAATCCTTAAAAAAACTAAAATAAAACCAAAAAAATAATCTTAAATAGTACCTATTAAGTACAGCTTGTGGCTTAAAAAGGGCACTTTCTTCTGTTACACAAGACATTTTTCTTATGGCAAATCTTAAAAGGATTGTCCAACAAATTCAATACTGCATTTCTCTGTTAGATCACACATAAAACAACACAATTTTTCAATTGTATTCCTTAAAAAACAAATAAAAAAAAGATGCTCCTGTGTCTAGATGTTGCTGTTAGATACTAATTATGGCACACCCTTAGTATTCTTTTGATTCCTTCTCAGAACGTCCAACCTAATGTGTTCAGTGTCGGTGGACACGAATGCCCAGTAACACAGTCCAAGCATCCGCATCCTCCAGTGAGTGCTGCTATTGTGCTTGTCTGCCGAACAGAATCGGCTAGAAGCATTTTATTCTCCCCACAGGGCTTAATAGGAGTACAAAGATGGCAGACCAGGGGACCGCACAATCACACCACGTGAGGCCCGCTGGAGTGACAGATGCATTTAAGCGGTTAAACTGCCTGTATCAGAGTTACCTCCAATCTCAGCCATTAGAAATGGATGTCAGCAGCGATAAACAGCTGACACCCGCAGAGTATGTAGGAGTTTTAGGAGTATTATCCAGTAACAGGGCAGAAGACCAGGGTTATAGTAATTGTATGACTTCTCCTTCCCTGCATAGCGGTCTCTAGAATGACTTACACCTAATAACAGGTAGACATACAATAGTAATAACACATAATACATCTCAGTCTATGAAGACATGCCATGTCTAAATGACTACTCCTCACTCTAGAATGCGGACATGAAAAATAACGTTCAATTTGTCAAAAACAAACCTTTTGTCCAATTCCTCCTTTAGCACCAGGCTGCCCAGGTAAACCCTAGAAAGTATACAGAAGGAAATTTATGTTGTGAAAAGATCTCCAAGGTGGAACTTATAAACTTTGTATAAAACAAAGGGTACTTAGCAAATATACTGTATTTGTAAATGTATGGAATTTTATTAGTATACACAGGGGCGGACAATGACAGCAAAAATTACACCACAAACAACTAGGACACATATGGTTCACACATCGTATACACATCATTGACAAGTCGCACACACATTGGACACATGCCATAGACACAACGTACAGATGTCACTCACACAGTATATTTGTCATACATAGAAAAAAAACACTTCAATCCCACTGAAATGAATACTAACCATTTTTTTTTTGTACTGCTGACCCCTGGCAGGCAGAATTTCAGTGAGGCAAAGCCACACTGATAGCAGCTAAGCCATGCCCACTGGCACTGCTAATCCATGCCTCACAACACCTTCCGAAACGCACCTCCTTGTAGCTTACTACTGATGCCTAGGCCCCATGTTGCATTCTACACCCTCCAAAATTACACGACTTGGAAAGCCCCCTCCCCTCCCCCTCCAGCCTCTGTGCAGCTGAAATGGCAGCGCAAGCAATATATTAGTTCCTGAGTATGCAGATTTTAGGTAACACCATAAACTATTTACTACATTTGAATAACTTTACAACATTGTACATACAGTAAATAATGTAGTTACTTATAAATATTGTAATTATTAAATATCTTGACACATCCAAAAGTTTAAATATTATGTTCTTATTTATTTCAGTGGGTTTTTATTAATTCCCTTTTTGTCCAATCAAGTTTGGAGTTCTGTTCTAAAAAATGTATGTTTATTTCTAATACAAAAGTACTTGCTTTAACAAAAGAAAAACCCTGCATCGTAATCTTCAACCATGTGTTAATAAATATTTTAACAGATATAGCGTCTTTTTTTTTTTATACATAGCTGTTGCCAAATAAATGCCACAAATACTTTCTTTACTAAGCAGGTTATACAGGATACTTACAGATAGCCCTTGATGACCGGGAGAACCAGGAATGCCATTTTGGCCAGGGCTGCCCTAGACATGAGAGAAAGAACAATTAAAAAAAAAAAATACATGAGGGCAAAAATTTAATGTGTTATAACCAAGAAAAGAAAGATCACATTGGTACCCACCTTTATTCCAGGAACGCCTGGAGTACCATCCTTGCCATCAATACCGGGTAGGCCCTGTAGGTGGGAGATAGAGTAAATTTTTAGATAGTCGAAAGTCGAACCCCAATCCATGTCACGTGCATCTTATAGTTTGAAAAACACGGTATATGAACTTACATTGTTGCCCTTTGGGCCCATCGCTCCAAACTGTCCAGTAATTCCCCGAGCACCCTACAATAGAAATGTGTTGGGGGACATAATAAAGTAACATATCAATAAAAACACATAATACAAGTATAGAACTAGGCATTGTATCATACTGCATATATGTGTGAATGACCCCTTAACCCCTTCCCGCTTTGGCCAGTTTTGACCCTCCTGACAGAACCTCATTTTTCAAATCTGACATGTTTCACTTTATGTGGTAATAACTTCACACATTGGACTTTATGTTACTGGCAAAATTTGTTCAATACATTCAGTATTTAATTGTGAAAAACAAAAATTTTGCGAAAAATTGCAAAAATTTTCATTTTTCTAAATTTAAATGTATCTGCTTGTAAGACAGCCAGTTATACCACACAAAATTGTTGCTAGTTGCTAATTAGCATCCCCCATATGTCTACATAGTTTTTTTTTAACATCCTCTTGTTTTTCAAGGACGTTACAAGGCTTAGAACTTTAGCAGCAATTTTTCACATTTTCAGGAAAATTTCAAAAGGCTATTTTTACAGGGACCAGTTGAGTTGTGAAGTGGCTTTGAGGGCCTTATATATATTAGAAACCACCAATAAATCATCACATTTTAAAAACTTCACCCCTCAAAGCATTCAAAACAGCATTTAGAACGTTTTTTTAACCCTTTAGACATTTCACAGGATATAAAGCAGAGGTGAAATTTACAAATGAAAATTTTTTGTTGTTGCAGAAATTCATTTCTAATCCATTTTGTTTGTAACACAGAAAGTTTTACCAGAGAAATGCAACTCAATATTTATTGCCCAGGTTCTGCAGTTTTAGGAAATATCCCACATGTGGCCCTAGCCTGCCAATGGATTGAAGCAACGGCCTCTGAAGCAAAGGAGCACCTAGTGGATTTTGGGGCCTTATTTTTATTAGAATATATTTAGGCACCATGTTAGGTATGAAGGGCTCTTGAGGTGCCAAAACAGTAGAAATCCCACAAAATTGACCCCATTTGGTAAACTATACCCCTCAAGGAAATTATCTAGGGGTATAGTGAGCATTTTGACCCCACAGGTTTATTGCAGAAATTATTGGAATTAGGCCGTGAAAATTAAAATCTAAATTTCTTCAAAGAAATTGTAGGTTTAGCTAATTTTTTTCTCATTTTCACAAGGACTAAAGAGGAAAAAGCACTGCAAAAATTGTAAAGCAATTTCTTCCGAGTAAAACAATACCCCATATGTGGTCATAAACGGCTGTTTGGACACACGACAGGGTTAAGAAGGGAAAGAGCGCAATTTGGCTTTGGTGCTAAAATTTAGCAAGAATGGTTTGCGGAGGTCATGTCGCATTTGCAATGCCCCTGAGGGGACAAAATAGTGGAAACCCCCCACAAGTGACACCATTTAGGAAACTACACCCCTTGAAAAATTCATCTAGTGGTGTAGTGAGCATTTTTACCCCACAGGTGTTTCATAGAATTTATTAGAATTGGGCAGTGAAAATAAAAACAATCCCTTTTCTTCAGATGTAGGTTTAGCTCAAAATTTTTCATTTTCTCAACAAATAAAGGAAAAAAGAACCACAACATTTGTAAAGCTAGTTCTCCCGAGTATGGCAATACCCCATATGTGGTCATAAACTGCAGTTTGGGCACACGGCAGGGCTGAGAATGGAAGGAGCGGCATTTGGCTTTTGGACTGCAGATTTTGCTGGATTGGTTTCTGGGCGCTATGTTGCATTTGCAAAGCCCCTGTGGGACCAAAACAGTGGAAACCCCCCAGAATTGACCCCATTTTGGAAACTACACCCCTGAAGGTATTCACCTAGGCGTGTAGTAAGCATGTTAACCCTGCAAGTGTTTTGCAGAAAGTAGTGTGCACTTGATGTTGCAGAGTGAAAATGGGATTTTTTTACCATAGATATGCCAATATGTGGTGCACAGCTTGTGACACAATAACAGGACAGCTCTCTAATTATTATGCTGTGTTTCCCGGTTTTAGAAACACCCTGTGACCCTAATTTTTTGCCTGCACATTTGACAGGGCTCAGGAGGGAAATAGTACCATGTAAAATTAAGGCCTAATTTGGCGATTTACAAAGTATTGGTTCACAATTGCAGGTCTGATGTGAAGTAATAAAAGAAACCCCTCAGAAGTGACCCCACTTTGGAAACTGCACCCCTCAAGGCATTTATTAAGGGGTGTAGTGAGCATTTTTCCTCCACAGGTCTTTTCCATAAATAATTGTGATGCGGATGGTGCAAAAATTTTAATTTTTGCCTAGATATGCCATTTCAGTGGCAAATATGTTGTGCCCAGCTTGTTTAGCTGGAGACACACACCCGAAAAATTGTATGGTGATGCCATACCCGGGTATGGTGATGCCATACCCGGGTATGGTGATGCCATATATGTGGAAGTAAACTGCTGTGTGGGCACGCTGTAGGGTTCAGAAGGGAGGGAGCACCATTTGACTTTTGGTGCATGAATTTTGCTTGGTAGTAGTATTGTTTGGAGTATTATTGGTATTTCAGTCTACAATGTGGGGGTCATATAGGGGAGAGTACATCAGGGGCATAGTCAGCTAGTATAATAATGGGGTAAAAAAAACAATAAAATAAACCATAGATATTTGTTACGCTGTGAAGCAATCCATTCTGCACAGGCCGGTGTCGCACTGATAAATGTCCTTCCTTATCCCCCTTTTGGCCCACACTCTGCGTGTTTTTTTGCAGGACGAGTTGTAGTTATTTGTGGTACATGCGACTTTTTGATCACATTTTATCCAATTTTTTGGGAGGCCAAGTGATCAAAAAACTTCAATTCTGGCATAGTTTTTTCATTTTTTTTTATATAGAGTTCACCATGCGTTATAAATTACAATTAACTTTATTCTCGGGCCAGTCCGATTTTGGCGATACCAAATTTATAGCGCTTTTTTATGCTTTACAAGTTTTTGCACAATAAAATTACTTTTGTAAAAAGTAGGTATTTTTTCTGTTTCCAAGTTGTGAGAACCATAAAGTATTAATTGTTTTGTCGACGGAGCTGTATGAGGGCTTGTTTTTTGCGAGACGAGCTATAGTTTTTATAGGTACCATTTTTGTATACATGCGACTTTTTGGTCAGTTTTTATACCAATATTTGTAGGGCACAGTGACCAAAAAACAGAAATTCTGATATAGTTTTTTATGGGTTTTTTTTTACGCCGTTCACCGTGTGCAATAAATAACATAATATTTTTATAGTTCAGGCTGTTATGGTCTCGGCGATATCAAATATGTATGGTTTATTTTATTTTTTTCAATAATAAAGCACTTGATAAGTGAAAAGGGCGATTGTATTTTAATTTATTACTTGAAACTTTTATTATATGTTTTAAAACTTTTTTTTCACATTTTTTACACTTTTTTTTTAAGTCCCACTAGGGGACTTGAAGGTCCAACTGTCTGATTTTTTTTTTTCTAATACATTGCACTACCTATGTAGTGCAATGTATTAGATCTGTCGGTCATTGACTTACAGCAAGCCAATTAGGCTTCGCTTCCCGGCAGGGCTTACTCGGCTTCCGTAATGGCAGAGCAGGAGGCCATTGTTAGGCCTCCTCTTGCCATAGCAGCAGTTGGCAGCCCTGCTATCGCATGGCAGGGCTACCGATCTGCTAGCAACCTCTAAGATGCAGCGATCGCATTCGATCACTGAATCTAAGAGGTTAATGGCAGGGATCAGAGCTAGCTCCGGTTCCTGCCGTTATAGGTGGATGTCAGCTGTAACATACAGCTGACATCCACCGCTAATGACGACGGCTCAGCTACTGAGCCGGCACCTTCTTGCCGGCGGCTGTGGAAACCTTTCAGGCCTCTGGGCGGGGCCTGAACGGCTTCCGTGCTAGGCAGACCGGGAGGCCAGTATTAGGCCTCCGGTTGCCATTCCAGCTAATGGAACCCTAGTCATTCCATTGCTGGGGTGCCGATGAGCTGTAAACTCCTTAAATGCAGCGATGGGTTTTAACTGCTGCATTTAAGGGGTTAATGGCCGGGCTCTAAGCTAATTTTGGTCCCCGCCATTACAGCTATAATACACCTCTGACATCCGGTGATGATGGCACTGACTCAGCTTCTGACCCGGTGCCATCCATTTGTCGTATGGATACGGCAAAATGCGGGAAGCAATAGCTTTCCATGACCTATCCATACGACAAATGTCGGGAAGGGGTTAAAAGTATCCATTGAGATAAATTAGTTTCCCTTCTACCCTTTCAAGCTTGTATAATTAACAAAAAGAACGTTTAGGTCAAATTTAAGTATAAAATTAATTAAAAATGAATATGGAAAAAGTTCAGAAATTATTATAATGCAAAGTAGGAAAAAAAACATGCCACTTGATCCTTCAATATGGAACTATTATAGATATTTCACTTTTAGGCTGGGTTCCTATGTAGCGTAAACGCTGCAGAATTTCCACAACAGAATTCTGTGTGGAAATTCTGCAGCATTTACTGTAGCAGTAAAGTAGATGAGATTTGAACAAATCTCATGCACACGCTGCAGAAAAAATCTGCAGCAGAAACATTCATAATATGACCTGGCATGTCAATTTATGCTGTGGAATCGCTGTTCTTCTGTTGCGGGTTTTCCCCTTTGAATTCAATGTGGAGGTAAAACCTGCAACACATAACAAGTGTTGCAACTTTTGCGGTGGAAACTCAGTGATTGTGCCGCAGTAAATTGCACATACACAACAAAAACTTTTTTTTTTACAATGACTAAAAAGGTTAATAACCCCCCCCCCCCCCACCCCCCGGCCATTGTCATAGCGACTCATTCATCTGTTCTTCTCCTGGGACAACGTTTCATCTCATGTGACTGCTGCAGCCAATCACAGGCTGCAGCTGTCACATGAGCTGAAGTGTCATTCCAGAAGGCCGGGGTGCACAGAGAACATAGGGATGCGTCACTTTTTTTAACCACTGCTTTCTGTAGTGGAGATTGCACCTGAAAATGTGCACAATTTGGTGCGGTTTTTCAGGAGGAATTCTCTGCAAGTTTTTGGTCGGATACGCTGCGTACTTTTATGCCTGTGTGAACCCAGCCTTATACAATTTTTTTACAAGATTGCCACGGAGTAAAAATATTTCTGTACAAACACTATAGCTCAGGGGTTACTGTATAATATACTTAAAGAACAACTCCAACAGCATTATGACTTTGACACTAACTTCCCCGGACCTAACACCAAACTAATTTCTTTCCTACTAAAGGCTATTGTGCATGAAAGTGAAACTCATGAATATGTTTGAATAAAAATACTGCTGTCCCAAATATATAGTGGAAACAGTGAACATGTTCAGAGAATTTCCCTTTAAATATACACCATTGAATTCTACCAGAAACAGTGTATAATCATATTTTAATAGTAAATGAAAAAATGATAAAAGTTTGACTCACCCTGTCTCCTTTCTCACCCGGCTCTCCTGGAGGCCCCTTTGGACCCTCCTCACCCTGAAACCAACATAGAAAAGTAAAGACTTTGTAGGCCAGACTCATTACTGATAATAACCACCATAAGTGCAGTTTAATTAAACACTCATTTTCTCCAGGGAATGCTGTAATGAGGACTGAGAAATCTGCACTCAGGATGTGGGATTTCACCTCTGTGCCCCCTGATGGAATGAAATGTAATGTTCTGCGTATGTAGAGAAACCTGGAAAGATCACAGCATAAAGTATACACTCCTGTTTAATACAGGATCCATTATTTGTATACTATACCATACACACAAATATAACACTGCCATATATAGAGGAGGGGGAGTGAAGAAAGAATGCTACTTGATGTCAACTTACAGGCTTTCCTGCTGCACCCACTGATCCGATCATCCCCTTATATCCGGAAGGACCCTGACAAATATACAGAAAAGAGTTTTCTGTTAGAATCAATCTCAGTACTGTATAACAATCCTTGCACGTGTCTCCACAGAGTCCAATTTTATTGCTATCTTTGGGATGATGAGCATCCGTCATGTTACAGAAACATAATTTTTTTGTGACGTTTCATAACACACTATTTTTAAATATGTTTAACAGCTAAATATTGTAGGTGCTGACAGTGGATGTCATTTTAGAAGCAATAATGCAATGAAAACATGACCGTTTTGTTTGCCGGAATACAAATGCATCTCATATAGACTGCTTTATACTATCAGAATTCTACTCTAGAATCGCTAGTCTAAAAACTGATACTCCTAAGCCTTGCTAAAACAATATAGGTATACTCTCAAATATCTCTCATCGAAATGACTTCTGCATGGTTTTCATGGCTTTACAAATTTTTATTAAAATAAGGAGCTGATGTACGGTAAATAATATTATGGTAATTTATAAAACTCCCTCAACTTTATATTAAATATTTTTTATTGTGGTGGTTGAAGATAAACTTTACTATGGTGATATTAATAAGATAAAATGTTAATGTTGTATCATAGAGATATTGGCCCATATCTTCTGCACTATTTCAAGTCAGCTGGTGGAAGATCTCTAAATTTAAATGTACTACCTCATTCCCATGATCGTTGGATTCACTGACATATAAAAAAAAATAATGGGCATGGAAGAAGTGAATTCTTTGCCATATTTCTGTTTAAAGTTACGGGCATGATGTAGCATAAAAGGTATGGCCTAAAATGTGACGCCGTGTTGCACCAAAAGTTTGGCACAAAAACTGGCATTACCTTAGCTAACCAAGAGGTGGTATAAGAAAGAGAAAAGCGTCTAACATGTCTAGCTAGATGCACAAATTTATCACACACTGTGCGCCACTTTGATAAATTTAGCGCATCTTCTGACTGCTTGGTCTAAGTTTACACTGTTTAAAACTTAGAAAGTATTAGTAAATCTGCTCCACTGTGCTCACCTAAACAGTTCTGATCATATGAATGACTTACCATCTCTCCTTTGGGTCCACTCATTCCTGGAAAACCACGTATACCCTGTGGGCCCTGTAATAACAAAAAAAAGGGTAATTAAAAATAATAATTAAAAACGGTTATTATAAATATATATTTAGGCATGATGGTCCATATTTATGAAGCTGAGGATGCCCATGATAGTGTGATCACAAGAAAAAGTTATGATTAATAGGCTCTATTCCCAATGGCGAAATGGCTTTCATTTTTACGGGATCCGTCATGATATGTCATGATCTGTTCTATTATGATTTCTTTACAGAAAAGTTATGAACTTCTTATTCTTACTAACTCATAATGAGTTTTAGTTATTTTTACAGGATAGAATTCACCAGCATGCTATGCAGCTTTGACTGTCAAAAAGCAACAGAAACCTGTACAGGCCGCTTTCTCGCTTCACCAATATCTGATATAGCAAGATAACTGACTCCTTTTGGACTTATTTTTATGTTATGCTGGGTTTAATAGATTAATTTTGATACATTTAAAATGTTGTGTTCAGGCTGGTGAGGCCTCACTAGAAAAAGGTTAAGAATCCATGGTCTACACCAATAAAAAAATAGAATTTTATTATGAAAGAATAAACACAACATTAAACACATGGACGCCAGTGCTATGTACCCCACTGGAATATTTTTAATTAGGAAAAACTTTGAATAATGGTGGAAGTATCTACTTTTACAGTACATTATATCTTAACCAAACTGTGTGTAAATTTTATGATGTGTCCACAATATGTTATTGTCGGCATATGTTCATAGTATTCAGACTATGAAGATATATGTTTGGAAAAGAGATTGGTTTTTATACTATTTTTTATTTACGCAAATTATTTACAGAACATTTCCAGAAATTACCGGGGGTCCTGGGATTCCTTGTTCTCCAGAAATGCCAACATCTCCCTTTGGGCCCTGTAATTAAAGATACAAAAATTATTTTTAGTTACTTGGATGTACACAAAGATTTTTTGCTTCTAGTTACATTTACAACAATAGTACAAACTACAAAATCCAGAATGGCAGATAGGTAAATCACTCAGTAAGGGGGTCACAGAGACTCAGGGTTGTTACTATTGGCAATGAATAATATACTCCCCAACCACATGACAAAGACAGTTGCCTAAAGATCAATTCTTGTCAAGTAATTTACCAATATATCCGTCATAACACGTAGGAAAGTTAACAGACCTGCGACATTGCAGATTTATGCCCTCTATTTGGGGTGTCAACCTTTACAAGGCAATATATCAGATAACAATACACATATATATATATATATATATATATATATCGTTATATATCTATCTATATATATATATATATATATATATGTATATATACATATATAGATATATATATATATATATATATATATATATAGATATTATGTTATTGTTTGCAGGTATGTATTAATAATACCAGTGTTTTGTCCATAAATAATTGTTTGAAATACTTACAGATTTTCCTTGTTGTCCTGGCTCTCCAAGGGGACCTGGACGCCCTTTGTGACCCTTAAAAGAAAGAAATCTGGTTATTAAAAATTGTGCCATTCTCTTTTGTCATATTAACAGAAGTCTGGTATCTATTTGCTAGAGATAAAATGGCAAACAAATAAAATATAAAATGGTAAAGTACCATGATATAAATTAGAATAACTAGTTCGAGCATGCTTTAATGTGTGCTATATTGCTGTAAAAGAGATACTTGATTGAATAGTAAGAATACTTCGTTGCATGTTACTTCTCGACTACTTTGGGTTTAAAACTATAATATATGCACCCATGAAAGCGCGTCAATTTCTCTAAATTAGGGTTAATGAGTAAAACTCTGTTTATGATTAATCAGGAAATTGAACTGCATCAACCAGGGCAAATTCAGCAAGATGTTGGTATGTTCTCCGAATGTTGGCTTTCGTGTGGGCATTCAGAACACTAACGGGTAAACTGAGTTTTATTTTTTATATATATATATATATATATATATATATATATATATAGATATATATATATATATATATATATATATGTAGATATATATATATATATCTATGTATATATATATATATATATATATATATATATATATATATATATATATACATATATACATATATATGCTTGAGAAAGGCTCTATTGTAAAGCTGAAATGTTGCACCTGACTGATGGATTAATAAAGCACCTTCAAGTTTTTGCTACATATCTCTGGAGTGCTATATATATATCTATATATATATATATATATATATATATATATATACAGTGAGCTATAAATATTATTACTCTATTGTAGTTACAACTTGATGTCATTGCTATGCTTATGGAGAACGTTTAGGCTCTAAAACTTCAATAAATTGTAGTGTTTAAAAAGTTGTAAATGACAAGAAAGAATATGTAACAGATGATCTCACCTTAACTCCCTGAAGACCTTGAGGACCCTTTGGACCACCTGGGCAGTTTGATGGGCACTAGAAAACATAATCACATAGTACAGACGACATTTTTGTCTTTATTAATTATACAGTGTTAAAAATGATAAATTTTACAATAAATGTAAATCAATTAGCCCTGTAAAATAGAATAAATATGACACCAATGGGTACAAACCCAATAATATGGAGGATAGTTTTCATTAAAACTCCATGGGCGTACCAGAAGGACCTAGCTGGCCTTAGCATCCATCTTTACAGAAACAAAGAGGTTTTTTGTGAATCCTTAAGAAATAGACCCTAGTGGCAAGTGTTTGTCTGAAAAATCAGTTCATAATGGATCAATTCTACTGGAGCTTTGGGGCCCCTTAATGTGTCCGAGCCTGGGCCCACTAGAGGAACCTCTGGTACTTTGGTGGGACGGTTGTGTACTGTCCAACAGTAAGAGTGACCCAAATTTCAAGAACTGTGAGTACAGCAAATGGACACTCTATTCAAAAATGGAGTTATTAGTTGTAATTATTCTCTGATATTTCAACTGCTTTATTATATAATCAGCCACCTGAAAATGTTTGGGCCTTTGCTTCCTTACAGGGAATATCTCAAGCAGTGATACTCAGATTAGGTAGGAGGGCTGGTGGTGCATATTTACAACTGCAATAAAGTTGGCGGCTGGTATTTCGCAGTTGATCCTGTATTTTTGGGACTTTATTTTCTGAATGCTTTCATTTTAGACCTTTTGTCTCCATACCAGAGTTGGTCACTGAAGTGTTTTTATTTCAAGATCTTAAATTACAGTAATTGAGTACAGAAGTCGAGGACAAATGATAATGAAAATGCTCCAACCTATTTAGATTAGCATTCTTCCTTGTAGGATGCAGTATTACCAGAGCTATATTTAACTAAAGGCATAGACATATGCCCATAGGCAGCCAAGGGGGAGGGGAGGCTGCTAGAGGTGGGCAAAGTCTAAGGACACAGACATTCAGTGACTATATGATCCTGAGATGTAAATCTGATAATATTACCGTTTTAATTGGTGAAGTAGTTTAGATATTCAACAAACTTTGACAGAACAACAGTTGAATTAATGTAAAAAAAATTACAACCAGACATCTCTGCTAAAAATGTCCTTGAAGTAGTTGGGACCCCCCCCCCCCCCATTTCCTCCATGCCCTTTTTTTTTAGCAGAGACCACGGTTTAAAGTTTGTACTTCATCCTGATACATTCAGAGTTTAGAACAGTGTTATTTTAATCTCAATTTACATAAATATAGTGACATTAGATTTGAATTATATATATACTTTGGAGATATATACTTTTTAAAAAACACATTGGATATAATGACAGTGCTACAGTATTTCTCATAACAAATAATCAAGTCTTAGTTCTCAGTTTGGAATATGAAAGTAACTTCTGATTGGCTGCCATAAGAAACAAAGTAACTTTTGCTTTTTATTGTTTTCCATTATTGACCCCAATTATTCTCAGTTAATTGTTATTTCTGTCTTTTTGTTTAACTAACACTAACAAGTCTACCCATTGTTAAACTATGAATGTTTCCAATCTCAGACCCTCAGCAGTGACTACGCAATTCTTAATACTGTACTGTGTATATATTTCCTCTTTGATCACTAGGTTGCCAGAATTCATTTACTTTGCTTCAAAGGAAATTTCTCTGCGTAGTAAGTTCAGAATAAAGAAACCTCAACGACAAAGGGAGATATTTTTGGAATGAAATATAAACAGAGGTTCCAGCGCATTACCTGGATTACCCCCAAAAAGGGCACTCACCAGGAAATCAGCACTGCCTTCCAAGCCTTGGATACTTCCTGAAGGACCCTGAAACATAAAGGAAATGTGGGGCCTCATATTACATTTCATTTACTAAATCTGCAGGACTAATCCATTGTCTTATTAGCCATTTTTGCTCTGTACTCGTAAATTCCTATAATTTCAGACTCAGCATTTACTGTGCATTCTGCAATTTAGGAACTGTGCAGGGACAATGTGTTACACAGATAGTACTGAGTCTTACAGCTCAGAGGAGAGAAAAGTGAAAACACATAATAAGTTTCACATAATGAATGTCAATGCAAATAGCAAAATACAGAAATATAAGACTATAGAAAGAAGAATACACTCTCAGGAAGAACAGATCATAGCCTAGAGGTAAATGGTGAAACGTGACAGTTTCATAGAAAATCCTCCTAATATATGTGAACAATATGCTAAAATAAGTCTCTATGGAGGTCAGTTATTAATGGAAAATTCGAAAGCAAAGTTGCACAAGTGACTATTTGTGTTGCCAGTGCAGTCAGACGAATACACACTGGGGGACATTTATAAAACAGCAATGAAGAAAAGACCCATAATGAAAATGTTGCAAAATTGTAAAACATAAAAGTAACAATACTTGCAAATAATAAAAATGGCACAAATGGAGACATACTTTATTTCAGCAATGGCAAATGCATTTGAATTTTACAAACAGGAGTACAAAGTCTTGCTTATAACCACCCTAATATCCCATTCACACCACGTTCATTCACTATATATAGCGTGTACTTCGGGAAAGCTCTCTGCGTACATGGCAAATGTGTACATAGGTCTCCTTTAGTCCAACAGAGGACAAAAGAGGGTCCTTCTGGCCTCCATTGAGCTAGTATACGTCAGTATATATATATTTTTTTTTGAGGTATGGAATAGTGTAGTAGGCTACGCTATTTCATCCCACGCGATCATGCAAAAAAAGTATACGTATTTTAACATGGGAGCCTATGGGTGACGTATGCCACTGTATGGAATGCATCACAGGCATACATTTAACGTCTACTTCATGGGCTGTATAATAACTCTCATGACCCCAGTTCATGACATATCTGTTTAACAGATACTACTATAATCTCTGGTGACGGATGCCACTGTTAGGGCATCTTTCACACCCTATGTTTAATGTATACATCAGGAGATTTTCGTGGCTTATAGGTCAAACATAGTGCAATAACCTGATGTGAAGGGGGCCTAAGGTGTCTAATTTTATGACTGTTCTTAGCCATCCATATCGACAGCAGCATCTATGGGTGTACACAAAGGGAGAGGGGTCTCGATCAATTTTTACATTAGCAACAGTGATTAAGATCCCAGCCAATGAACCCTAAACTAAACTTCTCTATTAATAAAAATGTATGGGTATGAGATTGCTATTGTTCCTTTTTAAGTCATATTAAACATATATTTATATCAACTGTGTGTAGAAACTTTTAGCATTTAGCTAGCAGAACCCAAGTGCCATTTTGATAAATTTGGCACAATTTACACCATTTTCGTCATCGTATAAAATTCGGGATTCTAATATATATATATATATATATATATATATATATATATATACACATGTGTACGAATGAGCAAAACCAAGAAGCATTTGCCACTTAACATGATGGGACATTCTAATTTGGCACATTACTTTACCATTTCCCTTTAATATAGAGAAAAATCTATGTACATACTGGCTTTCCAGGGGGTCCAGGTGGTCCCGAAGGCCCAAGAGGTCCTTTTATACCCTAAAAATCAAAACATGATCAAAACAATTTATATTGCAAAAGACTATAGATTTTCTCAACAGAAAATAGCTACAACGTGATCACTCTCCAGTAAATCAATAGGGAAAATACCGTTGGAATAGGGATGTAAATGAGTTTAAATAAAAGCCTTAAAAAGTAGCAAAATGACGGGATGAGATATATTTGGTTAAACTGCAGTAGATGTACCAGAGTATTGATTAGATTACTTTCAGATGTCATGTACACATTACATAATATATAACACTAAATGGACAAAAGTATCGGGACACACCTCTTAATCATTGAATTCAGGTGTTTCATTCAGTCCCATTGCCACAGATGTATAAAACCAAGCACTTGGCCATGCAGTCTGCCTTTACAAACATTTGTGAAAGAATACCCCATCAAACACCTTTGGGATGAACTAAAACGTAGATTGGGAGCCACATATTCTCTTCTGGATGAATGAGCAAAAATTCCCATAGACACACTGCAAAATCTTGTGGAAAGCATTCCCAGATGAGTGGAAGTTATTTTAGCTATTATTTTATTATTGTTATTTTAGTTATTGTTATTATCTAGTAGGAATATTCATTGATTTTCCAGTAGATAAAATTCTGTCCATGGTCATGCGATGTACACACAGGTGCTGGGATCATTAGAAGACACCACTCTAATGAACATACTGTAATGAGCTGTGCACCTGTGTGTCCATCACATGACCATGGCTGAATTTTATCCACTGGAAGTAAACAATGAATGTTCCTACTGTATAACAACAAGCAGAGATCTTGAAAAACATGAGGAATTAATACTAAAAGTATTTTGGAAAATTGAAAACTTTTAATTATACAAAAAATAACATTAATTTGCTGAAACCAGAGACCCACTTTAATCCACAGCTGCAAGATTGTGCAAAGAGTGAGGGCCTTTTCACATCTGCATTGGTTTTCCTGTTATTCTGCTCCGTCAGAGGAGCAGAACAACAAAAATTCTGGAAGCGCGGGATCCATTGTATGATGGACACCACTGGCGGCAGACAGGACCAATTAACTTTAATGGCTTCTGTCGTGGTGTCTGTGATTTTACTGGGCATTTTCAGCCGGATCTATGACAGAGCTCTCTAACGGAGCCTCCAATACAGATGTGAGTGGGCCCTAACACATTTTCTGGGATCAAAAATGCACACTCACAGTACCATCTTTGTACATTATTTGTAGATAGAAAGGTAATCGTCAATTATTTCTGCTGACAAGGACAATAACTGTATCACAAATATCCTACCTTTTGTCCTGTGGCTCCAATTTCTCCAGGAAGACCAACTGGTCCTGGACTACCCTACAAAAAAGACAGACTGTCACCTTTTTTGCCATTAAAATTACTAATAAAAGTAATAAAGATGCAGGTTACACTTACAGGAAGTCCAGCAATGCCAGGGCCCTTATATGAAGGGGAAAGAAAAATAAATAGTTAATACTGTTACTTTTAGCAGACAAATGGAAAATAATAATCAAATACACATTCATACTCACTGGTTTTCCAGGTGGCCCAGAGAGTCCAAACTGACCCTATGTGACACAGTATTAAAAAAATAAATGTTAGTAACAGAAACAATAGAACTATATTGGAGCAGATTGCATGTGACTAATAAAGCAATGTACTACTGTATTTATCAACCACTATTTACTATACATCATCCAAAATATCCATTCCTTCTCTTCAACCTTCATTCCCCCTTTCTACCTCTCATCAACCCACCATCCCTTTATTTTTTTCCCTTCCTCTCCTTCCTAACCTAAGCCCTCTTTCCTTCCCTCCATCCCTGTGCTAACAATACAATACTTTAATGTAAGTCAACTAAAAAGGTGTTAGTATAACGATATGTAACAGTAAAAAACTATACCCAAGACAACCTACAGTAGCTAACTGTAGCTAACAGCAACTTGTCATTCTCCAATGACGGGTTTATATCACTGGGTTGTGCTGGAAGTCACGGGTTAACCTCGTGACAAACAAGGTTTTACCAAGATCTTTCTTTACTCAAATGAGGTGCCTGGTTCTATAAGCTTTATTTTAAATACAAACACAACTATCTCCCAAACCTAGACACTGAGGTAGAAAAAATAAAATACAATTTAAAAAAACAAAAAAAGGCGTCCAAAGACCAGAACTATTTCTAAACACATCATCATATATTTTTTTACCCTCGACAATAGCTGCAATTTTTATACTGAATAGTTTCAGCCGCCATTTGTTTCCAGCATATAACCGAGGGGATACATCTAGAAATCCACAATTTTAGAATTAATAATCTCCCCAAGAAGAGAGCTCTAGAAATTGCTAATCTATCATTGAAAAGCATTCTCATTGATAAAGTGTCTCAAGATACAAATCCCAGGGTCAAAAGGGATATAAATTGTATACACTTCAAAGATATGTACAATTACTTTGTTCCAAAACTTAACCACAACTGAGCAGATCCAAAACATATGTAGGGTATCTGCATCAAACTCTTGTTCATTATGGGGGGAATTTATTAGTACTGGCCTTTCATACACCATTCTTAATACACTCCTTAACATTGAAATTGCAGCACCAAGAAGAAAAAGTTGTACTTTTGCAAGCCTCATTTGCATAAATACGAAAATGGTCATAACTTGGCCAAAAATGCTCGTTTTTTAAAAATAAAAACGTTACTGTAATCTACATTGCAGCGCCGATCTGCTGCAATAGCAGATAGGGGTTGCAAAATCTGGTGACAGAGCCTCTTTAATCATTTGCAGATCTTTTACATTCTTAGTGTTAACCTTTTTTAAACAATCCAAACCCTGCGTAGAAAGTAGAAAAGGATGGAGTTTCTCAAAACGTTATAATGACCAACACTGGATTGATATAAAATCAGTTCTCTATTGTATCCTTGTAATATCAGCAAACCATCACAGCAAAAAAACAAAAAACAAGTATGGCTCATGAGACATGGTCTTTACTCATAGGCAGGAGTAGCCATTTGTGACACAGTTTGGAAATATTCATTAGAGTCCCACTGTAGTAGAGAAGCAGAAGAACAAAGAGGTTTAAAAGTTACTTACTTTTGGTCCAGGGCGGCCTGCTGGTCCAGGATCTCCTTTAGCTCCAATTAGTCCCTGTAGGGAAAGTGCATTTATGATCAGGACAAAATAAGGGATTGTGGAAACTTAAAATCTAGACCTTCTAGCTGTAATAAGGTAAATGACTGATAAACTTTTGGCATTAATCTTTTTGGTATTCTGTATTTATTCTTCAAGGCAGCAGAATACATTGGTTTGAAATGTAGGTCTCATATGATGAGATTTTCCTTAAAATGCATGTCCGCCCTGGAGTACCATTTATTTTTTTTTAAACCAAATAAATAAAAAATTCTGTGCTAATTAAATTCTAAATATATTTCTTAATATAGCTTTACAGCGGTCAGGGCTCAAAATGTAAAAAAAATGATGAGCTTCAACTCTCCTGATTAGACTTAGATTAAAAAGATAAAAGGCTGGCTGCCTATAGCCACCACTAGAGGGAGTAACTTACTTCCATGCTCTATTTAGTGACAGCTTCAGGTAGTCATTTTATCTTTTAAAGGGAACCTGTTACCAGCAATTCACCTATTGAACTTTACTTATCCCTCACTGGCCGCTGCTATCAAAAGTTAATTGCCGTTATCCCCTCTCCTAATCTCCTCCTCCAACTGTACATAACGGTCTGCAAACATTTTGTGCCTTTTATTGTAATAATCCGGTGTCCCTTTGTGCGCACACCCCAGAAGAGGACATCAATGCACAAGCGCAGGATTTTGTGTGCGGTGGGAAGGCGAGGAGTAGTCAATCAAAAGTAAGGAGGCGGGGTAAACTCAGAAAGACTTGAGGAATGAAGATTTTACTCTTTTCAAATGAAGATTTGACTCTTTTATGCTCATTAGCATACGGTGTGGAAAAACGAAAAAACTGAATACTAAAGCTACAGAGCCTACTAAGAAGACAATTATAGGTTATATAGAAATGATTTTTCACCCACTACCACCAGGTATTGCTGGTTTAATAGGTGAAATGCTGGTGACAGGTTCCCCTATAATCAATGTTTATGGAGGAAATAATCAATCAGCAAAAAAACTATCATCAAATGATGATAAATGCATACCTCCCAACTTTCAAGTAATGCAAAGAGGGGCAAGTTTTTTACCTTTTAAGCCTTGCCTCTAATCCCACCCAATCGCCGCCCATGCACACCCAGTTCAGCCCATATGGTATCATGCTCCCATAGTACCTCCCACACAGTATAATTCCAAATAGCTGCCCCATGCAGTATAATGCCCACACAGATACCCCCAGGTAGTATAATACCCAAACAAATTCTCCCATACAGCATAATGCCCACAGAGATGCCCCTCATACAGTATAAAGCCCCCATAGCTGCTCTTTTACAGTATAGCACCCCATAGCTGTCCTCATACAGTATAATGCCCCCATAGCTGCCCCCATACAGTATAATGCCCCCTTAGCTGCCACCATACAATATAATGCCCCCACAGCTGCCACCATACACTATAATGCCCCTATACCTTCCCCCACACATTATAATGCCCCCTTAGCTGCAACCATACAGTATAATGCCCCACAGCTGCCACCATACACTATAATACCCCCATAGCTGCCTCCATACAGTATAATGCCTCTTTAGCTACCACCATACAGTATAATGCCCCATAGCTGCCCCATACAGTATAATGCCACCTTAGCTGTCCCCATACAGTATAATACCCCTAGTGCCAGTGCCCACATATAAAGTGCCAGTGCCCACTTAGATAGTGCGACAGTGCCCATGTAAAAAGTGCCACACCCTCGTAAAGATAGTGTAACCCCCCCCCCTGTAGATAGCGCTACCCCCACCCTTTAGCCATTGGGACTCCCTCTAGGGGTGGAATCCCCAGCCAGAGCATCGGCCATGCCACGGCCGGGAATTCTGCTCCAGGAGGAGCCCCTGACATCACTGTCCATATATGGACAGTGATGTCAGTGGCTCCTCCTGGAGCGGTATTCCCAGCCAGAGTGTTGCTGACACAGGATGTAACCTGCGGAAAATCCGCTGCAAAATCTGCCATGTCAGGATGCACATATGTGGAATTTGCAGAAGATTAATTGAGTAATTGCAGAAAATGTGTGGCAAAATCTGCAGCGGAGATTGTCCGCCCCGTCTGAAGATACCCTTTGGCTGGGTTTACACTGTGCGTTTTGTTGCATTTTTAACATGCGTTTTTTTATTTTGATAGATAAACTCCCATGTCACTCATGTTTGTCAACCAAAACAAAAAAAATTTATGCTAAAAAAGCAACAAAAACGCACATTGTGAACCCAGCCTGAAGCTAAGGGTAAGGCCACACGGTACGGCCACGTTGCGTTTATGTTGCGTTTTTAAACTGCAGCAAGTCATTTTTCAATAGAAGTCAAAGGTGAAATTTTTGTTATGGACAGACTGCTGCTATTATATTACAATGTGATTTTTGTGCGGTTGACCGCATCTTCATAATGTCCGACCGTATGCAGTTAATGACCGCACTGCCAATGTTGTTGCTGAACTTCTTGGGTTTTTGCTAACAGTTCTGCAATACATTGTAATGAACTATATACAGGAAGCACCTAACAAACTTCAACACAAGGGAAAACTAGGTCTATAAACTATTTCCTTTAAAAAACGCAACAGAACTGCAGCATTACAGAGACAAAAAATGCATGCAGTTGACCGCATGCGGTTTTCAAACGCAACAAAACTGCAACAAAACAACGTCATCGACGCACCGTGTGGCTTTACCCTACGTCTAAACAAGACAGAAATGCTGCGGATTTTAGCTGCGGATTTGTGCAGGTAAAATCCACAGCAGATCACAGTAGCAAGCAAGTGGATAAGGAAGTGGATGGAAATTGACATCCAATGTGGAATTTTCCCCGTTGACTTCAATGGGGAAGAAAAAAACAAACGGCAACCAAATTTGCAATTAATGTAGTGTTGCGTATTTTGCTCCAGAATACCTGCGGATCCACAGCAAAATCCGCAAGTGTGGATTTCAAATGAAATCTTTATTTGCTTCTACGCAGGAAATTTGCAGTAGCAAATCTGAACTACAATCTGCACGATTCAGTGGAGACTTGCCTTAGGGCACGTTCAGACGTGGCGGAATTGCTGTGGAATTCCGCTGCGGACAGTCAGCAGTGGAATTCTCCAGCGGCCGTTTTTTACATTTGTTTCAATACATTTTTAGGCAAGTTAGTTCAGACGTTGCGGAAAACTCAGCTGCGGGCCATAGGCTGCAGTGTGCAATTTTCCCTCCGCAGCATGCACTGTCTATTGCGGAGAAGAAGCGGAATTTCACTGCGGATTTCAGCCTTTGCAATGCTAAAACTGAAATCTGTGGCAAGTCCGCTGTGTTTTCTGCAACGTCTGAATTACCTGTCAAATATGCAAATGTTGGTACAGATTCGTTGCGTAATTGCCCCAAATCTGCACCAACATTTGCAGCGGAAAATTCCGCCACGTCTGATCGTGCCCTTAGTGGATTTCCCTGCGGATTCACAGCGGAAATAACCCACAGCAAATCTGACAATCCAGCAAAAATAAGACATAACGTTTGTTAAACCAAAGATAAAACGTTTCACTTATTTTTAATAAAGTTATTCTGTCTAATGAGAATGGATTTGGCTGAGGTGGCTCTCTAAAAGGAATGCAGGTTCTACTCTCTGCCTGTCTTTTCGAGTTGTAGATTTCCTCTATAATTTACGCAAATTTCTGGTGTCTGTGGCGTATACCTGTTAGGGCATGACCACACATGGCGGAATTCCTCCGCAACTGTCCGCATCAATGCCGCACAGAATCTGCGTTGCAGATTCTGCAGCGGATCTGCACAAAATGTGCAGAAAATTGATGCGGACTGGCCGCTGCGGACTGCAGGAAAAGTGCTTCTCTTCTCCCTATTCAGTGCAGGATAGAGAGAAGGGACAGCACTTTCCCTAGTGAAAGTCAAAGAAATTCATACTTACCGCCCGTTGTCTTGGTGACGCGTCCCTCTTTCGGCATCCGGCCCGACCTCCCTGGATGACGCTCCAGTCCATGTGACCGCTGCAGCCTGTGCTTGGCCTGTGATTGGCTGCAGCCGTCACTTACACTGAAACGTCATCCTGGGAGGCCGGACTGGAGACAGACGCAGGGAGTTCTCGGTAAGTATGAACTTATATTTTTTTTTACAGATACATGTATATTGAGATCGGTAGTCACTGTCCCGGGTGCAGAAACAGTTACTGCCGATCGCGTAACTCTTTCAGCACCCTGGACAGTGACTATTTACAGACGTCTCCTAGCAACGCTCCCGTCATTACGGGAGCCCCATTGACTTCCTCAGTCTGGCTGTAGACCTAGAAATACATAGGTCCAGCCAGAATGAAGAAATGTCATGGTAGTAAAAACAATACGCTCCGCAGCACACATAAGATCTGCGGACTTCATTGCGGAATTTTGACTCTCCATTGAAGTCAATGGAGAAATTCCGCCATGAGTCCGCAACCAGTCCGCCACTGCTCCGCAACAGACAGAGCATGCTGCGGACACCAAATTCCGCTCCGCAGCCTATGCTCCGCAGCGGAATTGTACGCATCGTGTAAACGAACACTGCTAAATTAAAGTGAAAGTCAATGGAGAAACGGCTCCGCTGCGGATTAACGCTGCGGAGTGTCCGCAGCGGAATTTAAGTGAAATTCCGCTATGTGTGAACCCGCCCTTAAGAAATTCCTCCCATGGTGTGAAACAGTGGACAGTCACTTTAAGGTCTACAAGTCCTCTAAGGAATGTGTAAAATCCTGACTTTTCCATTTGAGTATATATGGAGAATAAAAAAAGTGCTATATATGCTTATTTCTATAATGTGATGATATTAGATAACATTATAGTTCAACAAACAATGTAACAAAATACTAGCTGCATTATGATTATTCCTCAGTTATACTCCATTCACACTATGCAGCAACAACCAGAAAAATTACAAGTAAATATATTTTGCCATTGTTGCATTGTTTTCTTAAATTGTTGTTTTTAATTTGCTTTTCAATTTAGTTTAAGAAAAGTACATTTTTATCCTGCTATCATTTCTGCAGTGATATTTATAAACAGTTCATTCCTAAATATAAAACAAAAGTAATGCATTTAACCTAGTGTAACAGTGTAATGTTCATACAAATGAATCTCGCAAATGTATAGCATTTTCTTTTGCAGATTTGTTGCCTTTTTTGCATGGTTTCTTTTTTAGCCAAAACCAGGAGTGGATTTATAACATAAGAAAAGTAGAAGCCTAGGGTCTTTTCCTGGTTTTGGTTAAAAGAAAAATGCGAAAGCAGCTTCATTTTCCATGTATTGACACAATGACTATATATAGTGGTGTCAAAGATACCACAGTAATCCCAAATTTGACATTATATGTCCTTTGCGACAAGTACACAGTAAGGGTATGTTCACACGCACTGTTTTCAGACGTAATTCAGGCATTTTACGCCTCGAATTATGCCTGAAAAAACTTCTCCATTACGCCTACAAACATCTGCCCATTGCTTTCCATGGGTTTTACGATGTTCTGTTCCCACGAGGTGTAATTTTACGCGTCACTGTCAAAAGACGGCGCGTAAAAAGACGCCGGCGTCAAAGAAGTGCATGTCACTTCTTGGGACGTTTTTGGAGCCGTTTTTCATTGACTCCATTGAAAAACAGCTCCAATAACGTCCATAAAAGACGCCGCAAAAAACGCGAGTAGTTACAAAACGTCTGAAAATCAGGAGCTGTTTTCAGGCGAAAACAGCTCTGTAATTTCAGACGTATTTTGCTACTGCGTGTGAACATAACCTAAGTCTGAATGCCGTCTTCTTATTTGTTGCCTACTTACATCAATTCCAGCTTCACCAGTAGGTCCATCTGGCCCAGGGAGGCCTGGTTCTCCTTTTGCACCCTGAAAAGATAAAGTATGACAGTTATCAGAGCCAACACAGAGATTTGATATAGTTCTTTTTGTGGAAAGGCCTAATGAACTTGAATCTAATCTACTTTAAAAATAGATCACTTTAATAATAAAAACACCAGGTCGATTTATGCAAAATAATCAGATTCCACCTTTTATTTTTCATTTGTATTGAAAAGTACAGTCGACTTTCCAAAAAACTTATGGCTGCAGGATTCCGACGTATCCTGGCCAAACGCATGCCAAAAAGACAAAATTTTGGTATACATTTGCCCACTAAAATCTATGGGCACATCGGCAGATTTTTCCTGCATATACTCTGACAGTACAGTGGTGTGAACGTAGCCTAAGAATGTCAAACTTAGAAGAGCAGTTAACAGACATTGGTTGTACGTTGAGTGACTACAGGATACTACAAATGGCAGCCTTCAATCAACTGACAGGCCTGCAAATTTAGAAAAAAAAATTGCTACCTTTAATTGTGGAAGTGTTCCAATATAAACATTATACTAGGGACTTAAAATGTAGGAAATTCTTTAAATTGTCCAGTACATCATTTTTTTTCTTAAAGAGGTTGTCCACCTTCTGACAACTGATGACCTATCCACGGGACCCCGCATCGATAAGCCGCTCCGGTGGCCTGCGGGCACCAGATGTCGTGGCACATAATGCTATGTACGGAGCCCGGAAGCAATTGGCTCCGTACATAGCATAGCGGCCGTGCTGCAGAACTGCAGGTCTGCTCCTATTCACTTGAATAGGAGCAGAGCTGCAGTACTGCAGATCGGCCGCTATTCCGTGGCCGGAGCTAACTGCTTCCGGCTTGTACACTGGTGTGGGACCCCCACAGATGATATCCGGTGGACAAATGATATCTGGTGGATAGGTCATCAGTTGTCAGAAGCTGGAAAACCCCTTTAAGCCATAAACAGTCCCACGTCAGTTTCTACTTTCTGCAGTAGCGATGACGTGTCAACACAGGGACATGTGACCACTGCAGTCAATCATCGAGATCGGTGAAGTGATTATGGCTTTTATATCATTATACAGCATTGTGAGCTGTTTAAAAAATTATATTTGTGCACTGGACAATCTCTTTAATATATTATTTAAAGAGACTCCAATGGTGAAACTGGACTTTACGTCTTCTTGAATGTCAATGATAGGTAGAGTGCAATTATTTTCAATGGGGTTACAGTATTTTATAACTAACAGTCTAGAGCTAAAATGATACCTACAGAAAAATATAATGTTAGGGTTAGTTCACACAGAGTTTTTTTGCCGCTAATCGTGACGCGGAAACCACTTAGGAATCAGCACAAAAAATGGCCGAAATCGCCCCCAATGATTTCAATGGGAGGCTGAGCCGTTTTTTGACCATGAAAAAAAGGCGGCATGTCCTTTCTTGCCATGTTTTCCGCCTCTGACCTCCCTTTGAATCAATGGGAGGCAGAAAAAACCTGCGGCACTTGTTTCTGAACGTTTTTCACTGCGATTTTTGCCCGCAGTACTTGCATTGGCTTCAATGGCCACGGACGAAAAATGCGGGAAAGAAAGGGCAGGCAGCGTAAAATCTGCCTTGAAATTCCTGAAGGAATTCTGAAGCAGATTTTTTTCTGCCTGGAAAAAAAAACTCAGCGTGAACAGGGCCTTATGCTTTTTTTGTTTATGCCTTCAATTAAATTTTTGGAATAAGTTCACTAGGCAAGAAACATCAGTTTAAGTAGGATAAAATATCAAAAGACTTTTTGTGTTCTGAAGGATTAAATCCCTTGACTAATTGGTACTCACCGCAGGTCCATTTCCCAGAGGCCCTCTATCACCCTGTAGAGAAGCAAAGGTCAATTTTACAAACCACTTCTTAATTCATCCTGACTGCTCCAAGGCTAACAGTGCAGAGTCTTTATCCAAAAGTAGTTTAAACTTATTGTAGCAAAAATTGGTGGTTAATTAAGAAACATTTACTGCAATTTAATTGCAATTCCGTAATATCTTTGTATTCTATTGTTGCATCTTACAAACAGCTCCTTTTAGTATATTGGAGTAATAGCCATAAAATAGATTTGGCTTTATAAGACTTTCTTCTCCATCAGTCATATCATTACATTTATTTTTTTACCCAAAGTATTGGGTATTTAGATAGTGGAAGCATCAGAATAGTATAGAATGTTCTGAAGTCTCGGTTTAATGACAATATGGGAGATTTATCATAACTAGTGCAAGGAAAAATAAAGTAGCAACTGATTGGTTGCTCCATTTTTCCCTTGAGATGTTTTGATACATTTCCCAACTAGGGCATTTGCTTTCATGGTTGCAAATATTCTATCTGAAACAATGATAAAATAAATTTCTACTTTCAATGGGAACTCTAGTGCCCCGGTGTTGCCATGACGGTTTATCGTTTAGTTAATGTCCTCTTCTGTAAACTATTGGAATTAATTTTCCCAATTCTCTGTTCCAGGTCTTAACCACCCACACACCATGATTCAGCATTGATGGATTTATAATACAAGTTCAATGATGTAAGCAATGTACCCAACATCTCTAAGATTAAAGAAACTAAATTATGCTCCTTTAAAACTCATTAGCTGAGAAAAAGCAAAGCCATCTGTTCGATTTTTGAATATCTCTATAATATATACAGTATTATTATCAAAGCATATCAAGTGGTTAAAAATTTTTTTTATTATGATTAGCATTGCCAATAAGCCATTCATTAGTGAGGCCTATTCACATGGAAGGTAAACTATATAAGGCCCACATGAGGAGCATTATGTTTAATTATCACACCAAAAACCTATGCGGAAAACGCACATGTTAATTGTAATGTCCATGCTTTATGTGTTTTGTGTCTTTATTGTGCAGTTTGTGTTTTTTAGGCTGTTTATTTTTAATATGGCATATAGATACCATAAGGTGGGGAGCTCCCTTGGGACTCTCCTTTATGAACCAGAACAGAGAGCTAATATGTAAAAGGACTTTTTGTCTATGTATTACATGGATGGCCATTTATTTAAATGGCAGCCATGTAATGATACAATTCCCCTGCATCGGACGCTATCTGGCTGGTTGCGGCTTCCTCTGCAATATTAGCTGTGGCTCACATATGAAAGCGGCTGTGTGATAATCACTGTATAAATTAGAAGCTTTCTAATATTCTTTGTGTTTCAATTTCTCAGATCTCTCGTAGCTGTCAGTGAATGGAAACATTCTTGTTTACATGCAGAAGCTGAAAACCCCTACAAACTTCATAGCTGAACGTTTTCCACAATGATATCATGCCAAGCTAAATACATCAGCAGCAGCACAAATGTCTCATCTATATTTAGGGCAATTAGAAAGTAGTGAACAGGGGAAATATAGTTATAGACAAATTGGAAAACCAACAATAAATGTAAAATGGTGCTAATTACAGACGGCTGTTTAGTTCACAGGAGATTGTTTAAACTGAATTTAAGGAGTTTTCCCATAATAATCATTTATCACCTATCCACAATGATTTTGAAGGTTTTTATAAAAAATTTAAAAACTCCTTTGAAGGGAGTCTTTCACCAGTTTTGCCCACCCCCACCCCCGCTAACACCATAAGGTGAAGACATGGGTTGAGATAGTCATACCTATGTCTGCGATTATCCAGCAAGCCACGATAGGGAAATTAACTTTTCCTCTATGCGCCTTATGCTAATGAATGTGAAGTGTCCGGTTTCTCAGCTGTAACCCCTCCCCAACCCCTGACCCCTGATCTTGAGTGATGGCTCTACTGGTTCTTAGGCTACATTCAGACGAGCGTAGCTGCTGTTTTTCCCGTCCAAGGTGCAGCTGCGCGGGATGTGTTGTCACGGATCCCCCATAGACTAGAGTCTATGGAGGGATGCGTGACACGCAGGGAAATAGGACATGTTCTATTCTTTCACAGACCCTTCACATGCTCCGCTAAAACAATGGGCCATTGAAATACATCAGTCTGTGCGACGGCCGTTGTTTTAACGGCCGTCACACAAACTAGATACACGCTCGTCTGAACGAGCCCTTTGTGTCATACGCCATGCGATCCAAGAGCTCTGGAGGTGGTTGCACTATATTCCCTTTTCTAACCCTAATATAGGACTACAGAGAATAGGCTTTTTGTAATCTGCCTATAAGAGTTTCTCTAATTGGATTACATAACATATGGGAATGAATAGAGCTGGCTGAAGTGTATCTCATTGTATCTCGTGTATCTAATTTTCCCCCTGTTGCAAACGCTGGTGAGCGACATTGAATTATACTGACTTAACTGCTATTACTGTGTGTTGTAGCCTTGGAGGTATATTTACTTTTTGACTATGGATGCTACCTCTCATTTGTCTATAAACATTTGTTTCCTTTGGTTCATATATACCAGCCATGATGTGTTCTGCAGTTACCTTGTAACGGATGTATTTCAAATTATCCAGTGTATACAATGCAGCACAGACCTATGTGATTTCCCCTTAGGGTATGTGCACACACACTAATTACGTCCGTGATTGACGGACGTATTTCGGCCGCAAGTAGTGGACCGAACACAGTGCAGGGAGCCGGGCTCCTAGCATCATACTTATGTACGATGCTAGGAGTCCCTGCCTCGCTGCAGGACAACTGTCCCGTACTGTAATCATGTTTTCAGTACGGGACAGTCGTCCTGCAGAGAGGCAGGGACTCCTAGCATCGTACATAAGTATGATGCTAGGAGCCCGGCTCCCTGCACTGTGTTCGGTCCGGTACTTGCGGCCGAAATACGTCCGTCAATTACGGACGTAATTAGTGTGTGTGCACATACCCTTACATTTCCGTGCAGTTTCCTCTCAAAAAAATAATTTCCTAAAAGTGCTTCTTTTAAAAATTAGACAGCAATATGTTTGCAAACGTTTACAGATTTTTGACAAGATTATACATACTGCTAGATATACCACTTAGAATAAATGAATGTGTAATATTGAAAAATATTGAAAAACAAGAGAGTTGATTATTCACCTATTTTTTTTTTATTAATTCATTTTTATGAATTCATTAATTGAAGTCATGGCGTAATCCAATTATGGTAGGGGTAAATACAAATCAATATGAACGTTTTCATTAAATTACCAGAAAACAAAATGTCCGTGCTTCATATCTCTAATGGTTAACATTACTTAGGAGATGCAGACCAAAGTCTATGAATTTTGAAAGAGGGTCCTAAAAAGTTAAATGGTCGTTTCACACTGCCAGATTTTCTGCCTGTAACAAGCGCTAATTGACAATATAGCAAGTCAATGGGCGCTTGTTTAGCTCCATTTTTGTGGAGCAATCATCGGTACTATATGTGCTCAAATGAACGTTAGAGCAATCGTTAGGTCACATATAGTTTAATTATTGTCGGCAGTACATGCCTGTTTACGGGGGTAAATGTGCTGCTGACAACTGATGATTTTAATGCCAGCATAAAAGATATGATCAGATGACAAACAATCGTATGTTTACTTGCCGGCCGATCTCTAGATATGTAAAGAGATTTTGGACTCTGGACATTAAGGACATTATGCAGATGATTATGATCTTGTAAGATATTTGTACAGCTAATGGCCTACATCTGAAAAGAGTGAGGTAAGGGCCTGGTCACATCAGCATTGCTTTCTGTTGAGGGGTTCCGTAGGAGCTTTCCGTCGGGGGAACCCCTCAACGGAAAGGCAAACGCAAACCTTAGCTTCCATTTGCATCACTATTAATCTCAAAGGTGACGGATACTTTGCTAATGGTTTCCGTTTGTCACTGTTGTGAAAGGGTTCCTTTTTTTGACGGAATCAATAATGCAGTCGACCATTGATCAATGGTGATGCAAACGGCAGCTAAGGTCTCCGTTTGCCTTTTCATTGAGGGGTTCCCCCGACAGAAAGCTCCTACGGAACCCCTCAACGAGAAAAAAAAATGATGATAACCCAGCCTAAGGGTTTTACACAAATTCTCTGCCCGGTAATGAGCGCTGATCGATGATAACAGCACGTCATTCGGAACTTGTTCTCTTCATTTACATGGAGCAATAATCAGTGGTATAGGGACAAACGATCTTTAATATGATCTTTTGTCCGCATGCAGTTTGCATATTGTTGACAGCACATCCCCTGTTTACACAGGTAGATGTGCTGCCTAGAAACAATAATTTTTTCAGCACCATAAATCATGTGATCTGCTGACAACTGAGCGTTTGCTCGTTTGTCAGCTGACTGCTGTCCGGTTTACACAGGACAATGATTGGGAACAAGCGTTCATACAAGCGCTCCTTCAGCCCATCATCTGCCCATGCAAAAAGGCCCTGAAGTGAATAATTTGCAGACCACAAGGGCAAGGCTCCGGAGGTCTGAATCTCTGTACAAAGGCGTGTGAGAGCAGGCGTTCTAGAATCACAGCAGGGAAGTTCCCTGCAATGACAGTTCCACTTTAAAGGGTTTTTCCCATCTTCTACATTTATGGCATAGCACCGATCACTAGAACGGGGTCCCTTAAACTGGATCCTACCATGTCTGGAACCTGCTGCTCCCCATCAGTCTGATTAGGTAGTTCGGAAGCAGCCAAGCTCGCTGTGCTGCGCTGTTTCTGTAACTCCCATTCACATCTATGGGAGTTACGGAAACAGCGTGCCTCAGCAAGCCTGGCTGTTTCTATCCTCCGAATCAGCTCGTCAGACAGTGGCTGGGGAGCAACAGTAGCTGGACAAGGTAGGATGGGGGTCAGGGGACCACGTTCTAGATATGGGACCCGCATCCATAGGACATTTATGGCACCCTTCTCGTACTATGATATACTCAGTTACTGGAAATATTTTTCGTACTATAACATTAAAAACATTTTAAGCATTATCTTGTTTTTATCAGTAAGTACACCTTTTGTTCCTCTCTGAAGAGGGATAAGGGGGTGGTTAATATAAAAATTAAATACATTTCAGTGGATGCGGTTTCAAGTTAGCAAAACAGCATGGTGTTGTTAAGAGCATGTATAAATATGTGCATATATTTCTTCTAATTGTATTCATTTTCTTTTCCCATTACACAGTGCATATAAAGATGTCTTCATTAACATATCTTTAGGAAAAGATGGTAGAGACAACAGCTTATTATAGTAATAAAATAAAATAATTAGTTACTTATACTACAATGCTATTTGATTTTTACATTAATTTTGCACTAAAACACTTTACAGAACCTGATATTATTTATCCAGCACTTCTGCATGACTTGTATCTATCTCTGTATGAGTTTATATGTAGATTAACTGTCTACTCTCGCCATCTAGTGGTGTTTTTTAAGAAGTGTTCAGTTTCTGCCTGGTACACAGAGGTTCTTTGTTCCTAGTTGGTGTACTCACATCTATGCCATCTGATCCCGGGATCCCTGAGGGGCCAGGTGGACCGGGAGGCCCTGGTGGACCTGGCGGACCAGTCTGTAGGAAAAATAAGTTAGAGATTAATTAAATGTATTATATGTTTGCATAGATTAAATACAGCTCATTTACTGCAGTGTATTAGAGTGTACTATATATAAAATGGCAAAAGACAAAGAAGAACATATCAAACCCCACATTCATGAAGTATAAAACATTATCATGTTCACTGAGGTTTCAGTAAACCAGTAAAGAAGGACCTCAGAGATGCTTAACAGGGCAAAATAGCTTGTGCAATCCCTATTGTGTTGACATTTGTGCCTAGAGCCATGTGCAGACATTTGTTAATATCTAGGTATTAATGACTTCTATACACAGCACTGCAACAAAAGAATTGTTGAAAACAATGGTGCCCCCCTTGACCTCTATCTCTTCACAGTTCTGTCCCTACCAATCAAATTTGTTTATCACAAATTTCTGGATCCCTGTGACATGGGCAAAGAAGGATTAAGGGGTTAACTTGATTTTGAGTGGAGTTTTATTTCAAGATGGTATTCAGAATTCAGCATTAGTTATTCCTGTCACCCATTTCATCCCTATCCCAGAAGAGATAAACTCGTAGTATTGAAATAGTATTGGGGCTACAATAAGTTAGGCCCCATAATACACAGAGGCCTTCCAGATTCTATCCATGGTGGCGGACTGAGGGAGCACCTTTGAACACAGACAGACACACATACGTATACAATTCAGAACATCTTATCGTATGTCTATGTTCACACACATGAATCAAGTTGCTGACAAGTTAGAACAGTGCACCAATATTGCACATGAGTCAATAATTATTGGTTTATTAACTATAGTTTTCTGGGATAAAAATATATTGTGGGTCTATAGCATAGACTAGGGAATCTACGCTTTGGGATACTGGAAAAATGCTTTGTTTGCCATTTTAACATTTATGTTTTATGTTTAAAGAAATTCTATGAAGAAAGCACCCCATTTACAGCAATGAAACAGCACTTGAGAGGAAATCCTACTTAGAATAGTTTTGTGACAGCAATATAAGTGGCTTAATTATATAAAATGAGAAAGCAAGGCCGGCTTGACACATATTTGTTGTAAAAACAAAAAAAGTACAGTACTATGTAAGTGAATGGGGTTAACAAACCCATTCACTTACATGACCGCAACATGCCAGTGAAAAACAATGGTCACACATGGCAGCGTAGGAAACATAGGGTTAACAAGTACTGTACAATATGGCTGCTACTACTGTATTTGGCTGTCATTTATAAATACCTATGGTAGTGTGAATAGTCACCTGATAAGAAACAGTATGGAGAATATAGTGTTACCAAGCCATGTATAATATTGCTGCTACTACTGTAGTTGCCAGTCATCTATAAATATCTAAGACATGGTGCATCATTTACTGACTAGTTCCAAGAGAAATAAAACGACTTATATTGTACAGCAATATAATATGTAATATCGGCCTAGTCAGTTCTTACACTCAGACTATTCATTGTTCATTCATTTCTGGCATATATTTAAATTGGCAAAAAAAAAAAACGGCTAAAACCGTGAGGCCTTCCCTGTAGGATACTAAAAAAAAGACTACAAGCATTCATGTCGGCAAGCCGCAGTCGCTCAGTCCTTTTATTTGTTTGTGTTCAGGGGCTCTGTGAGTGTGTGGGGAACAGGATCTCAGACTCCTGACTACTGAATGGCAAACTTTGTTCTCACATATGAATGCCAAATGTCTCCGGATTCTGCATTCCTCCTGCCTCCTGACCTACAGTCACCTTCTTATAACCAGCTCACTCACTCTTTTTTCTCCTGCACATTGTGTACGCACTGTTACCTATAGTCAGTGTGTCTTCTCTGCACTCCTTCTGGATATAAGGAACCATTCTACAGTACCTAAAATAAAATGACACCTGTATATCGTGGACTTTATGCTGTCTCTTGCTATCAAGCGATCATGATTTTATGCAATTGTTTCTAAGTGACATTGTTTATTAAGAAAGCTTGGTGACTGGATCATTACAGCACCCACGGGGATTGTCACCCAGCTTTCCCAGATGCCTGAAAAGAACATTTGCTAAGTTATGCAGTGATGCAGGGGCAGACAATGTATCATATGAATAGGTTTTCTGTTAAGGAGTCTGGAAAAGCTGAGTGACAATCTCTACGGAGGCCTGTTCTGTTGGCCTTCTTGGTTGTCACGCAGCTTTCCTAAAAAACATATAGCTCAAATAACTAAAAACAACAACAACTGATCAACACATGAGAGAAGAGGATAACTCAAAATATATTAATTATTATATCTACAGGTATTTTTATTTTACGTGGAAATGCATTTTAATATTCCCCCATGTTAGATTGCTGAAACATCTTTACTTTTAATTCAATGACATTTATTTCTTCTAGAAATAACGATGATGTCTAATAACATATTAGCAAATAAACCTTTATAATCTCTCATCCTAAAATGCTTCACCATTGTGCCACAACACAATATTCCTGATGGCACACGTGCCCTTAATATTAATAACAGCACATTTATATGGGACCTCCGGGGTCACAGTAATCATTGATATAAAACATATGCAAATGTATGAGCCGTAACCTATCAGTTATACTGTCATGTATGACTTTTCTACCTACCATCCAAATATTTCAATTTAGAACAAAGAAATGTGCACATTTATTTTTTTTTACTCCATCCAAACTTTGTATTATTAAAGTATTCTATATAAAACTTTAGAAAATTTTGTTTAGTCTTATGTGTCGCTATGGGTTAGGCTACAACACACTATTGCACACAATAGCATTGTATTTAATAAACACCTTACGCAGCAAGGGGTTTATACCACTATAAGATTGCCACAGGCCTCCATTCTCATAGAGGGCCATTTACCTAATCAGGGTATATTGCTATTCATGTTCATTCTCAGATTTCTTCTCTCTATTACAATTAAGTGTATGAAAATGGTAAATCATGGATCTCTCGGGCTAATTCTAATCTAGCTTAATCCTAGGGTGGCACGCTTATATTTAGCCATAAAAAGTAATTATCAGAAACATTTCCTCTTGATACCATCCCCAAAAGATGTTTACAAAAAAATGTAAAATAAACTTACAAACTGTGCCAGGGAAAGGCAGACGAGATGAAGAATCAGAGAGAGCTGCAGGCTTCCCCATACACTGACCATGGTGATAACTTCTGGTTGCCAGAGGACCTACAGGGAGGGGAGGGGAAAGCCACACAGGCAAAATCCTACCAGCAAGGCTAGAGCTCCAGCTAGCCCTGTGTTGCCAGACCCCAAATACTGGAAGATATGGGATGCAGCCCTCTGACACACTGAGATGGGGTAAGGTTAGAGGGAGGAGGAGAATCTATGAATATGTTATAGGCTGCTAGGTGGGAAAAGTGGGCAATTGGCTGGTGGGAGAAGGGACCCTCCCTCATTCCGACTATTAAGTCAAGGGATCAGGTAAGATGTCTTATTTCCCACAAACCCATCTTGCGTTCCTAAAATACTCAGAAAACGAACTTTAGCTCAGTTTATTGCAAGACTGATATTGTACTGAAGATTGTGCAAGGTGCAAATTTAATTTAAGTATAAATTCGGATTTTATTCTGTAGAAATACAATTTACAAAGATAAGATTTCCGAATTTGTCTTAGAGCAGAATTTAATTTTCTATTTCACTGTCATAAAATGAGAACATGCAGTCTTTTCTAGGACCCATCACAAATGGCTGATGTATCCTACCTAGAGAAAACGTTTGTGGGGCACTGAATGGGTTGTTGTTCAGACCAGACAGTTGTTCCTCTATATACTTCAAGTGTTTCTTCTCTGCATACTCCTCAAAGATTTCCTGTTTAATTGACACTGGCGTGCTCTTATAATAAACCCCATTGTGCATACTCTCGCTACACATGAGAAGAACTGCGGGAAATACTATATAACCCTTAGTGTGCTGTCAAGGAATCTTGTGGAGCAGAACTATAAATATGTAGCTGGCGTTTATGTGTTTTTGATCTCACGGATGGATTGCTTCGCTAGAGGGCAGTCATGCTTTTAAAGAGATTTCACTTATTCTCGCCAGCTTGCTACATTGCCTCACTGTTTGGTCAAGAATGTAATTGTTTGGCGCAGTTTATGACAGGTCACTGACTGTATGTGTCACTAAAAATGATGGCAAACTACACTATGTCTGCACATTTCAACTTAAAAGATAATAATTTACTTTAATCATTTTTACTTTTTTTTCTCATGCGTTCCCATATATCGTTGTATCAGCATCAGTTTTTTTGTCTCTCAAGTGATTACAACTGATGCAAAAACTGATGAAAAAATGTATCAGTTGCCATCAGGCGCTTTTTCACTATTTTTACTACAAAACCATAAGTTGTCATCGGTTTTTAACATCAGTTTTTACCACAGTGGTCCACCAAAAAGGCAATCTAGGGTCTGAAAATATGACAATTTTATCAGAGTGGTGCATAGCTTGTGATAGATTGATACATGATAGATTAGATACTTGTGTACCATGTCAGGGCTCCCCCTTTTCTGCTACAGCCTCACCGCTACACTGAAGACTGACACACAAGTTGTAATGTCTCGTGTGTCATATTCAGTGCAGCGCCAAGGCCGGCGCCAAGAGAGAGAGAGCCCAGAAGGCAGCTGCTGTCCACTCAGATCAGATCTTCGACGCAGCCATGTGAGCCTGCAAAGATGCCAAAAATTAGCCCTAACTTCAGTGAGTAGCTAGTTTTTGACACCTTTACAGCTACCCAATAATACCCCACATCTCCTACCCATACCACACAGGGATTGCTGTTGTTTCTATTCACACAACAGGGTTCGGGTGTCGGCCATTAAAAACGGCCATCTAGGTCCGTTTTTGACAGCTGTTTTACATCTGTTTTGTATCCGTTCCGTGTCCGTGTTTTCCGTTTTTGACACATTTTTAAAAACAAAGTAGATAATGAAATAATGCCCTCTGTAGATAATGTCGCAGTGCCCTCTGTATATAATGCCAAAGTACCCCCTGTTGATAATGTCACACAGCCCCTCTGTAGATAGCGCCACACAGCGCCGACTGTAGATGGCACCACACAGCGCCCCCTGTATTTTGTGCCACACGGCGTGCCCTGTAGATAGCGCCACCCCCCACTGTATATAGCGCTACCCCTTCCCTTGAATAGTGCCACACCCCCTCCATAGATAATGCCATAGTACCTACTGTAGATTTGTCACAGCCCCCTGTAGATAGCGCCACACAGCACCCCTTGTAGATTGTGCCACACGGCGCCCCCTGTAGAAAGCGCCACCTCCACTGTATATAGCGCTACCCCATCCCCTGTATAGTGCCACACAACCCCTCGTAGATAATGCCACAGTACCCCCTATAGATTTGTCAAACAGCCCCCTTTAGATAGCGCCACACAGCACCCACTGTAGATGGCGCCACACAGTGCCCCCCTGTAGATAGCACCATTCCCACTGTTTATAAACCCCCCCCCCCCCTGTACTGTAGATAGCGCCACTGAAGCTCCCTCTAGCAGAGTAATCCCCAGCCACAGTATTGCCGACGCCATGGCCGGGATTCCCTCCGGGAGGAGTCCCTGACGTCAATGTCCATATATGGACAGTGACCTCAGGGGTTTTCCTCAAGGAGCGGAATCCCTGGCCAGATCGTCGGCAACGGGGATTCCGCTCAATCAGTAGCCACTGACGTCACTGTCCATATATGGACAGTGATGTCAAGGGCTTCCCTGAGAACAGCGCTTATAGTAGCACTGTGCCCGGGGAATCCTCGGCAGCTACTTCTGCTCCTCCGCTGTGAACTAATTCTGAAGCAGGGACCTGATGTTCCCTGCTTCAGAATTAGTTCAACTGTTGACAGCGGGACATATAGGGATGGTTGGGAGGTAGTCAGGGGCTCCGCTTAGAATGGAATCCCCAGCAATGCAATGACTGGGGATTCCGCTCCCAGCTCACATCCACCTTCTCGCCGGGTGCTGCCGGATGGGGCATGTGGTAGCACCCGGCGTTCAGACGGCTACAATGTACGAAGATAGGATACGGCGCCGGACCTTCCTAGGAGGCAGACCTAGAAACGCTGCAGGTAACGTTTTTGGATCCAGCTCCCTGGGAGGTCCGGTGCCGTACGGCGCCACAACTGATGTCCCCCTAGCTATGGGATCCGTTCTAGCATCAGTTTGCCTCCGGCTTTTCTTCAACACGCTGGAGGTAAACTGAAGCGGACACCGTACATATGTAAACGGCCCCTAAGAGGTAAAAATGTTAAGACTTTTTAATATACTCCAGCTGAAAAATTAGGTCCCTGAGCTCAGACTCTTGTAGGCTACACGTTCAGTCTTTGCTGTATGTGTCACGACTATGGGTATGTGGACCCACTAGGGCGCTCAGCCGTAGCGGAGCAGCAGCTGGCCAAACAACAGTCAATAATAGTCTTTAGGACAAAAGTACCTGGATAGAAGATTAGGCAGACACATGTCGTTTGGTATAGCAGACATTTGATGTAGAATACACTTGGCACAGATGACACTCTCGACTCAAACACTAGACTTCGCAGTGGAAAAAACACAATTACTGGATACGGGAACACAGGACACAGGATACAACTAAGAGATCATTTGCAATAACGAAAATGGGCAGACACAACAACGCTCAGACAAGGAGAAAGAGAGCAGATTTATTTTTATACAGCAGGGGGAGTAGGGATTGGACAAGGAGCTTTTTGTAGGTGCGTGCGCTGGCCCTTCAAGGCTGGGGACGAGCGCACCCTAATCAGAGCAGTGGAACAGTGCAGCCGCGTGTGCTGGCGTCTCTGAGGAGGGATACCCCGGCTAGAGCATATCGGTCTGTGGTCAAGGCCGCTGGCGAGTAAGTGATGCTGGCGGTCCGCGACCGCAGCCATAACAGAACCCCACCCCCCTTACGCCTCCTCTTCTTATGTCCAGAGCATGAGAGGAATTTCCTGATGAGAGCTGGAGCATCCACATTCTCTTCAGGTTCCCAAGACCTCTCCTCAAGACAAAACCCTTTCCAGACCAGAAGGACCTCCCTCCTACCCTCTTGTAATGAAGGATCTCTTTTACTTCAAAGATGTCAGAAGAACCGCAGAGAGCAACTGGAGACCTAGGGCATTCGCTGAATCGGTTCAGGACCACAGGCTTTAGAAGGGATCCATGGAATGCGTTGGGGATTTTGAGGGTAGAAGTTAGTCGAAGCTTATAGGATACAGGGTTTATCTGTTGCAAAATTTCAAAGGGAACGAGGAACCTGGGAGCGAATTTGTGGAAAGGGATCTTCAGATTAATGTTTTTGAACGGCAACCAGACCTTGACTCCAGGAGAAAACTGAGGAGGCATTTTTATTTTCTTATCCGCATATCTCTTTATGCGATCAACTGCCTGAAGGATCGCAGATTTCGTTTGCTGCCAGATGTGAAGGAAACCTTCGAAGGAAGAATTGGCTGCAGGCACTTGAGACCTAGCTGGCACAGGAGGAGGAACACATGGATGTTGACTGTACACAATGAAGAACGGAGAAGAAGCAGTAGATTCACTAGTATGATTGTTGAGGGAGAATTCGGCCCATGGCAGAAGCTGTACCCAACTGTCTTGTTGGATCCAGCTTCCGCTCTCCTGACGTCACTGTCCATATATAGACAGACGTCAGGGGCTCAGTCTATGAGCGGAATCCCCGGCCTGCTCTGGCAGGGGATTCCACTCTCCTGATGTCACTGTCCAAGGGGGGTGCTATCTACAGGGGGGCGTGCTATATGGGGGTGTGCTATCTACAGGGGTGTGCTATATGGGGGGTGGCACTATCTATAGGGGACACTCTGGAGCTATCTACATGGGCAGTGTTGCGCCATGTGGGCTCTGTGGCACTATCTACAATGGGCACTGTGACAAATTGCCATTAAAAACGGACAGGCGGACTGGAAATGGATGAAAATTTAGAGACACACTGATGGAAAACGGCCATGAAAAACTGACAGATGATCGGTTTTTAATGGCCATTTTTTTTCACTGTCGTGTGAAGGTAGCCTTAAAGGAGAAAAAGCACAACAATATTTGTAAAGCAATCTCTCCCAAGTACAGCTATACTGCACATGTAGTCATAAACTACTGTTTGGACACACGGACGAAGGCAGGTGCCGAAACGCGCGTCGGGTGCAGACGTCTCATCCACATCACTATGTCCACTGGTATGTCCAAACAAATCTCTGTCTCTCTGTAGCAGCCTGCATTGAACCCTGTGTGTCATTCCTTGACTGCATTTGAAATTGGCTCTTTACACTTCCTTACATTTTTCTGGAAATTGGTTGCGGTGTATATCATTTTGATACTTACCTAGGAACCGCCACCATTTTTCCAGATACAGCCATACATCTATTATAGCTTGTGTTGACCCCTTCTCTACAGTCTGGCTTGACTCTATTTATCTCCTTTCTGCTACAATATTATGCTCACTTATAACACGCTGAGAAAACAATCATACCTGGCTCATGACTGATTTGACGTCTTTTTTATTGTGTGACTTATCCTCCTATCCATTTTTAACTTGTTCAATGTCTGTATTTAATAAAATTTGTATATTCTTTGTATTTCTATGTGCATTAGTCGACCATTCTTTCTTGGTAGTCTCTCATGTTTGGACACACGGCAGGGCTCAGAAAGGAAGGAACGCTACTTGGTATGCAGATTTTCCTGGTTTGGTTTTTAGGTATCATGTCGCATTTGCAAAATTCCTGCGGGACCAAATCAGTGGAAACCACCCAAAAGTGACCACATTTGGAAAACTACACCCCTGAAGGAATTTATCGAGGGGTATGGTGAGAATTTTCACCGTATAGGTTTTTTTGCTGAATTTAGTGGAATTGTGCTGTGAAATTGAAAATAATTTTTTTGCTGATAAAACTTGAAGTTGTTCAATTTTTACAAGGAATAAAGGAGAAAAAGCACCCCAACATTTGAAAAGCAATTTCTCCCAATTACGGCAATCCCCACATGTGGTCATAAACTGCTGTTTGGACACACGGCAGGGCTCAGAATGGCAAGAGCGCTATTTGGCATGCAAATTTTGCTGATTTGGTTTTTATGCGCAATGTCACTTTTGCAAAACCCTGAGGTACCAGAGTATAGTGGAAGCCCCCAAGAAGTGACCCCATTTTAGAAACTACACCTCGTAAGGCATTTATCAATTGCCTGGACAAATAACATGGCTAATTTTTTTTCTTCAAATATTAAAACAAACGCCCAAGTAGTGAAACCTATTTTGGAAACTGCATAAGGGAATAATAAGAGGGTATAATAATACAGTAAATAAATAATAAGACACAGATGTGTGGCTAGTGTTGCACTGATAAATGGTGCCCAATCGTATCCGCTTTTGGAACACTCTGCACATTCTGAGAGCCAGAACTTTTTTATTTTTTGACCACTGGAGCTGTGTTAGGGATTATTTGTTGTGGGACAATCTATAGTTATCATTGGTTCAATTTTGGGGTACATGCGATTTTCTGATCACTTTTTATTAAATTTTTTGACAAGCAAAGTGAACAAAAACAAGCAAATTTGACAATATTACTTATTCTTTTTTTTTTTACAGTGTTCACCGTGGGCTATAAATGACAATTTTACTTTATTCTGCGGGTCGATACGATTACGGTTATGCCATATGTATATAGTTTTTTTATGTTTTGCATTGTCTGCCCAATAAAATCACTTTTTTTTCAAATAATTAATTTTTTGTGTCGCCATATTCTGTGAGCCATAACTTTTTTATTTTTCAGTCAAAAATGCTATGTAAGGGCTTGTTTTTTGGGTAACGAGTTGCAGTTTGTATTGGTACTATTTTGGGATACATGCGACTTTTTGATCACTTTTAATTCTAGCTTTTAATAGGGGTGGTGACTAAAAAATAGCGATTCTGTCATTGTTTTTTATTTATTTTTTTGCAGTGTTCACCGTGCGGGAAAAATAACATTATAGTTTGGGTCGTTACATACGCGGTAATACTAAATATGTGTACTTTTTTTAACATTTTCATTTTTTGTCCGCTGCTCCTTTGTTGCGGAAATGCTGCGGTTCTGCCACAAAAATCACATCTAAATTTATAAAAGAGCTTTTGTCGTTTATGCCAGACTAAATGACACAGCATGCTACGCTATTTTGTCTGGCAAAACTACGAACACCATGACGGAACCCATTCGAGTTAATGAGTTCCGTCAGGCTCCGCTTTTTTGTTGTTCTGCTATGACAGAGCAGAACAACAGAAAACGTAAACGCATATGTGAATGAAGCCTTAGTCAGGCTGTAGTTTTGGAGTATTTATACTTTATAGTTGCAACGCATGTCCAGCAATGCAGGTCTTGAGTCCAAATATATTCATATATTTTTACGCTACCACTGCCTTCCAGCCACTGAAAGACACATTTCTATGAAACATTACTGTGGATAGCGAGAAATGTGTCAATCAGCGGCTGGAGGGTGTGGGAGACATGCATATCATTGGACTCAAGAACTGCATCGCCCTACGCGCGCCGCAGCTATAAAGTGTTAATACTCCCAAACTTTGCCACATTACGAAGTGACAGACTGCTGAAATCAGTGCAGTATAAATATTTGACAGATCCGCTTTCAGTAAAAAATCTTATGACAGATTCCCTTTAACCCCTTAACGCTCAGTGACGTACTATTACGTCATGGAAAGCGCCCTGTTCGCGCTCCATGACGGAATAGTACATCACGGGAGTAACGGCCGTTTTGGCCGTCCTCCCGACACATACAGGAGCTGTGACAGCTGCTGTCTCGTACAGCAGCTTTCACAGCTCCTGCAGCGGGGACCGATCGCTGTGTCCCCGCTGATTAACCCCTGAAAAGACGTGTTCAATAGCGATCACGGCTTTTTAGGGGTTAAGCTGCCATCGCCGGCCTGCTACACGATAGCGGCCGGCGATGGTGACTATGGCAACCGGACACCAAACAATGGCGTCCGGCTATGCCATACAACGTCAGGACCCACTATGCTTGCTGTCAGTGAGTAGCTGACAGTTCTAATACACTGCACTACGCATATAGTGCAGTGTATTAGAATAGCGATCAGGGCCTCCTGCCCTCAAGTCCCCTAGTGGGACAAAGTAAAAAAGTTTAAAAAAAGTTAAAAAAAGATGTGTAAAAATAAGACAATAAAAGATTTAAATGTAATACAAGTAAAAATCCCCCCTTTTCCCTCATCAGTCATTTATTATTAATAAAAATATATAAACAAACAAATAAACTATACATAATTGGTATCGCCGCGTCCGTAACGACCTGAACTACAAAATTATTTCGCTATTTATCCCGCGCGGTGAACGCAGTAAAAGAAAATAATAATAAACCGTCCCAGAATCACAATTCTTTGGTCACTTCACCTCGCAAAAAATGGAATAAAAAGAGATCAGAAAGTCGCATGTACCGAAAAATGGTATTGATGGAAACTACAGTTCGTTACGCAAAAAATAAGTCCTCGCACGGCTTTATTGATGGAAAAATAAAAACGTTATGGCTCTTAGAATAAGGTAACACAAAAAGAAAATGATTTTTTACAAAACTTATTTTATTGTGCAAACGCCATAAGACATAAAAAAAGTATAAACATCTGGTATCGCCGTAATCGTATCGCCCCGCAGAATAAAGTGAATATGTCATTTATAGCGCACGGTGAACGCTGTAAAAAAAATAGAATAAAAAAACAATAGTAGAATTGCTGTTTTTTAGTCACCGCGTCACTTAAAAATAGAATAAAAACTGATCAAAAAGCCGCATGCACCCCAAGAAAACTACAATGTATTCCTCAAGGGGTCTAGTTTCCAAAATGGGGTCACTTTTGGGGGTTTTCCACTGTTTTGGCACCACAAGACCTCTTCAAACCGGACATGGTGCCTAATAAAAAGGAGGCCTCAAAATCCACTAGGTGCACCTTTGCTTCGGAGGCCGGGGCTTCAGTCCATTACCGCACTAGGGCCACATGTGGGATATTGCTCAAAACTGCAGAATCTGGGCAATAAATATTAAGTTGCGTTTCTCTGGTAAAACCTTTTGTGTTATAAAAAAAAGTGGTATAAAAAGGATTTTCTGACAAAAAAAAAAGTAGATTTCACCTCTACTTTGCTCTAAATTCCTGTGAAACACCTAAAGGGTTTATAAAGTTTCTAAATGCTGTTGTGAATACTTTGAGGGGTCTAGTTTCTAAAATGGGGTGTTTCATAGGGGTTTCTAATATATGGGCCCCTCAAAGCAACTTCAGAACTGAACTGGAACCTAAAAAAATAAATAAATTAGGCAATACTTCGCTTCTTACATTATACTGATAATGAGCCGTGCCCACCCAGAGATGACCCCAGTTTTGACCGTTTGTATAAATGGAGACCCCTATTAGATCGTTTCAGTGCCCGGTTTTCCCAAGCATACACCCCCGAGAAGTGTATTTCTATTGATGAGTCCTTGGTACATTTTAAAGGGAGGGTTCAATTCCGCCAGTACCTGCCGGGTAAGAAGGCAAGGTATGGCGTAAAGATGTATAAGCTGTGCGAGAGTGCATCAAGGTATACCTACAAATTTAGGATATATGAAGGGAGGGACAGCAGTATTCAGCCCCCAGAATGCCCCCCCCCCTTACTGGGAGTTAATACAAAAATTGTGTGGGATTTGGTGAACCCACTGCTGGACCAGGGTTACCACCTCTACCTGGATCATTTTTATACCAGTGTCCCACTCTTCAACTGCCTCACTCCCAGAAGTCCTGCGGCATGTGGCACTGCTAGAAGAAATCTGAGAGGCCTCCCTGAGACTCTGCAGGGCAAACGCTCAGAAGGGGTGAGAGCAGGGCACAATCCAGCAGCAACATATTGTGTGTCAAGTACAAGGACAAGAGAGATGTCACACCAGTACCCATGTACCTGTACGAGGTACCAGTACAGAGACCCCCAAACCAGACTGCATCCTGGGCTACAATAGGTACATGGGAGGGGTGCACTTGTCAGATCAAGTCCTGAAACCCTACAGCGCCATGCGGTGTGGTATAAGAAGCTGGCCGGGCACATCATACGGATGGCATTGTACAACGCGTACGTGCTACATCGATGTACAGGCCAGACGGGAACTTTCCTGGAATTTCAAGAGGTGGTTATCAAGAAACTAATTTTTATGGACGAAGAAGGGGGGGGCAGCCAGTACTTCTGGAGGCGAGGCCACACGCATTGTACCAGGGCAACACTTTCCTGGAGAAGTTCCCCAAACTGGCAAGAAAGGAAAAAGTCAAAAGAGGTACAAAGTCTGCTATAAGAGGGGGATAAGGAAGGACACAATATATCAATGTGACACGTGTCCCGAAAAACGAAGGCTCCGTATGAAAGAGTGCTTCAAAATGTATCATACATCCCATGATTTTTAATCTACCCCAGTTTTACTTACCCTGATGCACTCCGCACAGCTTATCCCCCCTCGTCTTTCCCCTCTGAGCCCTGCTGCGTGCCCAGGCAGCTGATTACAGCCACATGTAGGGTATTGACGTACCCGTGAGAACCCACATTACAGTTTATGGGGTGTATGTCTCCGGTCAAAATGCTCACTACACCTCTAGATGAATGCCTCAAGGGTGTAGTTTTTAAAACGGGGTCACTTCTTGGGGGTTTCAACTGTACTGGTACCTCAGGGGCTTCTGCATACATGACTTTGCACCAAAAAATCCCCAGTAGGCCAAATGGTGTTCCTTTCCTTCTGAGCCCTCCCATGGGCCCAAACGGCAGTTTATCACCACAAATGGGGTACTGCCGCACTCAGTACAAATTGGGCAACAGAATGGGATATTTTATTTCTTGTGAAAATTAGACATTTTCTGCCAAAACTACATATTATTGGAAAAAATAATTTTGTTTTAATTCCCAGCCCAAGTCAAATAAGTTCTGTGAAAAAACTGTGGGGTCAAAATGGTCACAACACCGATAAATGAATTCCTTGAGGGGTGTAGTTTCCAAAATGGGGTCACTTCTGGTGGGTTTCCATTGCTTTGATACCTCTGGGGCTCTGCAAATGCGACATGGCACCCGAAAACTAATCCAGCAAAATCTGGACTCCAACAAACACATAGCACTCCTTTGCTTCTGAGCCCTCCCATGGGCCCAAATGGCAGTTTATCACCACAAATGGGGTATTGCCGCACTAAGGACAAATTGGGCAACAAAATGGGGTATTTTGTTCCCTGTGAAAATAAGACATTTTGATAAAAAATTCCATCTTATTGGAAAAAATGTCATTTTTTTTATTTCACAGACAAATTCAAATAGGTGCTGTGAAAAAACTGTGTGGTCAAAATGATAACCACAACCATAAATGAATTTGTTGAGAGGTGTAGTTTCCAAAATGGGGTCACTTCTGGTAGGTTTCCATTGCTTTCATACCTCTGGGGCTCTGCAAATGCGACATGGCACCCGAAAACTAATCCAGCAAAATCTGGACTCCAACAAACACATAGCACTCCTTTCTTTCTGAGCCCTCCCATGGGCCCAAACGGCAGTTTATCACCACAAATGGGGTATTGCTGCACTCATGACAAATTGGGCAGCAAAATGGAGTATTTTATTTCTTGTGAAAATAAGAAATTTTGAGCTAAAACGACATATTATTGGAAATTTTTTTTATTTTTTTAAATTCCCAGCCCAATTCAAATAAGTTCTGTGAAGAAACTATGGGGTCTGAATAGTCACATTACCCATAAATGAATTGTTTGAAGGGTGTAGTTTCCAAAATGGGGTCACTTCTGGTGGGTTTCCATTGCTTTGATACCTCTGGGACTCTGCAAATGCGACATGGCACCCGAAAATCAATCCAGCAAAATCTAGACTCCAACAAACACATAGCGCTCCTTTCCTTCTGAGCCCTCCCATGGGCCCAAACAGCAGTTTATCGCCGCAAATAGGGTATTGCCGCACTCAGGACAAATTGGGCAACAAAATGGGGTATTTTGTTCCCTGTGAAAATAGGAAATTTTGATCATAAATTACATCTTATTGGAAAAACTGTAATTTTTTTAATTTCACAGCCCAATTAAAATAGGTGCTGTGAAAAAACTGTGTGGTCAAAATTATAACAACAGCCATAAATTAATTCCTTGAGGGGTGTAGTTTCCAAAATTGGGTCACTATTAGGGGATTCCTACTGTTTTGGCACCTCAACACCTCTTCAAACCTTTGCATGCTGCCTAAAATATATTCTAATAAAAAAGGGGCCTCAAAATGCACTAGGTGCTTCTTTGCTTCTAGGGCTTCCAGGAGCGCACTAGAGCCACATGTGGGACATTTCTAAAAACTGCAGAATCTGGACAATACATATTTAGTAGTGTTTCTCTGGTAAAACCTTCCGTGTTACACAAAAAAAATTGAATACAATTTAAATTCAGCAAGAAAAATGAAATTTGCTAATTTCACCTCCACTTTGCTTTAATTCCTGTGAAATGCCTGAAGGGTTAAAAATCTTTCTAAATGCTGTTTTATCAGGGTTTCTAATACATAGGCCCCTCAAAGCCACTTCAGAACTGAAGAGGTACCTTAAAAAAAAAGGCTTTTGAAATTTTCTTAAAAAAAAGAGAAATTACTGTTTATGTTCTAAGCCTTGTAACGTCCAACAAAAATAAAATAATGTTCAAAAAACGATGCCAATCTAAAGTAGACATATGAAAAATGTGAACTAGTAACTATTTTGGGTGGTATAACCGTCTGTTTTACAAGCAGATGCATTTAAATTCTGAAAAATGCTATTTTTTATAAATTTTCCCTAAATTTTGCACATTTTCACCAATAAACACTGAATATATCATCCAAATTTTACCACTAACATAAAGCCCAATGTGTCACGAGAAAACAATCTCAGAATCGCTTGGATAGGTTTAAGCATTCCGACGTTATTACCACATAAAGTGAAATGTCAGATTTGAAAAATGGGCTCTGAGCCTTAAAGGGAATGTGTTGCCAGAAAAACATGTTTTTTTTAAAAAAATTAAACATTTAGTGTGTGGGTGATTAAACATTGTTCAAATTTTCAGGAAATATTATAAATTAATTCTAATTTATAATACTACCCATTTTTGGTCACTAGATGGAGCTATTCCCAAAATTGCAGCATTGCAACATTGGGTTAAAAGCCCTCGCTCTAGTGAGCTCTCAGCATCCCCCCCTCCTTTATCCTGGCTAGTGCCGGGATAAACGAGGGGTTTGAACGGTGTAACCTCCTACACTGTGTGTCGCCATTTTTTGAGCTAACACACAGTGTAGTAGGTTTACATACAGTAGTAAACACACACAAACACGAACATACATTGAAATCTCTTACCTGCTCCTGCCGCCGCGGCTCCCTCCGGCACGTCCGCTCCGTTTGCTGCCGCTGGTCCAAGTGCACAAATCCGGAAGCCGCGACCGGAAGTAGTAATATTACTGTCCGGCCGCGACTTCCGGTCCACAGGAAAATGGCGCCGGACGGCGCCAATTTCGAATTGGACTGTGTGGGAGCGGCGCATGCGCAGTTCCCACACAGACGCCGTACACGGAAGTCAATGGGACGGGAGCCGTTCGCAGTCCCTATGGGACTGTGGCTGCCGTATTTCATGTCTGTATGTGTCGTTAATCGACACAGACAGAAATGGAAAAAAAATGGCAGCCCCCATAGGGAAGAAAAAGTGTAAAAATAAGAAAAAGTAAAACACAAACACACAAATGAATATAAACGTTTTTAATAAAGCACTAAAATCTTTAACATATAAAAAAATAATTTGTGATGACACTGTTCCTTTAAGGCCAAAACAAGGCTGCGTCCTTAAGGGGTTAAGTTGCACATAGACATTAATTTAATGTCAGCAACTTTATGTTCTCACCCTAAATTCCCCAATAAACGCTTGGTCAGAGCAGTCAAGTGACTCCCGACACCTTTTCTATTTAAAGAGGCTCTGTCACCTCATTATAAGTGTCCTATATCCTACATAAGGAGATCGGCGCTATAATGTAGGGGACAGCAGTGTTTTTTATTTAGAAATATGATCTATTTTTACCACGTTATTAGCGATTTTAGCTTTATGCTAATTAGTTTCTTAACCCCTTCCCGACATTTGTCGTAAGTATACGTCATGGAAAGCCAGTGCTTCCCGCAAAATGTCGTATACTTACGACAAATGCTTGGCACCGGCTCAGAAGCTGAGTCGGTGCCATAATCGCCGGATCTCAGCTGTATCTGACAGCTGACATCCGGCTGTAATGGCGGGGACCGAAATTAGCTTCGATCCCCGCCATTAACCCCTTAAGTGCAGCGCTCAAACACGATCGCTGCACTTAAGGTGTTTGCAGCTCATCGGAACCCCAGCAATGAAATTGCCGGGGTTCCGGTGGCTGCAATGGCAACCGGAGGCCTAATACTGGCCTCCCGGTCTGCCTAGCACGGAAGCCGGTCGAGATCCGCCCAGCGGCGGAGCCTCATCGGCTTCCGTAGCTTCCGGCAAGATGGCGCCGGCTCAGGAGCTGATCCGGCGTCATCAGCGGTGGAAGTCAGCTGTATGTTACAGCTGACATCCACCAGTAACGGCAGGAACTGGAGCTAGCTCCGTTCCCTGACATTAACCCCTTCGATGCAGCAATCGAAAGAGATTGCTGCATCGCAGCGGTTACTAGCAGATCGCCAGCCCTGACAGGCAATCAGGACTGGCGACTGCTACTATGGCAACAGGAGACACAATGGTCTCCTGCTCTGCCATTACGGAAGCCGATTTAGGCCCCGCCGGGAGGCGAAGCCTAATCGGCTTGCTGTCAGTGAATGACTGAAAGATCTAATACATTGCACTACGTAGGTAGTGCAATGTATTAGAAAAAAAAAAATCTGACCGTTGGACCTTCAAGTCTCCTAGTGGGACTTGAGAAAAAGTGTAAAAAAAGTGTAAAAAAAAGTGAAAAACATAAAAGTTTGAAAACAATAAAAGTTTGAAGTAATAAAATAAAACACAATTCCCCTTTTACTCTTATCAAGTCCTTTATTATTGAAAAAATAATAATAAACCATACAAATTTGGTATCGCCATGACCTTAACGAACTGAGGTATCAAAATATTATATTATTTATTGCACGCGGTGAACAGCGTAAAACAAAAACGTAAAAAACTTTACCAGAGTTTCTGTTTTTTGGTCACTTTGCCCTACAAATATTGGAATAAAAAGTGATCGTATCCAAAAATGGTGCCTATAAAAACTATAGCTCGTCCCGCAAAAAACAAGCCCTCATACAGCTCCGGCGACAGAAAAAATACATTCTTTTTACAAAAGTAATTTTATTGTGCAAAAAGTTGTAAAACATAAAAAAGCTCTATAAATTAGGTATCGCCGGAATCGTACTGACCCGCAGAATAATGTGAACATGTAATTTATAACGCATGGTGAACCCTGTATAAAAAAAACTAAAAAAGCTGTGCCAGAATTGCGTTTTTTTGTTTACCTGGCATCCCAAAAAATAGGATAAAAAGGTGATAAAAAAGTTGCATGTACCCCAAAATGGTACCAATAACTACAGCTCGTCCCACAACAGACCAGCCCTCATACCACTACGTCTATGAAAAATAAAATTAGTTAAGGCTCCAATAAGTCAGGAAATAAAAAAATATGCGGTTGTGCAGGTCCGAGGGGAACGTTTCTTCTGTTTCAAGAGGCGATTTATCGGGGCCCTAAAATTAGGGAACCAGGAAGGGGAGGGCCCGAACATATCCGCTGGAAGCGAGGGTGACCGTATTATACCAGGACAATACTTCACAGCAAAATTCCCCAAACTGCAAAGGTGCGGAATGTGGAGCAAAAGGGGCATAAGAAAGGACGCCATATATCAGTGCGACATCGGCCTGTGCAGAAAGGATTGCTTCACAGCGTAATACAAATCTATGGATCATTTTATTATTTTTTTACCCCATTATTACACCACCTGACTATGCCCCTTATATACTCTGCCCAGCTTACATATACCCCCACATTATAAACGTAAACACCAGCAATACTCAAACAAAACTACTACCAAGCAAAATCCGCTCTCCAAAAGCCAAATGGCGCTCCCTCCGCTATGAACCCTATATTGTGCCCAAACAGCAGTTTCCTTCCACATATATGGCATCGTCATACCCGGGAGAACCCTTTTAACAATTTTTGGGGTCTGTGTCTCCAGCGTCATAAGCTGCGCATAACATATGTACCACTGAATGGCATATCTAGGGAAAAATATAAATTTTTAATTTGCACCATCCACAGCGCAATCATTTATGGAAAAGACCTGTGGGGTGAAAATGCACACTACACCCCTTAATAAATGCCTTGAGGGGTGCAGTTTCCATAATGGGTTCACTTCTCAGGGGTTTCTTTTTATTATTTCACATCTGAGCCTCTGCAGTTGTGAACCAACACTTTGTAAATCGCCAAATTAGGTCCGAATTTGACATGGTAAGCTTTCACTCCTGAGCCTGGTCGAATGTCCAGGCAAATGATTAGTGCCCCATGTAGGGTGATTCTAAAACCAGGAAACCCAGCGTAATAATTAGAGAGCTGTCTTGTTATGGTGGCACAAGCCGGGCACCACATATTGGCATATCTATGAAAAAAATCCCATTTTCACTCTGCAACATCGAGTGCACACTAATTTCTACAAAACACCTGCAGGGTTAAAATGCTTACTACACCCCTAGGTAAATGCATTGAGGGGTGTAGTTTCCAAAATTGGGTCACTTCTGGGGGGTTTCCACTGTTTTAGGCCTACAGGCACCCAGAAACCAATCCAGCAACATCTGCACTCCAAATGGCGGTCCTTCCCTTCTGAGCCCTGCCGTTTGCCCAAACAGCAGTTTATGACCACATATGGGGTATTGCCGTACTCGGGAGAAATTGCTTTACAAATGTTGGGTTCTTTTTGTTCCTTTATTTGTTGAGAAAATGAAAAAATTTGCGCTAAAACTACGTCTTATTGAAGAAAAAGGATTGTTTTTATTTTCACTGCCCAATTCTAATAAATTCTATGAAACATCTGTGGGGTCAAAATGCTTACTACACCCCTAGATGAATTCCTCAAGATGTGTAGTTTCCTAAATGGAGTCACTTTTTGGGCATTTTCATTGTTTTGTCCCCTCAGGGGCTTTGCAAATGTGACATGGCCTCCGCAAACCATTCCTGCTAAATGTGATCTCCAAAAGCCAAATAGCGCTCTTTCCCTTCTAAGCCCTGCCGTGTGTCCAAACAGCCGGTTATTACCACATGTGGAGTATTGTTTTACTCGGGAGAAATTGCTTTACAGATTTTGTGGTGCTTTTTCTCCTTCAGTCCTTGTGGAAATGAGAAAAAATTAGCTAAACCTACATTTTCTTTGAAAAAAAATTAGATTGTCATTTTCAGGGCCTACTTCCAATCATTTCTGCAAAAAAACTGTGGGGTCAAATCGCTCACTATACCCCTAGATAATTTCCTCAATGGGTGTAGTCTCCAAAATGGGGTCACTTGTGGGGGTTTTCACTGTTTTGTCCCCTCAGGGGCTTTGTAAATGTGACATGTCCTCTGCAAACCATTCCTGCAAAATGTGAACTCCAAAAGCCAAATGGCGCTCCAACCCTTCTAAGCCCTGCCGTTTGTCCAAACATCCGTTTATTACCACATGTGGGGTATTGTTTTACTCGGGAGAAATTGCTTTATAAATTTTACAGTGCTTTTTCTCCTTCAGTCCTTGCGGAAATGAGAAAAATTTGCTAAACCTACATTTTCTTTGAAAAAATTTCGATTGTCATTTTCAGGGCCTACTTCCAAAAATTTATGCAAAAAACCTGTGGGGTCAAAACGCTCACTATACCCCTAGATAATTTCCTCAATGGGTGTAGTTTCCAAAATGGGGTCACTTGTGGGGGGTTTCCACTGTTTTGTCCCGTCAGGGGCTTTGTAAATGTGACATGTCCTCCGCAAACCATTCCTGCTAAATGTGAGCTCCAAAAGCCAAATAGTGCTCTCTCCCTTCTCAGCCACGCCGTGTCTCCAAACAGCCGGTTATTACCACATGTGGGGTACTGTTTTACTCGGGACAAATTTTATGGTGCTTTTTCTCCTTCAGTCCTTGTGGAAATGAGAAAAAATTAGCTAAACCTACATTTTCTTTGAAAAAATTTACATTGTCATTTTCAGGGCCTACTTCCAATAATTTATGCAAAAAACCTGTGGGGTCAAAACACTCACTATACCCCTAGATAATTTCCTCAAGTGGTGTAGTTTCCAAAATGGGGTCACTTGTGGGGGGTTTCCACTGTTTTGTCCCCTCACGGGCTTTGTAAATGTGACATGGCCTCCGCAAACCATTCCTGCTAAATTTGAGCTCCAAAAGCCAAATGGCACTCTTTCCCTTCTAAGCCCTGCCGTGTGTCCAAACAGCCGTTTATTACCACATGTGGGGTATTGTTTTACTCGGGAGAAATTGCTTTACGGATTTTACGGTGCTTTTTCTCGTTTAGTCCTTGTGGAAATGAGAAAAAGAATCGCTAAACCTACATTTTCTTTGAAAAAATGTAGATTTTCATTTTCACGGCCTACTTCCAATAATTTCTGTAAAAAACCTGTGCGGTCAAAATGCTCACTATACCCCTTGATAATTTCCTTGAGGTGTGTAGTTTCCCAGATGGGGTCACTTTTGGGGGATTTTTACTGTTTTGGCACCGCAAGAGCCCTTCAAACCCGACATGATGCCTAAAATATATTCTAACAAAAATAAGGCCCCAAAATCCTCTAGTTGTTCCTTTGCTTCTGAGGCCAGTGCGTCAGTCCAGTAGCACGCTACAGCCACATGTGGGATATTTCCTAAAACTGCAGAAACTGGGCAACAAATTTTAAGTTGCATTTCTCTGGTAAAACTTTCTGTGTTATAAAAAAAATGTTATTAAAAATTTATTTCTGCAAAAAAATATGACATTTGTACATTTCACATCTACTTTGCTTTAATTCCTGTGAAATGTGTAAAGGGTTAAGACATTTTATAAATGCTGTTTTGAATACTTTGAGGGGTGAAGTTTTTAAAATGGGGTGACTTTTTGGGGGTTTCTAATATATAAGGCCCTCAAAGCCACTTCACATCTGAACTGGCCCCTGTAAAAATAGCCTTTTGAAATTTTCTTGAAAATGTGAGAAATTGCTGCTAAAGTTCTAAGCCTTGTGATGTCATAGAAAAATAAAAGGATGTTCAAAAAACGATGCCAATCTAAAGTAGACATATGGGGGATGTTAATTAGCAACAATTTTGTGGTATAACTGCCTGTCTTACAAGCAGATATATTTAAATTGAGAAAAATGCTAATTTTTCGCTAATTTTTGGTGTTTTTCACAATTAAATACTGAACATATCGAGCAAATTTTGCCAGTAACATAAAGTGCAATGTGTCACGAGAAAACAATCTCAGAATCGCTTGGATAGGTAAAAGCCTTCCGACGTTATTACCACATAAAGTGACATATGTCAGATTTTAAAAATAAGGCTCTGTCAGGAAGGTCAAAAGTGGCTAAAGAGGGAAGGGGTTAATGGACAACTGGGCGTGTTTTTACTATTGACCAAGTGGGCGTTGTACAGAGGAGTGTATGACGCTGACCAATCAGAATCATGCACTTCTCTCCATTCATTTAGACAGCGCATAGTGACACTGCGTTGTTCGCTATGTGCTGTCTTAGGCCTCATTTACACGAGCGTGTGCGTTTTGCGCGCGCAAAAAACGCAGCGTTTTGCGTGCGCAAAAGGCACTTGACAGCTCCGTGTGTCATTCGTGTATGATGCGCGGCTGCGTGATTTTCGCGCAGCCGCCATCATAGAGATGATTCTAGCCGACGTCAGTCACTGTCCATGGTGCTGAAAGAGTTAACTGATCGGCAGTAACTCTTTCAGCATCCTCGACAGTGCATTCCGATCACCATATCGAGTAACCTGTTTAAAAAAAAAGAGGTTCGTACTTACCGAGAACTTCCCGGCCGTTGTCTTGGTGACGCGTCCTTGGTGACGCGTCCTTGGTGACGCACCTCTCTTGACATCTGGCCCCACCTCCCTGGATGACGCGGCAGTCCATGTGACCTCTGCAGCCTGTGCTTGGCTTGTGATTGGCTGCAGCTGTCACTTCGACTGAATTGTCATCCCGGGAGGTCAGACTGGAGGAAGAAGCCGGGAGTTATCGGTAAGTCAGAACTTTTTTTTTTTACACGTTCACGTATATTGGAATCGGAAGTCACTGTCCAGGGTGCTGAACCAGTTTAACTCTTTCAGCACCCTGCACAGTGACTGTCTCCTGCCGGTCAAAACGAGTTCGGCCGAACCCAGTAAAGTTCGGTTCGCTCATGTCTAAGACACTCCGTTCGGATGTTTGTAAACAGAAAAGCACGTGGTGCTTTTCTGTTTACATTCAGTTTGACAGCTCTTGCGCGAATCACGCAGTTCGCACGGAAGTGCTTCCGTGCGACCTTCGTGGTTTTCACGCACCCATTGACTTCAATGGGTGCATGATGCGCGAAAAACGCACGATTATAGAACATGTCGTGAGTTTTACGCAACACACTCGCGCTGCTCAAAATTCACGCATCGTCTGCACTGCCCCATAGAGTAATATAGGTGCGTACGACACGCGTGAAAAGCACGCGCGTCGCACGCGCGTATATAACGCTCGTGTAAATGAGGCCTTATACTGACATATTAACGTTACTGAAGTGTTTAGACAGTGAATAGACATTCCTTCCAGCCAGGACGGGATGTCTATTCACAATCCCGGCACTTCGCTAACGTTTCTGTGGTACTTACAGCAGAGCAAGCATAATCTCGCGAGATCACGCTGTAAATGACAGGTTACAGCGAGATTATGATTTGCTCCTCTGCACAAACTAATTAGCATAAAGCTAAAATCGCTAATAACGTGGTGAAAATAGATAATTTTTCTAAATAAAAAACACTGCTGTCACCTACATTATAGTGTCGATCTCCTTATGTAGGATATAGGGCACTAATTTATAATGTGGTGACAGAGCCTCTTTAAGGAAAAAAATAGTACAAGAAAAATACTATCACATAGCCAACAACTGATAGCTGACTGGAGTTCTATCTTGAAAGCCTGGCCCTCTCAGCATACATGCCATCATCACTGCATGTAGTCTGTCTTTACAAACATTTGTGAGAGAATGGGTCATTCTAAAGAGCTCACTGAATTCCAGCGTGGTACTGTAATAGGATGCCACCGTTGTAACAAGTCAGTTTGTGAAATGTCTTCCCTCCTAGATATTCCACGATCAACTGCGTGGTATTATTGCAAAGTGGAAGCATTTAAAAACCACAGTAACTCAACCACAAAGTGCAGACCACGTAAACTTACAGAGCCGGGTGCTGTGGCGCATAGTGAATAAAAGTTACCAACGCTCCGCTGACTCAATAACTGCAGAGTTCCAAACCTCCTCTGGCATTAACATCCGCATAAGAACTGTTCCCCGGGAGCTTCATGGCATGGGTTTGCATGCAGCTTTACACCACCAAGCACAATGCCTGGACTCTGGAGCAGTGGCAACGTGTTCTGTGGAGTGAGGAGTCACGATTCTCTATCTGGCAGTCTGATGGACAAGTCTGGGTTTGGCGAATGCCAGGAGAATGTTACCTGCCTGACTGCATTATGCCAACTGTAAAGTTTGGGGGGGATAATGCTATTGGATAATTCTATGTGGTTGTATTTCAGAGGTTGGCCAAGGCCCCTTAGTTAAAGGGAAATCCTAATGCTTCAGCATACTTAGACATTTTGGACAATTGTATACTTCCAACTTTGTGGGAACAGTTTGGGGAAGGCCCTTTTCTGTTCCAGCATGACTGTGCCCCCGTGCAAAAAGCAAGGCCCTTGACATTACTGTCTATATATGGACAGTGACGTCAGTGGCTACATCTTAAACGGAATCCCCGTTGCCAATGATCTGGCCGGGGATTCCGCTCCTAGAGGAAACCCCTGAGGTCACTGTACATATATGGACATTGACATCAGGGGCCCCTCCTGGAGCGGAATCACCGGCCAGAGTCGGCAACGGGGATTCCGCTCAAGGAGCAGCCACTGACGTCACTGTCCATATATGGACAGTAACGTCAAGGGCTTTCCCTGCTTCAGAATTAGTGGCTACTCCTTGAGCAGAATCCCCGTTGCCGATGATCTGGCTGGGAATTCCGCTCCTAGAGGAAACCCCTGAGGTCACTGCCCATATATGGACATTGACGTCAGGGGCTCCTCCAGGAGCGGAATCCCCGGCCAGAGTCGGCAACGGGGATTCCGCTCAAGGAGTAGCCACTGACATCACTGTCCATATATGGACAGTGACACTAGGGCTTCCCTTTAGGAGCGGAATCCCCGGCCTATGCTCTGGCTGGGGATTCTGCTCCTAGAGGGAGTCCCCATGGTGCTATCCGCAGGGGGGGAGCTCTGTGGCACTACTGGAGAGGGTGGCTCTGTGGAACTACCTGGGAGGGGGGCACTACCTGGCAGGGGGGCTGGGGGCACTACCTGGGAGGGTAGCTGAGCTGCACTACCTGGGAGGGGACATGTGTGGCATCTGTGAGGGGGCTATCTTCAAGGGGTGTGTGGCACTATCTACATGGACACTGTGGTACTATATAGGGGCACTATCTACCGGGGACACTGTGGCGCTATGTACATGGACACTATCTCACTATCCACAAGGGCACTGGCACTAGGGGCAGCTAACGAGGCATTATACTGTATGGGGGCATTATACTGCATGGGGGCATCTGTATGGGCATTATACTGCATGGGGGCATCTGTGCATTATACTACATGGGGGCCATCTGTGTTGGCTTTATACTGTATGGGTGCTTCTATGTTGCAGTATACTGTATGGGTGCATTATACTGTATGGTGGCAGCTATGGGGACATTATACTGTATGGTGGCAGCTAAGGGGGCATTATACTGTGTGGGGCAGCTATGGGGGTATTATACTGTGTGGGGGCAGCTATTTGGTATTATACTGTGCGGGAGGCACTATGAGAGCATGATACTGTGTGGGCTGAACCGGGTGTGTATGGGCGTGGAATGGGTGGGATTAGAGGCATAGCTTGAAAAAAAAGTGCCGCAACGTGCTGCGCGTGCCACATCACTTGTCCCACTTTGTGATACTTGAAAGTTGGGAGGTATGGATGAACTAGAACGGACATTACTAGCCAGGCCCCCTCCTCCAACATCAGTGTCTGACCTCACAAATACTCTACTGGATGAAGGGGCAAAAATTCCCACAGACACACTCCAAAATCTAGTAGAAACACTTACCAGGAGAGTGAAAGCTGTTTGAGCTGCAGGAGGGACCATGCCATAGTAATGCCTATGGATTTAGAATGGGATGTCATAAAAGCTCCTGTAGGTGTAATGTGTAAGTGTAATGTGTAGGTGTAATGTGTAGGTGTAATGTGTAGGTGTCCCAATACTATTGTTCAAATATTGTATTTCAAGTAAAGCTTCTAAGTATGTCGCTCCGCAGTGCAAGGTCGAAATATAATGGGTGGAGCCTGGACCATTTGCACAGAATTCACATCACAAAAGTCAGCACCGCCATAGCAATTTGAGTGATAATAATAATAATAAATATTGACAGGTAAAGGTTGAAAAAGCATAACGTTCTATATAATTCTATAGTGATTTACACTGTAACTACTATTAACTATGCTCTAAATAACCAGACAATTCGTCAGCAAGCAATAAAGCGTCATAGAACTGAATGCTGCGTCCCACTTCTCGCTGCAACTGGACATTCAGGATGCTAAATGACGTCATTGCCCATTCATAATTTTTTCCCTTGTGGGAGTAAAGAAACCTCATTCTGATTGGCTGTGGCTCTCAAACAGCGCCGAGGATTTGCAAACAGTGGGCGCGGCCAAGTGACGTAGCCACTGTCGAAAGTAACGGTAGGAGGCGACCCGGAAACAGGAACTGAGAGCCGCCGCACGGGGAAGCCATCTTACTGTCTACCGGGAAGATGACCGGGAAGTCTGTTCGGGATGTGGAGCGGTACCAGGCTGTGCTGTCCGAGCTACTGCTGAGGGAAGAGAACAAATTCTGCGCTGACTGCCAGGCTAAAGGTATTTGACAAGTCTCGCTCATCTGGAAATCCTATGTGAATACAGGGCACTCCTCTATCTACCCCGAGTGCCCAGACGCACTGGGTATCCGCTATAGTGAGTGCCCACAATCTGCCCCTTGGTTGTGGCTGTAGATATCTGCTTTTAAACTGGAGTCCTGGCAGTTGCATTTTCTTCAGTGGACAGAATGGTGTATAGCCATATCAGGGGGCAGTCAGTATAACCTAGAGGTTAGGACAATTGGGAGTTCACTGATGGACTTCCAAATGCAGGTACTGATTTCAGGTGTAATCGCCGGTGTGCCTAGAAGTTAGTGCTGGTGCCTGACGCTTTAGTCTGTTCTCTAGTGACACCTGTAAAAACAAAATCCTAAAGTAACTTGTCCATCCTCCAATCAGTGGACACTAGATCACTCTGCTCATTATCTCAGTGGCACTTTAAATATAGCTCCGCCTGCTCATTTCTAGTGACAAAAGGGGAAAGTTGTTAGATCTGTTTTGTAGACTCCTCCGTGGACATCCACTTCTCTAGACGTGGACCTGCTGGCGTTCAGCTGATTGTTGCAGGTCTGACTCCTGGAGCCCCCCAGCCGTCCGTAGTTCTCAAGGTGGGGTGGGGGTTTGGTAGCTTAGGGTGGCCGCCCGCACCCACATTCCTACTGCAGCTGCCCTTTAGCAACAATTTTTCCACTTTTGGTTCCTATTTGTGAGTTTATATAATGTATATCTCTACTTTTATTAAAAAAAATAAAAATAATCAATATAAATTCTTCCATGTGGTCTATCACGTGGATGATCTTTAAAGGAACAGTGTCACCACAATTTTTTTTTTAATATGTTAAAGATGTTAGTGCTTTATTAAAAACGTTTGGATTAATTTGTGTGTTTTTCTGATTTTTACTCTTTCTTCCCTATGGGGGCTGCCATTTTTTTTTCCATTTCTGTATGTGTCGATTAACGACACATACAGACATGTAATACGGCAGCTCCAGTCCCATAGGGACTGCGAACGGGGCCCGTTCCATCCACTAACATGTACGCCGCTGTGTGGGAACGGCGCATGCGCCGCTCCCACACAGTTCAATTTGAAATGCGCGCCGTCCGGCGCCATTTTCCTGTGGACCGGAAGTCGCGGCCGGACAGTAAGATTACTACTTCCGGTCGCGGCTTCCGGACTTGTGCACATGGAGCAGCGGCAGCAGACGGAGCGGATGGACCGGAGGGAGCGGCGGCGACTGGAGCAGGTAAGGGATTTCTATGTATGTTTGTGTTTCAGTGTGTTTTACTACTGTATGTAAACCTACTACACTGTGTGTTAGCTCAAAAAATGGCGACACACAGTGTAGGAGGTTAGACCGTTCAAACCCCTCGTTTATCCCGGCACTAGCCAGGATAAAGGAGGGGGGGATTCTGAGAGCTCACTAGAGCGAGGGATTTTTACCCAATTTTGCAGCATAAAGCAATGTGGTTTCTTTACCACATGCAATGCTGCAATTTTGGGAATGGCTCCATCTAGTGACCAGCAATGGGAAATATTATAAATTAGAATCCAATTGAATCCAATTTATAATATGTAAAAAAAAATAATATTAGAACAATGTTTAATCACCTATACACTAATTGTTTAACTAAAAAAAAAAAAAACATGTTTTGCTGGCAACACATTCCCTTTAAGATCTTGCAAGATGATTTTCTGTGGTCTCTTTGCACTCTGAGCAGAAGCTTCAGAAATAGTGAGAGTTGCATTCTGTCCTCTAGGCATCCATATTCCGTGCAGGGTCTTTTGTTATAATGCTCCTATTGATTCATAACTGGAGAGTAAAACAGAAAACTTCCTTTTGTAATCATTTATTAGAACATTGGCCTCCTCCGGATGCAAAACTACAGCTTCTGGGATTTGTCGTTTTGCTGGAGACAATAAGTGGTAGACCACTGCAGACAGCCCTCCAAACTATGGGCTGGACAAATCCCATGACCCTGTAGTCAATGCGCTGAGAATTTCTCTGCTGCCGAAAAACTTTTTGGGATTTCTATGAATGACAATAAAAGCACTTGTGACCCCTCTAGCTGTACAATATTGTATCAATCCATACATTTAGGACTTGTTCACACTGTGCAGATTTGCATACATTTTTAAAGACAAAACCAGAATTGGATCCAGGAGAGCAGACCTATAAAGCCTTCTGTTTAGGTTCTGTTCCTGGTTTTGGCTTAAAAAATACATGGAAAATCTGCTCTGTGTGAACAAGACCTAAGAAGTATTTGTCTGCTGTTTTCTGAGCAGTGAATGGATTGTGTTTGGGCTGTTGCTTAGCAGTAGACCGCTACTCAGCTGGTGGTGATGCTAGTTGAGATCCAGCAGTGTCCCCTATTAAACTGATGAAAGGCTGGTGATGCAGTACTTTAGGACTCCAGTGGCTTTAAAAGGAAGATGGTCGCTGGTCCCCAGCCCTTGAGCTTATTAATTTCTTCTCACTGTGACCTAGTGATGTAATTGTAGCCACATGCTTATAAACACTCATCTTCCCCAGTGTTTCAATGTAAATAAAACCTTATAGGGTCCAATATTATCAGTCCTATACTTTATTCAGACTTCTAATTTAAACACATCTGTCTGTACAAAATGGCATAAAATCTCTCTCTTTTTTTTTTTTTCCTAGTAGAATGGTCCTAGCAGTCATGATCTCTACAGAGCGGAGCATGGTTTACCAGCACTATCCCACGGGGGAGCACATTTGCTGGGAAATGATACATCCGGTGATTCACCGCCCCGTGGATAGGAAAATAAATCCTTGATCATGCACTGTCCTTCAGAAAACCTTAGTGTTTTGCTTGCTAGATCTCAGTCAGGTCTTGTTTATCGGGGATGTAATCTGCTCTGGGTCTGCGGCATCAGGCGATATGTGTAGACAAGAAACACAACTTGTGCACTCTATCTTTTACAAGCTATGTTTTTTGTTGTTTCACCATCAATTCTGTATGTTGGTCATTTTCAATATTTACTTTGTTGATAAAGTTATCTAGCAATAAAATGTGGTGCCTAGCATCAGCTAGATCTTGAAATTCCCATGACATGTACCTCTCCAGCATTTAAACGGACACTAGCTTTTCAAACAACTTATGTTAATCTAATAGTATGCCATATATAGACCAACTTTGTAATTTAATAAAAATTTCGTTTTATCCATGCAAATTCTATGTGAAGTTACTGCCGATAGGTGTTTTTCCTTCCTGTAATCTGCTGTCTTTCCCGTGTTGCCAAGCAAAATCCATGTGTAGTTACAGAGCAGAGGAGACGGACTGCAGGAAGTGGAGGTGTCTTTTCACAGCCTGCCCATAGAAGTCTATGGAGGTGGAAGCAGGGTGAGAAGAGACAGACGTTGCTGCCCATAGAAGTCTATGGAGGTGGGAGCAGGGAAGTTTTACAGAATGGAAACAAACTGAAATGGAAGCAATACCATTGAAATCAGTGGTAATGCAAGCAGAAGCGATAGTTTCCGTTTAGCTTTCTGTTGCTCTGACGGAAAGTTTAAACGGAACCCGAACGCTGATGTGAACAGACCCTAAAGCAGTTTAAAACTTTTGTCCACTGCCAAGGTTCTGCTTGGCAGCCCGACCACACAGATCCATTATGTGGACATGCACTATGTTATTGTGCACACAAACTAACTTGTACCATATGGATCAATAACTGAGTGCACTTAGTGTCCTTACAGTTACTCTATCTTTCTAGGAAATCACCAGGATATATGATTTGGAGCATTTTTAATAAAGCTGTTTATGTAGTAGAAAGCGGTCTTCATCCACCTAATACCTGTAAGAATCTGTTATCTGTATATGGCATTTCTAGTCCTGAATAAAACCTGCTTACATATCACCCCCTAGTGGTGGCAAATGTCTGCCAAGATTTCTTTTTGTGTCTGGGAGAACTGAGGAATGGTGCTGAAAGATTAGAGCAGAGCCATCCAGGCCAGTTGAAGCATGTCTTTGCCTCCTGACTCCTTAGGAGAAATAAGAAGAGTACAAATTGAATTGTGTAAGGACTGCTGGAATATGTCATGCCCCTCTCTGCACTTCTGGATGCTTAGAAAAGTCATAGGGGGGAATTTGTCAACCTTTGTAAACCAGTTTTTTGGTACATAAGTGTCACAAAAGGGCCCAAAAGGTTCAATTTGCATTGTGAAATCAGCCGAGCAGGATGCAAAATTGACCTAGAGGGCATGTTGTTTTTGTTTTTATGGGGGCAAGGTGGCTTATTTTTCTTGACTAGTCCTATCATGGAGATATTTTGCCTTTTTGGTTGGTTTTATTTCCATATTTAAACCAAGCCATAACTAATTTTTAGTGCTTATGTAACGGATATGAATATTTAAAGATAAATTACGCTTACATATTACGCAATCCTGCCGCTTGTGTGGATGAAATACAGGAAGAGGTTGAATCTGTCTTGACTTTGCTGTGATATCATGTTTTGTATTTTGTGCATTGTGACTTTTTGTCATGTATTATTTTTTTGGCTTTTCATTTTGGGTGTTATGCCATCTCCTATTTCACAGGGAGAGAGATTCATCTTTGGTTGTATGAGAGTCTGTTAAATCTTGGGTTGTAGCATGTATATTACAGTTCTGAAGTTTTCATGATATTCACAGATAATACCATCCTAGTTCTGTCTAGTACGTAGATATCTGTATGGTTATAATGACTCCTGGTTGGGATATCCCTACGACTAAACAAAGTTATTTTTAGAAGCACATACAGGGAAGGATTGTGAATATAGTTTGATGTGCACATTCCTTGTCTATTGTCTTCTTCATCCAATCGCTCTTATAGCCGAGTACCCCCCTCTATGACTTCCGTATCCCCTAATGGGGTATATGCATAGGGGTTGTCTTAAGTGTCCTTTTCCTCTTGGACATTTATTTCATACTCTCAGGGTTTGCCATCCATGTCTGATAGGTGCAGGTCCCAGAGAAGAGACCCACATCTTTCTCCAGGATGGGGCCAGGGTCCCTTTCTAATCTTGTCCTGCCTTTTCCAGCCACTGTCTGACAAGGTGGTCATGAATAGGGAAACAGCCCAGCTCACCGTGCTACAGTCTCCGTAACTTATTCACTTCACCTCAATAGACAGTAGGTCAGGGAGCAGGATAAGATAGGACGGCGTCAGGCGGTCCCGTTCTAGAGAAAGGTGCTGGTTCCAGAGGTGGGACCCGCATCTATCAGACATTCATGACATATCCTGTGAATATGCCATTATAGTTCGAGAAGGGAATAGGTCATCAGAAAATGATCTATTGTTTAAATCAAGTTTTTATGTAAAAAAAAATAATAATAAATATATAGTATATATAATTATTTTTTTAATTGTTTTAAATATGGGTTTTCAAGCAATACATCCCTAACAGCCAGTCAATCTGACTATTCCACTTTTCAGCTCAGACAAATTTTCTGACCTATGAAACCGATTTCGGAACTGATAGATTTTAGTTTTGTAGTCATGACACGGTTCTAACAATAATTTCTATGTGATTATTTTAACGTCTGGTCTGTTGCAGTGAACGTGCTCATTAACGTAATGTGATCATCATTGAGAGTTGTGACCTATATTTCCTTTGCAGGTCTGTATTTGTGACCCTGACATATTTACAAAAGTAAGATAAGTCTAGATGATGGACGTGCAGGATATGCCTCAGGGATATAGACTCTTTCCTGACACCCAGTTCCAGGACAGACTGCATTAGAAATGTGATCTATGGCTGTACATCACTAATGCTGAAGTGTATGCTGTTCTTTCAATTCCTTTCCTTCCCCTTGTTTCCGCAGCCACTATGAATGCTGAACACACAAAATGTCTCGTTTCCTGTATGTTACACAATGTACACCGGGACAAATTGAGGAATAGGTCAAGTGAAGTCAATAGGAGAGTTTATATTGTCTCAGAGCTATGTGAACAATCTTTTTCTTTTAATTAATTTAGGTTTACGACATGTTTTTTTTTTATGTCTCTCACAGGACCAAGATGGGCCTCTTGGAATATCGGGGTGTTTGTGTGCATCCGCTGTGCAGGTGTCCACCGGAACCTTGGCGTCCACATATCACGGGTGAAATCGGTGAATCTGGACCAGTGGACACAAGAACAGATACAGGTACAAAGAAATTGGATAAATGTCATACCCTTGATGGGCCGTTAGTTTGTTACCCTGATTTTTTTTTTTGATTTTTTTTTTTTGATTTTTTTTTATTTTTCCCCTCAGTGTATGGAAGAGATGGGAAACAGGAAAGCAAAACGACTGTATGAAGCGTTCTTGCCAGACAGTTTTATCCGACCACAGACAGACCAGTATCCTTTCAGCATGAACTCTCATTTGGAAATGCTTTGCTTACATGAGCGTATTGAAATACAACTCCAAATAGGGGCATAAATACATATTTATTGATTTTGGTGTTTTTTTTTTCCTTAATGGGTTATTCGGTAGCAGCAAATTATTGAAAAATTGTATAACTTAATTATACAGAAAACCTAGTTTCTATATGAATTCCTCACGTTTTTCCACCATCTCTAGTTGTTATGCAGTCGCACCATTCATTGTTTCTTTCTAGTGGATAAAACTCATGTGATGGACACACAGGTGCTTGGATTTCTGCAGTATGTGTATGAAAGCTGGCCATACACATTCAGTAGCTGTTGGCTGGACCAGGGGAATAAGGCGCTGTCAGACTCCTCAACGTGCCGATCCTTCTTTTCCTCTGACTTTTATCTAATGTGTCCATACACAGATCTTTCTTGGATATTGTATAAGAGATTAGCCCGACAATAATGGAGTCAGAATTATATATATATATATATTTTTTTTAATCCTCCATAGACTTCATCGTGGAAGACATCCATTATGGCCCAAAACAAGATGTGTATTTCAAATATTGATGCTAAAATATGGCATGTGTGCTGCACCACTAATAAAGTCAGGATTTTAAAATCCAGAATATTTATGCGTGAAGCAAGGCTTATTGATCTGTCAGTTTTCCATTTACCTTTTAGCTGCAAACCATACTCTTAGTCTGGGAGTAGCATTTAATAAGCTGACCTGTGCCTCTCAAACCACGCTGAATCTTATTTTTCATACAGTTTTGTTGCTTGGCTCAGGGAATATGTTTTTTCATTGAGTTGATCTGTGAATTTGTTTAGGTGAAATCCTGTTTGATGTAAGATTTCTTTTTTCCTTAAACCTAACTTGTACAGAGCAGTAGAAACCTTTATCAGAGACAAATATGAAAAGAAGAAGCACATGGATCGCAGTGTTGACCTCAATGCATTTAAAGTGAGTTCCTCCAGTGTTCGTGTATTTGCTTACTGCTTTTAGTTTGAGTACTATCAGGAGCTATTGCCATGCTTCTTCACTGCACATCCACTCAGTACAGAACATTGGTATATAGTCTTTAAAGGTGTTATCTGTGTTAGAAAACCCATCTTTAAATGGCATATTCATGAATTTTCAGTTAATAGACGAGGTTCTTCCATTCCGGACCCTCCTCTATTAGACAGAGCTGAGAGCGGCTACAAAGAGCATCTATCACTCCAGCACATCTCTGCGTTACAGTATGTAATCCTTCTTTTCTCCTGTGGAGGCACTGCAGTAGAATTGAACACCTGTTGCTGGATTCCACCACAGTTTACATATGACTGCTGTGGTTCCCAAAACCTGGGTTATCCACTTATCAGCGAGGTTGGTTTACTGTGGTTTACTAAGCTACAGCTTGTGCAGAGAGCACTCTCTGCAGAACCACCAGTCTGTGTGTGTTCTCGCGGGAGGGAACACAGCGCAAGCCGCCCTGACACTGTCCATAGCTGATTGGACAGTGTCAGAGCGAAGAGATCACGCCTTCTTGCCATTTAGTTAGAAACGCTCCATTGACAGTTCAGGGGTTTATTTACATATTGGGTGCCAAATATAACAGCACCGATATGTAAATAACGGAGGAAGATTGAAAAAAAAATTAAGTGAGATACTGTTTGTGAAGCCCGGCCTATTACATGCTGCACTCAGCTGCACGTGTATGGGCAGGTGACAGGTTCTCTTTAAACTAAAAAGTCCATAATGGTGTCAGTTGTATTTATGACTAGTGGATGTACCCACTAGTACATGTGTGGTTTTGTGGGCTGTATTCTAATGGAGCACACCTACCAAAAAAAAAACGTTCACAGGTCTACTACCTGTAATGCTTGTCTCAACTTCTGCTACATTTCCGGATGTGACTTTCATATCTCACACCTTTGTGCTAGACCATGTAAAGTGCACACTGCTGGCACAGGCTTTTTGCTCTAAAATTTACATTGTAGCCCAGTTTTGCCTCAGACTGTTTTACGCAATGTTTTTTTGGCCTACGATTAATGTATATGCTAGGAAAAGCTCCTGACGTATTTGTTAAATGTAGGCTGTGATGGATGCCTAACACTGGCATCCGTCACCCATAGTCTCTAATGGAAACTGTTTAACAAATATGCCATGAAAAGATCATGACGTATCCGTTTAATGTCTTTGGTGAATGCCATACAGTGGCATCCGTCCACAGGATAGGTGATAAATGTATGATCCCTGGGGGTCCCCTCTATTTAAAGTCTATGGGCTGCTATACTCTGCTGTCTCCGTCGGCCCCATAGACTTTGAATCAATCGTCAGCACACATGCGCAGCCACTTCATTCAAAATCCTCATCCCTGCGAACGTGCATTGTGGAGGAACGGGGGTCAGGAATACGTTCTAGAGATCATGCGGGTCCCCCAGCGATCATACATTCATTACTTATCCTGTGTATAGCTGATAAATGTTAATTGTGTGAAAATCTCTTAATGCCTTTTAAACATTTTGGTTCCATTTAGGTCCATTTTTATTTTATTTTTTTTTATTTTCTTCTCTCTCTCTAATTATTTTAACATTTACAATGGCTGCCTCCACTGTTTGTAGTCAGGTCCACTTTGACTAGTTAGTTGAAAGCGGTAAAGATTTTATTTTACTTTTTTTTATTTTTAAGTGTTTGTCTTGCTGCTTGCATGGAAGTGGTCCTTTTTCTTGAGTGAATACTTATCCCCACATTCTGGACATTACCTGATAAGTAAACATCTGCTTGTCTGAATCGTGATGTGTGTGTTGATGTGTGTCTTTGTCTTTTACTAACAGAAGGAGAGAGAGACTAAGTGGAAGAAATCTGAATCTGCGCCTGAAATAAAATCAGAGCCTGTCATATTTGAGAAGGTTAAGTTGGTAGGTGATCTGTGTCTTGTCTGACCTATTAGGCTGGGATCTCAGCAAAACCATTTGAAAATCCACAGCACGTGATAATATCCGTCCGGAAAATGTTCAGCAGGAAGTGGAAGAGATTTATTCATATCTCATCCACATGGCTGGGACTAATCCGCTTCAATTTTCTGCACTCAAAATCAGCAGCATTTCTGTACCGTGTGAATTCCGCCTTTATTAGATCAGTAATAACAGTGATGATAATGGGTAAAAGGGTAGTCCAGGGAACAATAATAATCTCAGACCTCCTAATTTTTCAATACATATAACCTCTTCGGAAGGGTACATCTAGGTTTTCTAAGTGGTCAATTATGATTTGTCATGCAGCGTTAATAATTACACATTATTTTTACATCTGAGATCAAAGAAGTTTTCTTTATTTTGTTATTTGCGTCTTTAACTTTCCTAGATTGTGTGTTTCAGCCAACTGCAGATATGCATTATGTGCAGAATAATAATGTGTGTATACACCAAACCCCTATTTTGTAGTATGTTTGTGAAATTGTGAAGAAGACAGAGTGCACCCATTTGTGAGTTTTGCACTATAAAAATGTGTGAACAGATAAAGGAGGGTATTAAAAATCTATTAATTTGGGCTCAAAATGGCAAAGTAAAATACTTGGCTGGTGACCCCAGTGACTAATTGCTGGTTGCTCCGGTGACATCACTATGCGTTTAACGTTCCTTCTGCAGCCAGTGATTGGTGGCCATGGTCACCTGGTTTGTTGGACTGGATTACAGATCAGTATATTGCAAAGCTTTCACTTCCGTGACCACATAAGTAGATTTCTAAATCCCAGAAAACCCTTTTAAATCATTACTCTGATAAAACAGTGCTTACTAGTAATTTTTTACAAAAATTCTTAACACTTCAAATCAGATTAAAGGGGTTGTCTCACGACAGACATTTATAGCATATCTGCAGGATATGCATTACATGTGTGAAAGATTCAGGTCCCACCTCTGAGACCCGCATCTATTTCAAGAACGGGGCCACCTGACCCCTGCCCTACGTTCTCCTGCTCTCGCTGTTCTCCAGCCATTGAATTGCAAGGTGGCTGTGAGTACAGAAACCGCTGAGCTTTTCGGTTTCCTGTAGTTCCCATAGAAGTGAATGGGAGTTGCAAAAAAAAGTGTAGTACAGCGAGCTACTGGTTTCCGGAACTCGGGAGCTACGGAAGCAGCATAGCTTGCTGTGCTACTCTATTTCCGGAATGGTCATTCACTTGTATGGGAATTATGGAAACGTTGCAGCTCAGCGAACTTGGCTGTCTCCAGAAAGCAGTAGGAGAGTGCAGGAGGAGGTATGAGCGGGGGTCAGGGGGCCCCATTCTTGAGATGGATACGGGTCCCAGGACCCATATCTCAGGCATTTGACATATCCTATGGATATGCCATAAATGTCTCATGAGACAACTCCTTTAATCCAAGGGCATTCAGTATATTTCTGAAGAAAACCATTGATTCTTCATATGTGTAGTTCATTTTTGTAGTTTCTCTTGATTTGATATTTGTAGCTTGTTGGCTGAATGAGTGTTGGAAATTCCAATTCTTTCATAAGATTGTATGCTAAACATATGCTCATATTCTTTAGTGACTGTTGTAGCAGTCCTGCACGGTTTTTCTGTGTTCTGTATCCACAAGGTATGGTATACCTCCGCTATCTGCATAAGTAAATTACTCTGCACAGAACCTGGTTTAAAAAAAAAAAAACTTTTTTTTTTTCCCCTCAGTCTCATAGGAAGGATGAATCTCTATTCGCTAAAAGCTCCCCTCAAAGAACAGTAGAGCCAGTCGTGGACCTCCTGGGCCTTGGTAAGAAGGCTTTTCCATAAAAGGAATCATCACCTTTGTTTTGCCATAGACAACACCCTTGTTCATATGCCCTGTTGGAGCATATGAATGTAATAAATCAAGTGGAAGCTCCTGCTCTATCTGTTGGTCGTAAAGGAGTGCTCTGCTGCAAGAAGGAAATGAAGACTTTATGGCCCTTTCCTCACAGAACAGCTAATTGGCTCGTCATCAGGGGTCCTCTGATATGGGAGAGGGTTATCTGTCATGCATAGATGATTAATTTCTTTATGGTAGATTATTATTGGGCGAATGATCGTTCATACAAGGCTTGTTACCGATAATTGCCCTGTTAACAGGGCAGCGATCAGCAGATGACAGAGCAAACGCTCATTCGTCTGGTGATCGTATTGTTTTAAAAAAGTTTAATATGATCGTTGTTGGCATCACATCTCCCTGTGTAAACAGGGAGACGTGCTGCCGACCTGTTAATGTATGGGGACGAGCGATTGGAGTAACGACCGCTCGTCCCCATACATAACTCCTTGTGATAGGAGCCGACGAGCGCCAATCAACGAGCTAACGCGTTAATCGTTCTATCTGCACTGGCCAAAATTGGGCGATGTAAGAGGGCCTTTAGGGATAGTAATTGTGTTGGTTATACCTTTTTCGCAGCTAATTTTATTCTTTCCTCCATTGTATTGAGTAATATAATTCAATCTAATCTCCAGCAGCCCAGAGATGGCCAAAACCTGTGGCTGCTTTGAATACTGTAGCATTTCAAAACCAATTGTATGGATAGTCGCAAGAAAAAATAGTTTTTTACGTGTTAGATTGCTCTTTTTTTAACATTGAAATGTTGTCTATTTTTAGAAGTGTATGTAGCAACCTCTACTTTAATTATGTATTTTTGTATTGGGTCTGTAGAATATGATTTAAGTATCAGGATAATGAACTACTGGTTGTAGGATGTTTAGTTCTTCTCACCATGAGCAATACATATCCGTTGATACGCCACTAGAAGAATACCTGCATGTGACTAGTCCTTGTAACTTGTGGATTTTAGTATGACTAGACTACTATACTTTTCTAATTTTTTAGATGCTCCCGTAGCTACTGCTATTCCCAATGGAAGGTCAAGTACCAGCTTGGAAAAGGAACTGGATCTTTTCGGCTCTAATTGCTTGTCTGGCTCGAAGACCAGCCAGGTAAACTAGTCACATGGTATTTTGTCGAATGTATGTTTCTTATATCTTCCAGCAAAATGATTTGACGTCCAAGTTTATATGCTCTAATGCAGGGGGTCTCAAGCACGCGGGCCGCATGCGGCCCCTGCGGCTGTCATCTGCGGCCCGCGGGACACAGAGCCGCTAGTATCGGCTCTGCTCCGAGACTCTAGAATTCCCTGACATCGTTATCCACATATGAACAGCGATGTCTGGGGCTTCCCCAGAGCCGGAGTCCCAGGCAGAGCGCTAGTATCGACTCTGCTCTGGGACTCTGGAATTCCCTGACATCGCTGCCCATATATGGACAGTGTGTCAGGGTCTTCCTCCAGAGCGGAGTCCCGGGTAGAGCGCTATTATCGGCTCTGCTCTGGGACTCTGGGGAAGCCTCTGACATCGCTGTCCATACATTGACAATGATGTCAGGGGCTTCCCCAGAGCAGGAGTCCCAGTGATGTCAGGAGCACAGCTGGAGTCCCAGGAAGAGCCTACTAGCGCTCTGCCCGGAACTCCAGCTCTGGGGTTGCCACTGACCTCTCTGTCCATATATGGACAGTGATGTCAGGAGCAGAGCTGGAATCCCAGGCAGAGTGCCAGAAGCGGCTCTGCTCCGGGACTCCAGCTCTGGGCAAGCCCCTGACGGCACTGTGGCAGCATCTACAGAGGACTCTGCGGCAGCATCTACAGAGGACTCTGCGGCAGCATCTACAGAGGACTCTGCGGCAGCATCTACAGAGGACTCTGCGGCAGCATCTACAGAGGACTCTGCGGCAGCATCTACAGAGGACTCTGCGGCAGCATCTACAGAGGACTCTGCGGCAGCATCTACAGAGGACTCTGCGGCAGCATCTGCATTTAGCGACACTTAGAGGCTCTGTCACCAGATTTTGCAGCCCCTATCTGCTATTGCAGCAGATAGGCGCTGCAATGTAGATTACAGTAACGTTTTTATTTTTAAAAAACGAGCATTTTTGGCCAAGTTATGACCATTTTTGTAGTTATGCAAATGAGGCTTGCAAAAGTCCAAGTGGGTGTGTTTAAAAGTGGGCGTTCTGACGAGAAGTATCATCCACTTCTCTTTAGAACGCCCAGCTTCTGGCAGTGCAGATCTGTGACGTCACTCACAGGTCCTGCATCGTGTCGGACACATCGGCACCAGAGGCTTCAGTTGATTCTGCAGCAGCATCGGCATTAGCAGGTAAGTCGATGTTGCTACTTACCTGCAAACGCTGATGCTGCTGCAGAATCCACTGTAGCCTCTGGTGCCGATGTGTCCTCGCTCGTCTGACACGATGCAGGACCTGTGAGTGACGTCACAGCGTGATCAGGCAGAAGCTGGGCGTTCTGAAGAGAAGTTGATGATACTTCTCATCAGAACGCCCAGCTAATAAAAGTATTAAGTTAATGACCAAGGATTATGTTTTATTTTTTCACGGTCGCATTCCAAGAGTCGTAACTGTTTTTGTATTCCGTCTATATAGCCGTATAAGGGCTTGTTTTTTGCGGGACGAGTTGTATTTTGTAATTGTACCATTTTTAGATGCTTATAACATATTGATTAACTTTTATTAACTTTATTTTAGGAGAGAATTGAAAATAAGCAGCTATTCCAGCATTGATTTTCACGGTATAAATTTACGCCGTCTACTATGCAGCGTAAATAACATGTTAACTTTATTCTATGGGTCGGCACGATTACGGGGATACCAAATATGTAGAGGTTTTATATGTTTTTCCTACGTTTGCACAATAAAAAGCCTTTTAGAAAAAAATTACTTGTTTTTGCATCGCCGAATTCCAAGAGCCGTAGCGTTTTTATTTTTCCGTCAATGTGGCCGTATGTGGGCTTGATTTTTGCGGGCCAATGTGTAGTTTTCATTAGTACTATTTTGGGGTACATAGGACTTATAGATTAACTTTTTATTTTATTTTTTATGGGGGGAATGGGAGAAAAGAGAGAATTTTGCCGTTGTTTTTTGCGTTTTCTTTGGACGCCGTTCATCCGGCGGTTTGATTAATGTGTTCATTTTATTGGTCAAGTTGTTACGATCGCGGGGATACCATATATGTGTATGTGTGATTTTGTTTTGACAGTTTTACTAAATAAAACCACTTTTTGGGCCAAAAAAGTAGTTTTATTTGACTTTGACTGTAATTTTTTTTTTTATTTTTTTTTCACCAACTTTATTTAACTGTCATTTTTTTTTTAAAGTCCCACCAGGGGACTTCACTATGCGATGTGCCGATCGCATATATAATGCTTTGGTATACTTAGTATACCGAAGCATTATTGCCAGTCAGTGGAAAACTGACAGGCAACCTATTAGGTCATGCCTCTGGCATCGCCTAACAGGCATTTGCTGAAGGCAGACCTGGGGGGGTCTTTGTTAGACCCCCGGCTGTCATGCAAACCCGACGGCGACCCGCGATTTGTTTGCGGGGGCGCCGATCGGGTGACAGAGGGAGCTCCCTCCCTCTGTCAAACACATTAAATGCCGCTGTCACTATTGACAGCGGCATTTAATGGGTTAAACTGCCAGAATCGGCGCGCGCTTCGATTCCGGCAGTTGCAGCAGGAGCCAGGCTGTGTATAACAGCCGTACTCCTGCCGCTGATCGCGTGGGTACAGTGTCAGTACCCGCGCCATCACAGGACGGATATATCCGTCGTCCTGCGCGAACTAGCAGCTGCTGAGGACGGATATATCCGTCCTTCGGCGTTAAGGAGTTAAAAACGCCCCGATGTACGCACATAATACACGCCCACTTGGACTTTTACTTTTAAACACACCCACTTGGACTTTTGCAAGCCTCATTTGCATAAATACAAAAATGGTCATAACTTGGCCAAAAATGCTCGTTTTTTAAAAATAAAAACGTTACTGTAATCTACATTGCAGCGCCTATCTGCTGCAATAGCAGATAGGGGTTGCAAAATCTGGTGACAGAGCCTCTTTAAACTGGAAAGCTGGATTGTTGAAATAAGCACGTGGAGAAATATCTCAAATTTTAAACCTAGCGGTATTATAGTAATGTAGTATTATTATAGTAAGGTAGTATTATTATTATAGTAATGTATTATTATTATTATTATTATAGTAATATAGTGTTATAGTAGTTCAAATAACTAATTGATTAACAATAATTTTGTATTGTATCAAATTTGAAAGTAATGCGGCCCGTCAACTTCCCATTTTTTCTATATGCGGCCCACTTACCCAGCCGAGTTTGAGACCCCTGCTCTAATGTAATATCCACTGTGTGCAGGCGCCTTGTGTATGTCTTTTCTTTAGCTTTGGCATTAAGCCCACTCTTTTCAACAATGATTACTGTAATAGAATTATGGAGGAATATCTGAGCCCTGCTTACTGTTTATCATTTCCAACAGAATGTCAGCTCCATGCCAGTAACCGGCTCCGGGTCTGTCCCAGAAAATCTAAATTTGTTTCCACAATCTGGTGGGAAAACAGAAGAAGGGACAAAGAAGCAGCTTTCAAAGGATTCAATCCTCTCTCTATATGGGCCTAAGACTCCCCAGATTCCAGCTCAAGGTCTGAATTTGTCAATTTCCATATTCACTGTAATGTATTTATTATCATTGGGGATCTAACTGCTACCCATCCTTATCCTATGAACAGGGTGCAATGTCTCACTTTATTAACCCCTTCAGGACGCAGTCCTTTTTCAAATTTTCACTTGTTTTTTTTTTCTCCCCACCTTTCAAAAGCTAGAATTTTTTTTTATTTTTCCATTTATCGCCATACGAGGGCTTGTGTTTTTTCCAGGACAAGTTGTAGTTTTTCATGGCACCATTTATTGTACTGCATAATGTACTGGGAAGCTGAAAAAAAAATTATTTGTGGTGTGAAATGGGCAAAAAACAGCGACTACATTATTTTGGGGGGTTTTGTTTTTACGGCGTCAATCAGACGGTAAAAACGACATATTCACCTTATTCTACAGGTTGATACGATTACGATGATACCAAATTTATATGTTTTGTTTTATGTTTTACCACTTTTAAAAAAAAAAAAATAAAACCATTTGCTAAATTAAAAAAAACTTTTGTGTCGCCGTATTCTGAGAGCCATAACTTTTTTATTTTCCCATCAATTTAGCGATGTGAGGGCTTAAGTTTTGCGGGACGCGCTGTAGTTGTCACTGATACCATTTTGGGGTATATGCGACTTTTTGATCATTTTCTATTTCATTTTTTTGGAGCACTAAGGTGACCAAAAAACAGCAATTTGCATGTTTTATATATTTCTTTTTACAACATTCACCGAGCGGGTTAAGCCACACTATATTGTTATAGTTCGGACTTTTACGGACGCGGCGATACCATTTATGTTAACTTTTTTTTATTTATTTTTTTAACATTGATTTAGGGGAAAAATGCGAAAAGGGGTTTTTCTTTGAACTTTTAATTGTTTTTGGAACATAACAAAAATATTTAACTGTTTTTAACTTTTTTATTAGTCCCCATAGTAGACTTGAATCAGCGATCATTGGATCGCTTGCATGATATACTGCAATACTAATCTATTGCAGTATATCGTGATTCTGACAGAGCTTCAAAGCAGTACAAAGATGGCGGACCTGGGGGCTTTTTTTCCATACTTCCATACTTCCCCTTAACCCTCATCACGTACAGTTATGTGATTTTGCGTGAAGGGATTAATGGCGATTGGGTACCCCCATTCTCTGGATTGTTTGGGGGTTGAATATCTATCTTACGTAGAAGACCCCTTTAATATTAGAGATTTTGTAGCTTTAATTTACTAGACATTGAACAAATCTGTAGATGATGTAGACATCTTTATATCAAGCAGTACACATTAAGAATGCTCCTTCTCAGCAAAACCATCATAATATAAATTTCCTTTTAACTAAACTAGCTCAATTCAATTTTGCAGGAGCTCTCTTCATGGCACCAGCGCAAATGCCATACCCAAGTGCTTACACTGGCTTTCCAGCAGTTCCGTCTAGTGGTGTCATGGGTGGTATGATGGCATCACCATTAGGAATTATGACTCAACCAGCACACCCAGGTGTAGTTCCCCCTATGGCTGTTCCAGCTGGATATGTGGGTGGAATGCCGGCAGCAGTCATGGGTGTCCCAAATGGAATGATGGCACAACATGCGGGCTATGTAACTAGCATGGGTGCTGTGGCACAGCCAATGTATGGGATGCAACCAGGTCAACAATTACAGTGGAATGTCACTCAGGTAAATTTATATAGCACATTCTATATAAATCTCTATAATATCTGATGCATACTGTTTTCTACTGTCTTACGTACATGCAGATTATTAATATCAGTCATTTTTTTAGGTGCCCCAGCAGATGGCAGGGATGACCTTTTTTGGTGTAGGAGGCATGGCGGGATATGGACAGCCTACAACTAACCAGGGACCTAACCAGACCCTTAGTTCCCAAATGTGGAAATGAAAATCAACAAATGTTATTTTTCCCCTCCGAACTCCTGCTCCCCTCTAATCCAGCTAAGCTGGTTCTTCTCTGGTGGTAAATGAGCATTTTCATTTACCGAAGTCCTTATAAAATTCCCTTACCTATATTCCTTTCAGTGTTTCCCATACTTTTACAGCGACACATTGGTCCTTCAAATCTACCATTACCAGTATATTTCTGAGAATTATCTACTGGCACACTTGTAGATGAACTACACTCCAATATGCTATGTGAAGAGCCACATCAAGGATTTAGTATATTCAAATGGGTGAGTTTACCAGCTAGGCTCCAGTTGTGTGCTGCTACCAGCTGAATACCAATGGGCACATAGCTCAAAAGACCTGTGTTACAATTCTACACCAGCAAGCCCCTTCAGGTCTGCAGCAAGTCTGTATCTCCCATCTCTCTGTACAGCCACTGGAGCGGGAGGGCATACATATTATTTTTTCTTCTTTTGGCGGGAAATGTAGCAATGTGTTTGTAGGGCTGCTATGTATGGAGACGCATGTGAATAATAATTTCCTGTGAGAGGGTTACTATGAAAGCAGAGTAATGTGAGCAGGTACGTAAAAACAAATGAATATAAACTTAACCCTATAGTTAAAGCCTCTGTCACCAGCTTTTTTTCTGCCCTCACTGAGGGCAGCATAAGTTAGGGGCAGAGACGCTGATTTCAGCGTTATAAGTGTTATGTGTAGGTGAGGTGTACGGTTAAAAATGTACATTTTAATCGGTTGAAGTTTCCGGCGTACTCTTGAGGTGGTGATATGTTGGACTTTTCCTCACAGCGTTATGCGAGTTTTTCACCTATTAAAATGTAATCTTTACTAAAAGTACACCACCTACACAACTCTTCTAACACTGAAATCAGCGTCTGCCATAGTTATGCTGCTCTCGAGGTTAGAAAAAAGTTGGTGACAGATGCGCATTAAAACCTGATTTTGGTGTTCTCTAAAATATGATTTCATTGGGTCTTTTATTTTGATGTGCCATTAATTAAATAGAACTTTATATCTATAATGTTGCTTACAAGATATAGATTATATAAAGATTTTCATGTTATTTATTTTTAGTCACATTTTCACAGTAAAATGTTATTTCTAAAGTTTGTCTGTTAGTTTATATCCAATTTGGAATACGTGTTCTGCATCTAATCTTTCTCTTAGGCCGGATTCACATGAGCGCCTTTGGTCCGTGATATACGGTCCGTATGTCGGCTTCATTTCCCAGACCGAACACACTGCAGGGAGCCGGGCTCCTAGCATCATAGTTATGTACTATGCTAGGAGTCCCTGCCTCGCTGTAGGACAACTGTCCCGTACTGTAATCATGTTTTCAGTACGGGACAGTAGCTCCACGGAGAGGCAGGGACACACAACGTGATGTATAACTAAAGCTAGGAGCCCGGCTCCCTGCAGTGTGTTTGGTTCGGGAAATGCGGCCGAAATACGGACCGTATATCACGGACCGAACACGCTCGTGTGAATCCGGCCTTAGGGGTGACATTTTAAAGCCACACCCACTTTAAAATTGATCTTGTTTGATATTATAAGGACATATGCAAGGTTACTCCACTTTTATAAATACCCCCCATTGTTACATTCCCTAAAATTATTTTAACTATTGTGCTGCTGAGTGCACCTGAAGTAGTATGGGTGTTCTGTCTGGTAACTTTTAACCCTTTCTCTGTCATGTTAGTGTGCAGTGTACTCTAAGGAATGATTTATGGAAGGGAAACGTTTAGACTGAAGGGTCTAAATCTCATAGTAGGATATAATTGGCACACACTTATAGGGGTTGTCCCAAAATTGACAATTATCACCTATTCACAGGAATCGTGAGAACAATGATCCCGAACGGCTCGACCGCAGTGAGAAGTACAATGAATGGAGCGGAAGTCGAGCTTGCGCATTGCCCCTCCATTCAAAATCTATGGTAAGGGTATGTTCACACGGACTCTTTCCGGCCGTTTCTCGGGCCGAAAAACAGCCGAAAAATCGGAAGCAGACTGAGTATTTTTCGTGACATTTTTTACATGTAAAAAAAACGGCCGCAAAAAAGAAGTGCAGGTCACTTCTTGGGATGTTTTTGGAGTCTCAAAAGCTCCAAAAACAGCCGTAAAAAATGCAGCGAAAATCGCGAGTGGCTTAAACGTTTGAAAATCAGGAGCTGTGTTCCCTCGAAAACAGCTCAATATTTTGAGAAGTTTTTGAGTTTGCGTGTGAAAATACCCTAAAGATGGAAACAGTCGATTACATTGCTCAGGTGTTTCAGTGCCATAGACATTGAATAGAGCAGTGGGCGCATGCTTGACCACCACTCCATTCAAGCTCCTCTTCACTGCGAGGGTCGCACTAAGGAGGATCCCCGTTCTCCCGATCGGTCGTTGTCCCAGCAGTGGGGCCTCCAACAATCCGATAATTATAACCTTTCCTGTGGATAGGCAACAGCTGTCAGTTTTGGGAATACCCCTTTAACTTGTACTTTTAGACATTCGCAGTGTATCTATTCGTGCTTGGGCCATATTTTATTAGATTCTATGAAAATTTGGGGGAAGTAATATAGGTTCAAAGATGAAAAATTATCCTTCAACTGTGTTTTTACGTCATCACTAATCTATGGGTCATGCATTATTGTTATATTTCTATTGTTATGTGTTTCTGTTAGATTTCTTAGTATTGTTCTAATGCAATTTGGTGCTGTTCATAACCATTCCTTTGGGAAGCTTTCATGTTTGGCATCCTAATAGCTAACCCTATTCTCAGTTCTTACACTTCATACTTGCACATTTAATTGCTATAGATTTATGGATATGTTGACCTGATCATGTTTGCAAAGATAAATGTCTGCCTTAAGAGTATATATTAGCACGTTATGTGATGGATTGGCCTGCATTGGAAATGTATGTCAGCTTGCAGAACTAACTGGTTCTTATTTAGTTAGGAAGGTATTGTGCAAAAAATATACATAGTTCTTGAGGTCTTGTTTTTTTTATGTGCTCTAGTGCAATGTAATTCAAACAAATCTTCCGAGAATATGGGCTGCCATGCACTAGTGTGTTTTTCATGTTTTTTTTTCTGATGACTTAATGATTAGAGAGGTTTTTTCTGTTATTTGCAAATGCATGCACTTTAAGTGCTGTTACACATTTCAGAACACCGTTCTTGAACTGAGGGGATATGTGCATGGACTTGTTTTGTATCCTCTGTTAGGGTACGTTCACACGTAGCGTAAATACTGCGGGTTTGCCGCAACTGATTTAGCTGCGGAAAATCCGCAGCATGATACAGTAGCAGCAAAGTAAATAAGATTTTAACAAATCTCATCCACGCACTGCATAAATGCTGAGCGGAAAAAAACGTGCTTTTTTTTTTTTTTTTTTTTTTTTTTTTTTTAAATCCTCAGCATGTCAATTGTATTTGCATAATCGCTGCTTATTTGTTGCGAGTTTTCCCCATTGAATTTAATGGGGAGGTAAAACCTACAAGAAATAGTAGATCTTGCATCGGAAAAGCAGTGATTCTGCCACAATAAACGCATGTCCGAAAAGAAAAATCTTACTTGCCCAGAGTTCTGTGCTTTTTCCTCCAGGCTGGCCTGCGGGATGACGTTTCATCCCATGTCACCACTGCAGCCAATCACAGTTTGCTGCGGTCACATGGGATGAAACGTCATCCCAGGACGGCAGAGGGACGCGTTGCCATGGCTACGTAATCATTTTTTTATGTGCGGTTTTCCGCAGCAAACATTTCAGCCGAAAAACTGCAGCAAAATTTGACGCTTTTCGGCCGGAATTGCCAGCGGCGCCCTGGGCGGATACGCTGTGATTTTACGCAGTGTATCCGCCCTTTGTGGCCTATACTTCAAGTTACGTACAGTCCAAATGAAAACAATGAGTTGTATGCAGTCTTGTGGACTGCATCTGTCACTCGAGTTAAAATCAATCAGTAGCGCTACAAAAAAACTAGGTGTAGCCCTGGCCTTAGAGATTATCCTCCTGCTAGACATGTGCAGCTTCAGTTAATTTGTCCTGTGTGCACATGTACATAAGCTGTTCAATGAGTGTTAGTACTTTAGTGTTCAATGTGAGCAATAGTGCATGAAGGGCATATTTATCAAAAATGGTGAGAAATCAGAAAACTGCTATCCATTTGTGATTCAATGTCTGCAACATATTCTTTACAATGTTGCACTGCGTGTGGTAAGTGCTGCTAACTATACACACCGTTAGAAAAAGTTCTAGGCAGGATCGGACCATATATGATGTCCCCTGCGCGATATGCTTGGCTGCTGCCACCAACCACCGTGTTTATACCAACTCTAGTGGCCATCTTACTGCCTACCGGGCACTGGCTGTATCCGTGTACTGCTAGCAATTCTAGGTAATGAGTTACACATCCAGGTCACCACCACTATCCAGCGCTCCACAAGAGGGAAAGTGTCACCCTAAGTCTAGGGGGAAAAAATTGCAGCTTTTCATAAAGCTTTTTAGTTGAACAGGTGTGGCTACAAAAAAAGTGTCAAGGAAAGTTTTTTTTAACATATATATATATATATATATATATATATATATGATAGATTATACTATATTATCCAAGTTAAAACGTTTATAAACGTGCGCCTACAATGAAAGGAAACGAAAAACCCAGTGCCTCTGTATTCTCTCTCATCACTTATAAAGTGACCACGAATTCACTTGTATTGCACACATCACCTTAAAAATGCTCCTAGTGTCACTATGAAACGGTCATTATTGATTAGTCTTGTTTTTATACGAAGGAACAGATGTAAAATGATCACACTAATCAACAATGACAAAGATATATCTGTGCCTATGCGAATAGCGTTCACGGCTAAATATGTTGGGGTGGCTGGTGTGAGCAATTTAAATCGGTTCTTTCATATTAAAACAGATGAAGGGCCTGTTCACATCAGCATTGGCTTTCCGTTCCGGGGTTCCGTCTGAGGTTTCCTTCGGGTGAACCCCGCAACGGAAAGTCAAACTGAAACCACAGCTTCCGTTTCAGTCACCATTGATATCAATGGTGACGGAAACATTGCTAATGGTTTCCGTTCGTCACCATTCCGGCAGGTTTCAGTTTTAACGACGGAATCAATAGCGGAGTCGACTGCGCTATTCCGGCGGAAAACCGCAAACCTGCCAGAATGGTGACGAACGGAAACCATTAGCAATGTTTCCGTCACCATTGATATCAATGGTGACTGAAACGGAAGCTGTGGTTTCAGTTTGACTTTCCATTGCAGGGTTCACCCGACGGAAACCTCCGACGGAACGGAAAGCGAACGGTGATGTGAACAGGCCCGAACGGTCATTGGTAGTCTGCTGCGATCCATAATGACGACAGGTTCATAGTGAGTGAGTGAGTGTGTGTGTGTGTGTGTGTGTGTGTGTGATGTGGATTAGTAAAGTCACTTTCAACAGTTTACTGTACTTACATGTGAGGAGAGGGACAATGAGGTGCTGGATTTTCCGTTTTCTTGTTTTGTAGATTTGCACATATAAACTATTGTTTTATAGTGGTTCGTGAAAGAGGGATTTTAACTTTTACATTAGGAATTGATCATCTCTGTCTGACCGCTGGGGCAAACCTTCTTTTCGATCTTTTTATTCAGTGCATTAAGATGTAACGATATTTCAATACATCAACAAGATATAGATTGTGTATACAAAACTTCAAGGACCATACATTTGTGAAAAATTTTGGAACAGGTAGTGGTGCATCCCAAGTTATGTTTTAAAATCTTTAATTCGAGTGTTTATCCAGCCTTCGGCTCCATTCACATGTTTTGGATTTGACAGGTATTGAAATCTGCGTAGTATCCGATGACAATCTGCATCTCATACATGTAAATACGGTTTCTGCATCCATGTTTAAATCACTGGCTAATTTCTGTGCAGATTTATGTCCGTAACGCGTAAAAAAATAAAAATCAACCACCGTGATAAGTAGCATGCTACCTATTTCTGCGGATTCTGCACGGAAAAGCTGAGGATTAGCCCCATTGGCTAATCCTTGTGCTGAACTTCTGCACAACAGCGGCAGTAGAAGGCCTCAGATGTCTGCCACAATCATGTAGTCATTACATGTTGGATTTGCAAATCTGATACATGTGAACGGACCCTAAAATCAATGGGATGTTTCCCTTTTAATAGATATGCAGCACAAACCAGCAACTCCTATACTATACCTGGGCAGAGACCGTTTTAAAAAGGAAAAGTCTACGGCAGCTTGATAACTTTGGCCCATAGTTGAATATTATCACCTTTTTGGGTTTCCGTGTGGGTCATAAAAAAATACAAAAGAACAGTTTTTATCGTTTTTAAACCCCTATGTGCAGAGCTGGTCTGCTTGTCCTAAACTAGCAGTGAATGTAGACTATTTGTATAAGCCGTTACATGGCCCACGTGTCCCCGGCACATAACTGCCTCTGTCGTTGTTTTGTATCTTGTTTCTAAACCATATAGCGCATAAATGAATTTTTATTTTTCCAAGCAGACTACAAGACTTGCAGGTGTTATGTCCTAGTGGGATAGACTGATACTTGGCTTTTTGCATGATGGTTTCTCGGGGAAAAGCAGGGTTTTTAGCATGTCCGGCCTCTAGATGATTATGGATTTTGTAGTGTATTGTTTGCTAATCAGCTGAACCAAATTCCTTCAAACAAAAGGACTCCATTTACCATACGTGCTGGGAAATACATATTATGAATGTGAAATATTTGCACTTTCTGTAGCTTTAACATATGTTTATAGTTTTCCTAACCTGTGTTGTGTTTTTTTTGTGTGCAACTTGTCAGTTGATTTCTTCTGGCAATGAAAAAGTTAAAGGAGATTTTAATTTAACCTATTTTACAAGGAGCATTTAAGTTATAAACGCCTCTAATGCAGATTATCTTACAGGTATATAAATATATTTTTGTTCTGTCAATGTCTGAATTTATACTTTACAGATGTTTCTATTAATTTTTTTGTAACGATGATTGTAAAAAAAAAAAAAAAAATTGGCTTCTTGTGTATTTGATTCTTGTTTATTTGAAGGTGGAAATCATATACAGAGGCAGCTACACATCTGTGTATATGTACATTCCGAATAAAAAAATCGTTATTAAAAAATAAGTGTCTTGTTTGTTTTAATAACTTGTGTTTATGGAAACTTAAGAGTTTACAGGTATAGATGCTGAAAGGGCATTCTAATTATTTCATTAGTCTTAAAGGGGTTATCCAGTTTTTATTAAAAAAAATAAATTATGTGAAGATGGTTTACATGTGGGAAAATCGATCACTAATGTGCTGTGTATCTGAAATACCTCTGTAAGCCAGTCTCCCATCTAGTCGCATGAACACGTGGTTATCTCCCCTCTCCCACTTTTCTCCCTTCCTTCCTTTCTTAAAGGGGTTGTCCATGAATGGATTAGTGGGGGTCCGACACCCGGATCCAGCACCGATCAGCCCGTCCGACTGCCTCCGTGCGTCGGATGTTTTGAAGGGTATGCAGTAGTTGGAGCCAGAAGCAGATGGCTTTGGTCACGGAAAGTGTCTTGGTAAGGAGACCTTTGTGTGATGAGCAGACGTAGATGGGTTTTCAACAAACTTTGCATAAATGTAATAGTACAAGTGTATATAAGGAACTTTGTAATATATCTTTTTAGAGAAAATGCTTTCTTAATTGATCAGCCCCCCCCTATCAACCGTTCACACACTCTCAATGTACGGCTTTTTCACATTAACCCCTTGCACAGGGAGGTATGGAGGGTTCAAGCGAGCGGCATCCCTCTCGTTGCAGTGAGGTGTCTGCTGTGTACCATACAGCCGACACCGGCTTAGTATGAAGCGCGCTTAGCCCGTGAGCCCGCTCCATAATTCCCCTTGCCGGCTATGATGTAAGTGTATATCAAATGTCTGCAAGGGGTTAAGGGGAATTTAGAACAAGTGCACTGTGTATGTTCAGTTGCCAAATAGAACTTTTACTTTGGTGGTTTACAAAATTTTGGAAGAGCCCTCTTCTCCCATAACTTCATAAACAACTGGGCCAATGACTGATGTTTCCATCATCATGCCACCAAATAGAATTAAAGTCCTCACTTTCAGCGATTCTACTAAACTTTTCTGAAAATCATTCATTACGTTGTCTCCATTATTGATGAGCTGTGGCTTTTTGCCTAATCTGTCACCAGCCAGAGCTCAAACCACTGTATCATCTGTTTCAGTCTGAAGATCAGAGGTCTCACCCCCTGAGTTACTGGAGATACTGGTGGCATTGATATGTTCTAATCAATTTCAATGGAATTATCATTTCATTTCCGAGTGGAACTCCACAGAGCGAGTCTGCCACTGTCAGGCGAATGACCAGGCTCTTTGGATATCTTTTTGGAATCCACACTTTACTATCCTCATTCCTGGTCACCTTCCTCACCATCTACAAACATTACCACTAACCTTTTACTCTCTCTTTTCTGTGGGGGAGTATTTGGTTCAAATATCCACTACAAACTGCTGTATCCCCTTTTATTTATTTTTTTTTTTTTTTACTAGGGTTTGAGTTTGATATGTTAGATTTTTAAGAACTTGAATTCTTATATCTGACAGTAACTTATTTAATATCTCTACACTATGCTATTGAAGATCAAATGCGTGAATACTTATGATTTATCTTCATGAATGAGATGTATCATCCATGCCTCTTATAAATATAGGGGAAATTATATTCCCATTCCTACCTCAAAGTAGCTTGATGTAGGGGGCAGGTAAACATTCTATAATTCTCGTCTAGGGCTATAGGGCATTATCTTGCACATGGGAGCGTAAGTTTAGTAACAGGCAGCCTGCACAGCACATGTTGGCTACCTGCAGCTGTTACTAGAGACAGCATTGGTGCTTACTCTATACTATCTTATCATTGAGTGCAATGTATAACAGTATGCTGTTAGCTCCTAAGCTCCCTCTAGAGTTGGCTGCAGGTAGCCAGCATGTTTTTCAAATTTAAAGAGGCTCTGTCACCAGATTCTCAAATCCCTATCTCCTATTGCATGTGATCGGCGCTGCAATGTAGATAACAGTAACGTGTTGTTTTTTTTTTTTAAAAACGTTCATTTTTGGCCAAGTTATGAGCAATTTTATATATATATATATATATATATATATATATATATATATATATATATATATATATATATATATACAAATGAGCTTTGAAATGGACAACTGGGCGTGATTTTATTCGTATGTCCAACTGGGCGTGTATTGTGTTTTTAACTGGGCGTGTTTACTTGTTTTACTAACTGTGCGTTGTGGAGAGAAGTGTATGATGCTGACGAATCAGTGACCAATCAGCATCATGCACTCCTCGCCATTCATTTACACAGCAGCATTGTTCTTACTAGAACGATGTGCAGCCACATACACCAGTGTCTTAATAATGAATACACATGATCTCCAGCCTGGACGTCATGTGTATTCAGAATTCTGACACTTCTGAATCCTTTCTGTGAGATTTCCAGCAAGGGAAACGAAATCTCGTTTACCTCGTAATCTCGCGAGATTACACGCGGCTTGCTGGAATCTCACAGAAAAGATTCAGAAGTGTCAGAATTCTGAGTACACATGACGTCCAGGCTGGAGATCATGTGTATTCATTATCAGGACACTTGTGTATGTGGCTGCACATCGTTCTAGTAAGAATGATGCTGCTGTGTAAATGAATGGAGAGGAGTGCATGATGCTGATTGGTCACTGATTCGTCAGCATCATACACTTCTCTCCACAACGCCCAGTTAGTAAAACAAGTAAACACGCCCAGTTGGACATACGAATAAAATCACGCCCAGTTGTCCATTTCAAAGCTCATTTGCGCATATATATATATATATATATATATATATATATAATTACTCATAACTTGGCCAAAAATGAACGTTTAAAAAAAACAAAACGTTACTGTTATCTACATTGCAGTGCCGATCACATGCAATAGGAGATAGGGATTTGAGAATCTGGTGACAGAGCCCCTTTTTAAGTCTGTGCAGGGGCTTTGCAGCTTTGTTTTGGAAGTACAGAGCTTTGATCGCTATAAAGATATATTAAGAAGTTAATCAACACGGATTTATAGTGTTTAAAAACCATGCGAGGAGATGAAAATAAAAACCCTGTGCAAAACTGGGCACTAGGAGAGAGGAGTTGGCACATGACTGAACAGGAAATGTTTAGATAAAACTGTATACAGAGGGCCCTAATATTTCTACTATATGGGGCCCATACATTTCAGATGGCAGCCCTGAATGTAGGTGACTGGTACACACTGGCAGACACAATGACTGGCACACACACACACACACACACACACACACACACACACACACACACACACACACACACACACACACACACACACACACACACACACACACACACACACACACACACACACACACACACACACACACACACACACACACACGCTATTCCAGTGTGGGTTAAAAAGTGAACGTTAAATTCTGATTGGTCGTTATAGAAGCTCCTCTACGTTCTGTCTGAACTTGTTTAATGAGAGAGAGTTGTGCTATGCTACACATTGCAAATCATTCCAAAACTATTTTATTATTATGGACAGCAGCAGACAGACACTGTTGATGAATGTGGTGCACACTGCAGAGATTCTGGTGCATGGTATTCCACATTGATAAATCTCCAATGTTGTAACCAAAAGGAAAGCAATTCATAAATGCTATCTCTATATAGGAAAAAACAGATTACATGATGAAAATAAGGGCTGCGTATTCCAACCAGCTCAAGGCCTTTGTGATGTCATACACTGTGATGTCATCTGCAGTTACCAGTTCTAAAATGCTTCACTTGGAAATGAACTGATGGATAATTCCATTGAAATTGATCAGAACACATCAATGACATAATTATCTCCAGTAACTGAACAGGGAGATCTTCAGATTGGAACAGATGATACAGTGGTTTGAGCTCTGGCTAATTAGGTAAAAAGCCACAGCTAGTCAGTAATGGAGACAAAGTAATGGATGATTATTTTCAGTCACTTAATTTTCCCAAAATGTTTTGGAAAATCGCTGGAAGCGCTAACTTTAATTCAATTTGGTGGCATTCAGATGGAAACATCACTGTCATTGGCCCACAGTTATTTAAAAGTAGAGACTTCAGAAGTGGAAGGTTTTTCCAACATTTTTGAAACCATCAAAATGAAGTTTCATTTGGCAAATGAATCTATATGGATTTGTATGGAATGAATTTGAGAGAGCACCTTCATAGGGATACATCTGAATTTGTTACAAACAGATCATAATAGATCTATTACAAAACTGATCTACCATAACATGATGCCAGTGTGAACAGGGCCTGCAGAGAATTAGTACACAGGTGGGAATGAGGTTACTTGTATCTTTACTGTTTACAATCTACTGTATGTCTATGACATTAGGATTTACTAATAGCAGGGAAAGCCCCTCTTAAAATTGAACTTTTAATACATTATAAATAAAACGTGAAAAAAAAAAACACCCTGATGTCTGTGTTCTGTTGAATACTGTTCGGTAAATCAGGACGTACCGAAGACTCAAAAATTAAGTATTGCAATACTGGATGCTAAATCTTTGAAACAAGTAGGCCCCATCGTTCAATTAGTTCTCAGGCAGAATGGTATTTATCCTCCTTCGTGTCAGCCCTATGGATGTTGGGCTATTGGACACTCACTCACACCTGTATAAACACTGTGCCTGATAGTAACCAACCAAAGCCTATAAAGGCGCTCTGAAAAGAGCGACCCCCTGCTTGGTCTGAGTCCTGTATTCTATATTTCCAGTACATCCCTCATGACAGCACTACAGGAGGTTGCCCTCTTGACCTCTGTAGGGACAGGAAGACAGAGAGGTTAAAAGGCCCCTCCCACCACCCACTTGCCAGTGTTCTTCCTGTCCCCACAAGGGTCAGGAGCAGAGAGCGTCGCTCCTATATTAGTGCAGGAAAGAAACTCGGGCAGGGGGCAAGATCGGGGGGTCCGTGCACTCCCCCTTCTCTTCCCCCTAAAGCCCAGGCTAACACCCCTCAAACGACGGGTCCCTTAGCTCCCTCCCTGAGACACCTACCGGAGGAATCCTAGGCAGGGTTCTGGTAGTGTGTGGGGGCTGGGGTTTCCCAAGCAGGCTTCGGCCGGGCCGCGGACCAGGCGGTGACCGGCAGCTCCATAGGCATGGACGCACCGGCAGGGATCCTCGCTGCACCGCATAGCAAGCCTCAGTCGCCGGCTATGGCGGCTGCACTCCAGGTACACGCTGGACGAATAGCCGACCGGAAATGACGTCGCACTACTTCCGGTCCACGGCCATCTTGGGTGGCGGGAAATTCAAAACGCCCGCATTTAAAGGGACACGCACAGGTATGTAGTTAGAGCTGATAACTCTAACTTGGATTATTTTTGTGGATTGCATATTGCATTGCCTGTTACCTGTTGCGGTATGGAACTTCCTCGTCCTGATGGAACTCCAGATATGTCCCAGGGTCACGTGAGTCTCACCCTTGGGGAAGGGTATGACCCCTTATGTATGTACACCATACTTTACCTACCTTCTGTTTTCTCAAGGAAAAAGATTCCTCTCAGAGACAAACTGATAAAAAGAAGGTTAAAAAATGTGCGACTTGTGCAAAAAAATTGCCAGAGTCCCATAGGAAACAATTGTGTCAGGATTATATTGCAAAAATACTAAAGGAGGAACAACCAACGTTCATGTCCGAACTTAGGACTATGATTCGTGAAGAAGTGGGTCAGTCAGTAGCCTCCCTCGCCCCTCCGCAAGAAACTCCCTCACACTCCCGGGCAAAAAGACCGCGGATTGAAGTGGATCAAAAATATTGGCCTCCTTCTCAGGGGTCGGACTCTGAGCAGGAGTGCTATTACCTATCGGAGGATGAGTTAGAAGAAAGAGAGGAACTCTTGCCTTCAACTTCTTCCACTCAAGAGAAAAAAATTTTCTTCTCTTCCGAGATGTCGGATACCTTAATTCAAACTATGGATATTCCCGAAGAAGACCAACCACATACCATCTAGGATGAGATGTTTGGAGGTCTAACGGGAAAGAAAACAAGGGTTTTTCCGGTAAACGAAAATCTTAAAAGAATGGTGACAACTGAGTGGGAAGATTCAGAAAAAATGCTCTTCATTTCAAGAGATTTTAAAAACAGACTTCTCTTTGATCCAGAGTACACTAAGCCTTGGGATGAGATCCCAACAGTAGATGTCCCAGTAGCCAGGGTTGCTAAAAAAAACGCAATCCCATTTGAAGATTCCTCTCAGTTGAGGGACGCCATGGACCGAAAGGCAGACGGACTACTGAAAAGAGCGTGGGAATCTTCCTCTGCCTTGATCTCAACTAATATCTTGGCCACATCAGTAGCAAGAGCAATGTTTATATGGCTAAACCAGCCAGAGACCCATTTGATGATGAAGACATCACGACAAGATCTATTAGAATCTCTACCCTTACTAAAGATGGCAACCGGATTCTTGGTAGACGCTTCAGCGGAATCTATTAGATTTGCTGCCAGGAATGGGGCTCTCTCAAATGCGGCTAGAAGAGCATTATGGCTCAAAATGTGGTCAGGAAATACGAAGTCCAAAAACAAGTTGTGTTCTATCCCATTTACAGGGTCTCTGATGTTCGGTCCTCTCCTTGATAACATGCTGGAGAGTGCAACAGATAGAAAAAAGGGGTTTCCTGTAGAGAAACCAAAAAAACCCCCTCAGTTTGGAAGATTTCGCCAACAGAGGGATCCTACCTCACAGAACTACAGCGGGAAAGGGAAGTCCGGTCGCTGGAGTTACTCCAAGGGAAAAAGGGGTCGAGGATATCTCCTTAACCCAAATAATTCATTCCAGCCCTCAAAGCAATGACGCCAAGAGCGTGGGGGGAAGACTCCTACATTTTTATCCCAAATGGTCGAGAATAACCCAGAACCCCTGGGTTCTAAAGATAATAGAAGAAGGATACAAAATAGAATTTTCCTCCATTCCTCCAGAGAAATTCCTAATAACCCAGTACCAAGCAAAAGATCTTCATCAGATCCTTATCCAGGACGTCCAGAAACTACTCCGATTGAGAGCCATTTCTCCAGTTCCCCACAACGAAATATGCAAAGGCCACTATTCAAAAATCTTCTTGGTCAAAAAACCAAACGGTTCCTACAGGACAATAATCAACCTGAAGGTCCTAAACAAATGGGTGAATTATCGGAAATTCAAGATGGAGTCTATCAGATCGACTATTCCTCTAATAAGGGAAGAGGCATCAATGTGTACGATCGATTTAAAGGATGCGTATTATCACGTTCCTATCCACCCCGCGTACCAGAGATTCCTCAGATTCGCAATTCAGGACGGTCCTTCCATTCTCCACTTCCAGTTTGTCTGCCTCCCCTTCGGCCTTTCCTCCGCCCCCAGAATTTTTACAAAAATTATGGCAGAGATCATGGCATTCATAAGAAATCAAGGTATAGTAATTATCCCATATCTAGACGACTTCTTGTTGATAGCAGATACTCCGGCTATCTTAGTCAGTCATCGGTCACAGGTTCTTTCCCTCCTACAAGAATTGGGATGGATAATCAACTTTCAGAAGTCGAGTCTTCCTCCCCAGAAACAGAAGGTCTTCTTAGGAGTACTGCTGGACTCCTCCCTTCAACATTCCTTCCTCCCAAGAGAGAAACAAATACTCCTACGGGCAGAAGTAAGAAAATTTTGGGGGAAAGACGCCTGTTCCATAAGGGAATGTATGCGGATGTTGGGAATGATGACGTCTTGCATCCAATCTATTCCATGGAGCCAATTTCACTCCAGACCCTTACAGAATCTGATCTTGTCCCGGTGGGATCGAAAACAAAACTCCCTGAATTTAAAAATTCAAATTTCCGAGACTGTGAAATCATCCCTCCTGTGGTGGCTCTGCACAAACAACATAGACAAGGGAGTCCCCTGGAGAACTTCTTATGTAGTGATTACCACAGATGCCAGCAAACACGGCTGGGGGTCAGTAATCCAAGACCAACACTTTCAGGGCACATGGACTGTTCAAATGAAGATGATGTCCTCAAACTTCAAAGAACTAAGAGCCGTATGGGAGACACTTATAAGAGCTTCACCCACCATAAAAGGGAAGCATATAAGAATTTTATCGGACAACACGACTAAAGTGTCCTTTCTTCGCCATTAAGGGGGAACAAGACACACTCTTCTTCAGGCCCTCTCCGCACAAATTTTCAGTTGGGCAGAAGAAAACGTCCTATCAGTCACGGCAGTCCACCTAAAAGGCTCAGAGAACCTATCAGCAGATTTCCTGAGTCGGGAAAAAGTAGACCCTGGAGAATGGTCCCTAAACAGGGAAGTCTTTCTGTCCCTAACCCGAAATTGGGGTTATCCACAAATAGACCTGTTTGCCATGAGGAAAAACACTCAAGTAGAGACATTCTTCTCCCTAAATCTCAGAGACAACCCATTGGGAGTAGATGCATTGTCCCAACCCTGGGACATGGATCTGGCCTATGCCTTTCCTCCGTTTCCTCTAATACCAATGGTATTAAGAAAAATCCAGGAAGATTTAACAAAGCTCATCATTATTCTTCCCTATTGGCCAAAAAGAAGTTGGTTTCCAATCGTACAATATCTAGCGTTGGAAGACCCTATCATGCTCCCAGTCAGGGAGAATCTTCTCTCCCAGGGTCCCTTATTCTTCCAGGGAATAGAAACTCTGAAATTGTCAGCCTGGATCCTGAAAGGCAGATCTTGAGGAACCACGGTCTGTCAGATGAGGTAATTTCAACTATCTTATCAAGTCATAAAGAAGTTACCTCTAAAATCTATCAAAAGATTTGGAAGAAATTCTGTTCCTGGCATGGAAACCCAGGACCAGACCACTTTTCTCCCAACATTGTGAAAATCCTAGATTTCTTACAATCGGGATTCAAAAAAGGACTTAGCCCTAGTACCTTAAAAGTACAGATTTCAGCCTTAGGTCATTTTTTTAACACTCCTCTGGCTGAACATCGGTGGATCAGAAGATTCACCCAAGCGGTCTCTAAACTGAAACCTTCCCTAAAGAAATCGGTTCCTACCTGGGATTTGAATGTGGTGTTAACGACTCTTTCTGAGCCCCCCTTTGAGCCACTCGACGAAATTAGTATGCATTTTTTAACTCTAAAAGCTGCATTCTTAGTCGCTATTACTTCAGCAAGAAGGATTGGAGAAATCCAATCTCTGTCAGTCATAGAACCGTACCTAAAAGTACAAGAGGATAAGATCATCCTAAAGCTGGATCCTTCCTTTATTCCAAAGGTATCTACTGCTTTCCATAGAGAACAAGAAATAATTCTACCTTCCTTTTTATCCAGATCCAAAAAACCAACAAGAAGAAAAATTCCATTGCCTGGATGTCAGGCGAACAATTCTTCTGGATAGAACCTCCTCCTGGAGACGAGATAAAAATCTATTTGTCCTATTTGGGGGAAAGAATAGAGGAAAGAAAGCCTCAAAAGGCTCTCTAGCGAGATGGGTAAAAACCACCATACAAGAAGCCTACAAGTCCCAAGGACTATGTACCCCACAAGTCATCAGAGCCCATTCAACGAGGGCAGTTTCTGCATCCTGGGCAGAAAGAAGAGAAGCCTCTATGGACCAAATCTGCAGAGCTGCCACTTGGTCAAGCCATCATACGTTTTACAAACATTATAGGCTCGATACGGATTTAAGTTTTGGACGGAAAGTCCTGCAATCCATAGTCCCGCCCTGAGCATTATAATCTGGTATTGCTCCTGTAGTGCTGTCATGAGGGATGTACTGGAAAATAGCAATTAGACCTAGCGGTAATTGTATTTCCAGGAATCCATCATGACAGCACCATTACATCCCTCCCTGATTGAATTCTGATTTGTGCATTTAACATGTCAGTTATTATCCCTAGAAATAAAATAGGGTTGCATCCATCCTGGTGTAGTAATTGAAAAACACTGGCAAGTGGGTGGTGGGAGGGGCCTTTTAACCTCTCTGTCTTCCTGTCCCTACAGAGGTCAAGAGGGCAACCTCCTGTAGTGCTGTCATGATGGATTCCTGGAAATACAATTACCGGTAGGTCTAATTGCTATTATCCCTATAATCTAGCTTCAACATGTTTCGCCAGTAACTTTAGCTGGCTCATCAGGAAGCAAACTGATATAATGACGGGATGCATTCAAGATTGGCAGTGGCCACAATCTCTCAGCATTTCTACTGTTAACCCCTTGAGGACCAAGCTCATTTTGGCCTTCAGGACCAGACCCATTTTTTCAAATCTGACACGTGTCACTTTATGTGGTAATAACTTGGGAATGCTTTTACCTATCAAAGCGATTCTGAGATTTTTTTTTCTCGTGACTTATATGATAGTACTTCATGATAGTCTAAAAATTTGGTGGATAAATTCAATATTTGTTAGTGAAAAACACCAAAATTTAGTGAAAAATTGCAAAAGGTTGCATTTTTCTCAATTTAAATGTATCTGCTTGTAAGACATATAATAGTACCACACAAAGTTGTTGCTAGTTAACATCCCCCATATGTCTACTTTAGATTGGCATCGTTTTTTGAACATCCTTTTATTTTTCTAGGATATTACAAGGCTTAGAACTTTAGCAGCAATTTCTCACATTTTCAAGAAAATTTCAAAAGGCTATTTTTACAGGGGCCAGTTCAGTTGTGAAGCGGCTTTTAGGGCCTTATATATTAGGAACCACCAATAAGTCACCCCGTTTTAAACACTTCACCTCTCAAAGTATTCAAAACAGCATTTAGAAAGTTTCTTAACCCTTTAGACGTTTCACAGGAATTAAAGCAACGTAGAGGTGAAATTTTCAAATTGAATTTTTTTTTGCAGAAATTCATTTTAAATCTATTTTTTCTGTAACACAGAAGGTTTTACCAGAGAAATGCAACTCTCAATATTTATTGTCCAGATTCGGCAGTTTTTAGAAATATCCCACATGTGGCCGTAGTCTGCTAATGGACTGAAGCACCAGCCTGAGAAGCAAAGGAGCACCTAGTGGATTTTGGGCCTCCTTTTTATTTAGAAAATATTTTAGGCACCATGTCAAGGTATGAAGGGCTCGTGCGGTGCCAAAACAGTGGAAATCCCCCAAAAGTGATCCCATTTGGGTAACTACACCACTTGAGGAAAATATCTAGGGGTATAGTAAGCATTTTGACCCCGCAGGTTTTTTGCAGAAATTATTGAAAGTGGGCCATGAAAATGAAAATCTACATTCTTTCAAAGAAAATGTAGGTTTAGCTAATGTTTTTCTAATTTCCACAAGGACTAAAGGAGAAAAAGCACCACAACATTTGTAAAGCAATTTCTCCCGAGTAAAACAATACCCCACATGTGGTAATAAACGGCTGTTTGGACACACGGCAGGGCTTAGAAGGGAATGAGCGCCATTTGGCTTTTGGAGCTCAAATTTAGCAGGAAAGGTTTGCGGAGGCCATGTCACATTTCACTGTTTTGTCCCCTCAGGGGCTTTGTAAAACGCCAAAAAAGTGACTCCATTTAGGAAACTACACCCCTTGAGGAATCCATCTAGGGGTGTAGTGAGCATTTTGACCCCACAGGTGTTTCATAGATTTTATTAGAATTGGGCAGTGAAAATAAAAAAAAAATCCTTTTTCTTCAATAAGACGTAGTTTTAGCTCAATTTTTCATTTTCTCAACAAATAAAGGAAAAAAAGCCCAACACTTGTAAAGCAATTTCTCCCGAGTACGGCAATACCCCACACGTGGTCATAAATTGCTGTTTGGGCACACAGTAGGGCTCAGAAGGGAAGGAGCGCCATTTGCTTTTGGAGTACAGATTTTGCTGCATTTGGTTTCTGGGCGCTATGTCGCATTTGCAAAGTCCGTGTGGGACCAGAACAGTGGATCCCCCCCCCCCCAAGAAGTGACCCCATTTTGGAAACAACACCACTGAAGGTATTCACCTAGGGGTGTAGTGAGCATGTTAACCCCTCAGGTGTTTGCAACATCGATTGCACACTTATTTCTGCCAGAGTGAAAATAGGATTTTTTTCATAGATATGCCAATATGTGGTGCCCAGCTTGTGCCACCATAACAAGACAGTTCTCTAATTATTATGCTGTGTTTCCCAGTCTTAGAAACACTCTACATGTGGCCCTAATCTTTTGCCTGGACATTTGACAGGGCTCAGGAGTGAAAGAGCACCATGTAAAATTGAGGCCTAATTTGGCGACTTACACAGTATTGGTTCACAATTGCAGAGGCTCTGATGTGAAATAATAAAAGAAACCCTTGACAAGTGACTAGGGATGTCACGATACCAGAATTTTGACTTCGATACCGATACTTCGTTTAGTATTGCGATTTCGATACCAATTTCGATACTTTGCCAACAGTAATAAAAAAAGTTCTTCCGTTTTCTGATGTGAGGCGCGACGTGTGATGAATTTTGAATGCGCCTCACATTAATAGTAATTAATCCCATCATGTTTCTCAGTCATATTGGGTTAATGTGCGAGGTACATGATGGGGTTAATTACTATTAATGTGAGGAACATGGAGGTTAAATTCATCGCACCTCGCGCCTCACATTAATAAGTGATAGAAAGCCGTGTTTATTTCATTTTTTTACAGCGTACACATCATAAATGATGCAAAAAAAATTCTTGTGCGCGCCATTAGTGAATGTGTATATTTTATGTATTGAGACTTATTTGAATGTTTATTGTAAAAAAGATGTATGTGTATTTTTTTTTAAATTTAACAATACTTTGTTTTTACTTTATTTTTAAACTTTAATGTACTGATATATATCAGATATGTGCCAGTACATTAGCCTGTGGACGGCTAGCACACAGGCTGTTAGGACATACCTCAGTATGCCCTAACAACAAGAGATATGGTAAGACAGCCCTGGGGTCCGTCAATAGACCCTGGGCTGTCTGCCCATACATGGTATGGCCCTCGATCGCGTCACAGGAATTCCCTGTGACGCGATGCATGGGCATCCCCCCTTCTCATTTTCTCCTGAATGCTGCAGTCAGCGGTGATCGCAGCATTCAGGGGAATAACGGCGGAGAGGAGAGGGTTTCTGTGATCTCCGCCGTTATAGAGCGGGGCTGCGGCTGTGTAATACAGCGATTGCCCCGCTCCAGACAGGAAGTGCGCGCGCGGTCAGCATGAGGAGATGCGGCCAGCGCTGCACTAATGAGCGGCGGCACTGAAGACAGAACATGGGGGTGTTTTGTAGTGCGCCCGCCATGTTCTGTCTTCAGTGCCGCAGATCATTAGTGCAGCGCCGGCCGCATCACATGATGCTGACCCCGCGCGCATATGTCAGGACTCAGGAGCGGGGCTGTGGCTGAATTACACAGCTGCAGCCCCGCTCTCATACAGTCATGTATTACTATACTGAGCTGTGCGGCTGCGCAGCTAAGTATCGAAATACAGGAAATAGCGGTATCGAACCGTTTGGGGATGCACAGTATCGAAACAGTATCGAAGTTTCGATGCACCGTGCATCCCTACAAGTGACCCCATTTTGGAAACTGCACCCCTCAAGGCACTTATTACACAGCGTTCCAAATTATTATGCAAATGTTATTTTTCGCTGATTTTCCTAAATAGTCGATGCAAATGACAGTCAGTATAATCTTCAAGCCATCAACCGTTGGAGTATAATGCAAATTTTATTGAACAAATCTAATGATAAGTTGTTTTTTTTTTAGAAGTAAAAAACTCAAAATGCACTGTTTCAAATTATTATGCACAACAGAGATCAAAACATTTTAAAGGTTGTAAAGAGAACTAAAATGGTAATTTGTTGAATTTGCAGCATCAGGAGGTCATGTTTACAGAAATCAAAAGCTCTTTCAATAAAAAAAAACCTTAGCAGGCCAAGTTACATGTTAACATAGGGCCCCTTCTTTGATATCATCTTCACAATTCTTGCATCCATTGAATTTGTGAGTATTTGGACAGTTTCTGCTTGCATATCTTTGCAGGATGTCAGAATAGCCTCCCAGAGCTTCTGTTTTGATGTGAACTGCCTCAAACCCTCATAGATATTTTTCTTGAGGATGCTCCAAAGGTTCTCAATAGGGTTGAGGTCAGGGGAACATGGGGGCCACACCATGAGTTTCTCTCCTTTCATGCCCATAGCAGCCAATGACACAGAGGTATTCTTTGCAGCATGAGATGGTGCATTGTCATGCATGAAAATAATTTTGCTACGGAAGGCACTGTTCTTCTTTTTGTACCATGGAAGAAAGTGGTCCGTCATAAACTCTACGTACTTTGCAGAGGTAATTTTCAGACCGTCAGGGACCCTAAAGGGGCCTACCCACTCTCTCCCCATGATTCCAGCCCAAAACATGACTCCGTCACCTCCTTGCTGACGTTGCAGCCTTGTTGGGACACGGTGGCCATTCACCAACCATCCACTACTCCATCCATCTGGACCATCCAGGGTTGCACGGCACTTATCAGTAAACAACAAGGTTTGAAAATTAGTCTTCATGTATTTCTGAGCGCACTGCAACCGTTTCTGCTTGTGAGCATTGTTAAGGGGTGGCAGAATAATAGCTTTATGCTCACTTGCAAACCTCTGGAAAATCCTACACCTTGAGGTTTGCAAGACTCCAGAGGCACTAGTGGCTTCAAATACCTGTTTGCTGCTTTGCAATGGCATTTTAGCAGCTGCTCTCCTAATCCTATTAATTTGTCTGGCAGAAACCTTCCTCATTATGCCTTTATCTGAATGAACCCGTCTGTGCTCTGAATCAGCCACAAATCTTTTCACAGTACGATGATCACGCTTAAGTTTTCTTGAAATATCCAATGTTTTCATACCTTGTCCAAGGTATTGCACTATTTCACGCTTTTCGGCATCAGAGAGATCCTTTTTCTTTCCCATATTGCCTGAAACCTGTGGCCTGCTTAATAATGTGGAAGGTCCTTCTTAAGTAGTTTTCCTTTGATTGGGCACACCTGGCAAACTAATTATCACAGGTGTCTGAGATTGATTACAATGATCCAAAGAGCCCTAAGACACAATACCATCCATGAGTTTAATTGAAAAACTAATAATTAAATGTTTATGACACTTAAATCCAATGTGCATAATAATTTGGAACACGGTGTAAGGGGTGTAGTGAGCATTTTCACCCCACAGGTCTTTTCCATAAATGATTGCGCTGCGGAAGGTGCATATTAAAATTGTTCCCTAGATATGCCAATTCAGTGGCAAATATGTCGTGCCCAGCTTGTGCCACTGGGGACACACACACACACACACACACACCAAAAATTGTTAAAAGGTTTCTCCCGAGTATGGCGATGCCATATATGTGGAAGTAAACAGCTGTTTGGGCACACTGTGGGGCTCAGAAGGGGGGGGGGGAGTGCAATTTGGCTTTTGGAGCGTGGATTTTGCTTGGTAATAGTTTTGTTTGGAGTCTTACTGGTGTTTCCGTTTATAATGTGGGGCATATGTGAGCTGGGCAGAGTACATCAGGGGCATAGTCAGGTGGTATAATAATAAGGTAAAAAAAATAATACAATAATCCATAGATGTGTGTTACGCTGTGACACAATCCTTGCTGCGCAGGCCGGTGTCTCACTGATAACTGTCCTTCCTTATCCCCCTTTTGGTCCATAATCCGTACCTTTGCAGTTTGGGGAATTTTGCAGGGAAGTGCTGTCCTGGTATAATACGGGCATCGTTGCTTCTAGCAGATATGTTTGGGCTCTCTCCTTCCTGGTTCCCTAATTTTAGTGCCTTGATAATTCACCTCTTGAAACAGAAGAAACGTTCCCCTCGGGCTGCACGACTGGATATTTTTCTGCACGGACGTATAATGCGTTCGTGTGAATAAGGCGTTACTCTGCGGATCAGTACGATTCCGGTGAAACCAAATTTATAGCACTTTTTTATCTTTTACAACTTTTTGCACAATAAAATTACTCTTGTAAAGAGAATGTATTTTTTCTGTCCCCAAGTTGTGAGAATCATAACTTTTTTTTTTTTTTTTTTTAGTCGATGGAGCTGTATGAGGGCTTGATTTTTGCGAGACGAGCTATCGTTTTTATAGGTACCATTTTTGGATACATGCAAATTTTTGATCACTTTTTTTTTCAATTTTTGGAAGACAAAGTGACCAAAAAAACAGCAATTATGGCAGTATTTTTTAGTTGTTTTTTTTTTACGCCGTTCACTGCGCGGGATAAATAACCTAAGATTTTTATAGTTTAGGTCGTTACGGTCGCAGCGATACTAAATATGTATGGTTTATTATTTTTTTTAAATAATAAATGACTTTATAAGGGAAAAAGGGGGAGATTGTGTTTTTATTTTATTACTTGAAACTTTTATTGTATTTTTTACACTTTTCTTTAGTCCCACTAGGGGACTTGAAGGTCTAACTTTGTTGATTTGTTTGTTTGTTCTAATACATTGCACTACCTATGTAGTGCAATGTATTGGAGCGGTCAGTTGTTCGCTGACAGCAAGCCGATCAGGCTCCGCCTCTGGGCGGGGCCTAACCGGCTTCCGTAATGGCAGACAGGAGGCCATTGTTAGGCCATGGCAGGCTGCCGATTTGCTACAAACCGCTAAGATGCAGCGATCGCAATGGATCGCTGCATCGAAGGGGTTAACCCCTTAAGGACGCAGCCACTTTTGGACCAAATGACACGGCCTCATTTTTTTAAATCTAAAATGTGTTACTATATGTGGTAATAACTTCGGAATGCTTTTACCTATCCAAGCGATTCTGAGATTGTTTTCTCGTGATATATTGTACTATGATAGTGAAAAAATTTGGTCGATAAATTCAATATTTTTTGTGAAAAACACCAAAATTTAGAGAAAATTTGCATTTTTCTAAATTCAAATGTATCTGCTTGTAAGACAGATAGTAATAACTACTATTTGAACTACAATAACACTATATTACTATAATAATACTACATTACTACAATACTACATTACTATAATAATACCGCTAGGTTTAAAATTTGAGATATTTCTCCATGTGCTTATTTCAACAATCCAGTTTTCCACTTTAAGTGTCGCTAAATGCAGTCCGGAGGCTCAGTTAGCAGCGTTTGGCAGACACACATGTCAAGATTGGGCAGCCCCTTTTTAGATAGTGCGACAGTGCCCTCGGTGGATGTTGCCGCTGTGCCCTCGCCAGTGCCCTCTGTAAATGCTGCCGGAGTGCCCTCTGTAGATGCTGCCACAGTGCCCTCTGTAGATAATGCAACACACCCCTAGATAAGGCCACAGTGCCCTCCGCAGATGCTACCACAGTGATGTCAGGGTCTTGCCCAGAGCTGGAGTCCCGGAGCAGAGCCGCTTCTAGCACTTGAACTACAGTAGATTTGTGACTGCAGCTCTGGATTTGTTTGGAGTATGGGACCTGATGTTACAGTACAGTTGTGACTGCAGCACTGGATGTGGCTGGAGTATAAGACATGATGTTACAGTAGAGTTGGGACTGCAGCTCTGGATGTGACTACTATTATATAATGTGCTTTATACTCCAGAGTTGTGACTGGAGTTCTAGATTTGTTTGGAGTATAAGACAAGATGTTTGCATCTGCATCTACTGATCTTGCAGTAGAGTTGTGAGTGTAGCTGTGGATGTCTGGAGTATAGTACATGATGTTACAGTAGAGTTGTGAGTGCAGCTCTGGATGTGACTGGTGTATAACATGTTACAGTAGAGTGGTGACTGCAGCTCTGGATGTGACTGGAGTAAAGTACATGATATAATAGTAGAGTTGTGAGTGCAGCCTGGGATTCCAGCTCTGCTCCTGACATCACTGTCCATATATGGACAGAGATGTCAGGGGCAACCCCAGAGCTGGAGTCCCGGGCAGAGTGCTAGATACTAGCGCTCTGCCCGGGACTCCGCTCTGGGGAATACCCTAACACACTGTCCATATATGGGCAGCGATATCAGGGAATTCCACAGAGTCCCGGAGCGGAGCCGATACTAGCGCTCTGCCCGGGACTCCGCTCTGGGGAATACCCTAACACACTGTCCATATATAGGCAGCGATATCAGGGAATTCCACAGAGTCCCGGAGCGGAGCCGATACTAGCGCTCTGCCCGGGACTCCGCTCTGGGGAATACCCTAACACACTGTCCATATATGGGCAGCGATATCAGGGAATTCCACAGAGTCCCGGAGCGGAGCCGATACTAGCGCTCTGCCCGGGACTCCGCTCTGGGGAAGACCCTGACATACTGTCCGTATATGGGCAGCGATGTCAGGGAATTTCACAGAGTCTCGGAGCAGAGCCTGTACTAGCGCTCTGCCCGGGACTCCGGCTCTATGGAAGCCCCAGACATTGCTGTTCATATGTGCAGGGCCGCCATCAGGAATTTCAGGGCCCCCTACAGCTAAATTTTCTGGGCCCCCCTACCGTGGCACCGCCTGTTAACGGTACTCCGTCCAGCACTATATCATGGTACCCAGGGCCGCCATCAGGGGGGGGTATTATGGGTACTGATGTGAGAGGCCCGGCCAAACCTAATTGAAAGGGGGGCCCGGCAACTGCCGCGACTTGCCTTTGGTAGAAAAAAAAACAGGCCCCTGCAATGGGGCCTGTTTTTTTCACCAAAAGAATGTCGTGAGCTGCGGGCCCCCCTTTCAATTAGGTTTGGCCGGGCCTCTCACATAAGTACCCATAATACCCCCCCTGATGGCGGCCCTGGGTAGCATGGGGGCCGTCAAACACTGCCGCCCGTGCGACCAATCGCGCGCACCCGCGACCGCCTGGAACCGCGCACCGAATTTTGAGGCAGATTTTGACCTGCCCACACTATCTTGCCGCGTTTTTTGCCCACGGCGATTAAGGACAGCAGACAAAAAAATGCATTTTCTGCCTCCCATTGATTTCGATGGGAGGTCAGAGGCAGAACCGCGGCAAGAAAGGACGTGCTGCTTTTTCTTTTTTCCGCGACTGGCTCCCATTGATTTCAGATTAAATCAATGGGAGGCTGTTTTGGAAGTTGTTTGGTGCTGATTCTGACGCAGTGTCCGAGTCAATATCAATGCCCAAAAACTCTGTGAACTGGGCCTTATTGTTAGGGCTTATTCAGACGAACGTGTAATACGTCCGTGCAACGTGTATGATTTTCACGCTCCTCGCACGGACCTATGTTACTCTATGGGGTCATGCAGACTGTCAGTGATTTTCACGCAGCGTGTGTCCGCTGCGTAAAACTCACGACATGTCCTATATTTGTGCATTGTTGGCGCATCACGCACCCATTGAAGTCAATGGGTGTGTGAAAATCCCACCCAGCACTTCCGCAGCAGTATAAACTGTGAATGAAAACAGAGAAGCACCACGTGCTACAAACATACAAACAGTGTCATAATGATGGCGGCTGCGCGAAAATCACACAGCCACGCATCATACGCTGCTGACACACGGAGCTGTTATGGACCTTTTGCATGCGCAAAACGGCACGTTCGTGTAAATCCGGCCTTAGGGTAGGAACACACTAGGCATGAACACTGCAGATTTTATGCAGCACATTTTATTGTGGAAAATCCGCACCGTATCACAGTCGCAGCAGAGTGGGTGAGATTTTAACAAATCTCATTCACACGCTGCAAAAAAAATGGACCTGCCGTGTGGCTTTTTAAGCCGCAGCATGTCAATTTATTCTGTGGGATCGCTGCTCCTCTGTTGCGGAAATGCTGCGGTTCTGCCGCAAAAATCACACATGAGAAATAAAAAAAGGCACTATTTGGTGCGGTTTTGCTGGCAGAATTCCCTGCGGCTACCGGGGCGGATAAGCTGTGTAGTTTTACTCAGCATATCCGCCTAGTGTGTTCCTACCCTTATGATGTCGCTCCTGGAGCTGCTGCCGGTCTCTAAATAGGCAATTGGTCCAGTAGAATTTGGAATTATTTTTTTTTGTGAACCAGCTTAAAAAAATACAAAACTTTTGTGTTAGGGCCTGTTCACATCACCGTTCGCTTCCGTTCCGGGGTTCCGTCTGAGGTTTCCGTCGGGTGAACCCCGCATTGGAAAGTGAAAGTGACAGCACAGCTTCCGTTTCCGTCACCATTAGCGCAGTCGACTACGCTATTGATTCCGTCCGAAAACCAGCCGGAATGGTGACGAACGGAAACCATTAGTGATGTTTCCGTTACCATTGAGATCAATGGTGACTGAAACGGAAGCTGTGCTGTCACTTTCACTTTCCGTTGCGGGGTTCACCCGACTGAAACCTCAGACGGAACCCCGGAGCGGAAGCGAACGGTGATGTGAACAGGCCCTAACACAAAAGTTTTGTATTTTTTTTAAGCTGGTTCACAAAAAAAAATAATTCCTAATTCTACTGGACCAATTGCCTATTTAGAGACCGGCAGCAGCTCCAGGAGCGACATCATAAGGGTAGGAACACACTAGGCGGATATGCTGAGTAAAACTACACAGCTTATCCGCCCCGATAGCCGCAGGGAATTCTGCCAGCAAAACCGCACCAGATAGTGGCGCAGGTTTCGTGAGGCATGTCCGCTGCTGGAATCCTGCAGGGAAAAAAAAAGTTTAGACTTGCCCCAGCCGTAGTTTAGGTGACGCGTCTCTCTCTTCTGAACGTAGCCCCGCCTCCTGGGATGACGCTGTAGACCATGTGACCGCTGCAGCAGTCACATGGGATGCGCTAAGAATAGAGGATCGCGTCACCAGGACTACGGCTGGGGTAAGTCTAAACTTTTTTATAAATGTAAAAAAGTACCTTTTTTTTCTCTCATGTGTGATTTTTGCGGCAGAACCGCAGCATTTCCGCAACGCGGCAGAACCACAGCATTTCCGCAACAGGAGCAGCAATCCCACAGAATAAATTGACATGCAGCGGCTTAAAAAGCCACACTGCAGGTCCATTTTTTTTGCAGCGTGTGGATGAGATTTGTTCAAATCTCATCCACTCGGCTGCGACTGTAATACGCTGCAGATTTTCCACAATAAAATGTGTTGCATAAAATCCGCAGTGTTCATGCCTAGTGTGTTCCTACCCTAAGGCCGGATTTACACAAGCGTGTGCTTTTTGCGTGCGCAAAAACGTGGCGTTTTGCGCATGCAAAAGGTCCATAACAGCTCCGTGTGTCAGCAGCGTATGATGCGCGGCTGCGTGATTTTCGCGCAGCCGCCATCATTATGACACTCTGTTTTGTATGTTTGTAGCACGTGGTGCTTTTCTGTTTTCATTCATAGTTTATACTGCTGCGGAAGTGCTGGGCGTGATTTTCACGCACCCATTGACTTCAATGGGTGCGTGATGCGCGAACAATGCACAAATATCGGACATGTCGTGAGTTTTACGCAGCGGACACACGCACGGCCCCATAGAGTAACATAGGTCCGTGCAAGGCGCGTGAAAATCACGCGCGTTGCACGGACGTATTACACGTTCGTCTGAATAAGCCCTAACAATAAGGCCCAGTTCACAGAGTTTTTGGGCCTTGATATTGACTCGGACACTGCGTCAGAATCAGCACCAAACAACTTCCAAAACTGCCTCCCATTGATTTAATCTGAAATCAATGGGAGCCAGTCGCGGGAAAAATAAAAAGCAGCACGTCCTTTCTTTCCGCGGTTCCGCCTCTGACCTCCCATCGAAATCAATGGGAGGCAGAAAATGCATTTTTCGCTGCGTTTTTTGTCTGCTGTCCTCAATCGCAGCGGGCAAAAAACGCAGCAAAAAACGCGTCAGGATAGTGTGGGCAGGTCAAAATCTGCCTCAAAATTCTTTAAGGAATTTTGAGGCAGATTTTTTCGGCCTGCAAAATACTCTGTGTGAACAGGGCCATACATAAACAGCACTTTGAGACACTTTACTCACCGTCGCAGAAGAGCTGCTCCCACTCCAGTCCTCTTCAGGCGATGTCTTCGGTCCAGACGTCCAGTCCTTCACCTCCAGGCTCCAGAAAATGGCGGGGATCGTAGAACTCCTGCCGCCGCGCAACAACTAGACTCCTCCCCCTCTCCTTACACAGATACGGAGAATAAGGAGGAGGAGGCGGAGTCGTACGAGGAGTCGGAGGCGGGCCAGCAGGTAAGTAGACTGCGCCGCTGTCCCTGTGTGGCTGTCCTTCCCCGTAGATCGGTCGATGTGTTGCGGGCGCACCGCCTCCCTCTCGGCGGCGCGCCTGGTCGTTCGGGCACGTGCTCTTTAGTCATGCGGGTGCGCGCTTGCGGTCGTTCGTGCGCGCTCGCTCGTACTCGCGCAAGCGGGCGGTGTTTCGCGGCGGTGATGAAAGTGGGACCGCAGCTCACGACATTGTTTTGGTGAAAAGAACAGGCCCCATTGCAGGGGCCTGTTTTTTTCTACCAAAGGCAAGTCGCAGCAGTTACCGGGCCCCCCTTTCAATTAAGTTTGGCCGGGCCCCCTACAGTAGTACCCCTAATACCCCCCTGATGGCGGCCCTGCATATGTGGACAGCGATGTCAGGGAATTCCAGAGTCTCGAAGCAGAGCCGATACTAGCAGCTCTGTATCCTGCGGGCCGCAGATGACAGCCCCAGGGGCCGCGTGCTTGAGACCCCTGCTCTAGAGTAAGGCAATACCCCACACGTGGTCATAAACTGCTATTTGGATACACAGCAAGGCTCTAAAGGGAAGGAGCGCCATTTAGTATTTGGAGTGGAGATTTTACAAGATTCGTTTTTTGACACCATGTTGCATTGAGCTATAGCACCAGTACAGTGCAACCCCCGAAAAATTACCCCATTTTGGAAACTAGATCCCTCAAAGAATTTATCTAGGGGTGTAGTGAGCATTTTGACCCCACAAGTGTTTTGCAAAAACGAGTACACAATAGATGTTGCAGATTGAAAATTGCCGGTTTCCACAGATATGCCATTTCAGTGCCCAATGTGTTGTGCCCAGCTTGTTCCACCGTAGATACACACCCGATAAATTGTTAAGCGGGTTCTCCAGAATACAGTAATACCCCATATGTGGTCATAAATTGCCATTTGGGCACACGCCAGGCTCAGTTGGACCACCATTTGGCTTTTGAAGTGCAGATTTTGCTCTGTGTTTTACTGGTGTTTCAGCTTATAATGTGGGGGCATATGTAAGCTGGACGGAGTACATCAGGGTATATGTAAGCTGGGCGGAGTACATCAGGGTATATGTAAGCTGGGCGGAGTACATCAGGGCATAATACGATGATGTAATAATGGGGTGAATGAATAATCCATAGATTGGTGTGGTACGCTTTGAACCAATCCTTTATGCACAGGCCGGGTTTATTGGGTATTATACAAAATATCTGCGCTCCAGTATTGCCTAATCTTTGACTTCTTCACTAGCCCTATAAGCAGCACAAGGCCCTAAAGTTTCCTCATCTCCGCTGCATCTACAGGGTCCACCTGTGGGGTCCAGCAAATGATGATGTGGGGTATTTAGTGAAATTCTACTGGACCTAAAAAAATGAGTCTGGATCGTCATTTAGCATCATTGCGTTTTGAGAGTCATAACGTGTTATTTTTCCGTTGACGGAGCTGTGTGAGGGCTTGTTTTTTGTGGAACGAGCTGTAATTGTTATTGGTTCCATTTTGGGGTACATGCGGTTTTTATTTTTTTTATCACTATTTTTTAATATATTTTATTCAATTTTTTGGGAGATGAGGAAACCAAAAAGCAGCAATGCTAGCACGTTTTTTTGTTTCTTTGTTTGTTTTTTTTACAGTGTTCACCGTGCAGTATAAACAACATGGTAACTTTATTCTGCAGGTCGATACGATTACAGCGACAAAATTTATATCGTTTTTTTACGTTTCACTACGTTCCCACAATAAAAATACTCTCTTCTAAAAAAAAAATCATGTTTTAGTGTCGCCATTTTCTGACAGCCATAACTTTTTTATTTTTTAGTTGATATTGCTGCGGGAGGACTTGTTTTATGCGTGACAAACTGTAGTTTCCATTGGTACCATTTTGCGTTACTTGCAACTTTTTGATCACTTTTTATTACATATTTTTGGGACAAGATTAGCAAAAAATAAAATGCTGTCATCGTTTTTTATAAAAAAAAAATTACGGTGTTCACCGTGTGGTAAAAATAATATGATTATTTTTATAGATCGGGCCGTTCCGAACGCAGCGATACCTATTATGTATAGTTTTTTTTCATGTTTTCATTTTTTTTCTAATTATAAAGGAGTTGATCAGGGAAACAGGGCGATTGTTGTTTTTATTAGTTAAAGCTTTTATTTATTTATATCATTTTCTTAACATTTTTTTTTTTACCTATATCACTTTTTTTTTTTACACTTACCTGGGGACTTGAAGATCTGGTCTTCTGATCCCCGGTACAATACACTGCACTACTTAAGTAGTGCATGGTATTGTAACTGTCATTCTTCAGCTAATAGGCTTCCATACCTTGACAACAAGGAAGCCTAGCAACGGCTTCCTGATTTCCATAGTAACCATCGCCACCCGCGATCCATCGCGGGGGGTACAGAGGGAGCCATTGACAGCCGCATTGAAGGGGTTAAACGGCAGCGATCAGCGGTAACTGCCATCACCGCCATTGCAGCGGGATGTCCGCTGTGTATTACAGCTGACAGCCGCTGAAGATGAAGCGCGCACAGCTCCTGTGCCCGCTTCATCTACAGGGCGTGACTGTATGCCCTTGTGCGGGAATGCACTTTGAATCTGAACGTACAGTCACGCCCAATAGCGAAAAGGGGTTAAATCAAATATTTTTTATTGATGTTTCAAAAATTGTACAATACAAAAACAAAACTAAACATACAAAACCCTCCCCCCAGGCACCATCATATATGACAGAAAAGGCGTATGCGGTTATACATTTTCCAAACAGCAAGGAAGCATTTGACAGGAGAACATTTACAGTACATCTCCAAGACAGACCTGTATCCCCTTTAGGCTTCCCATTCTTACCCCCCCCCCTCCCCCAGTATACAAGTTTGATCAGGGTACAGTACAAAGAATCTTCACTTCTGAAATACATGTGATCCTATCTCTCACCCCATCAGCATTAAAGGTGCAAGTTCCGATACGCACAACCATTGACCCCATCAGACTGGATTATTAGTGAGAAGAGACAATAAATCAAACGTTCATATTCAAATAGAGCAACCAAAACTTAAGTTTTCGTTCAACCCAGCCGTATTAACTGATTTAATTCTATGGATCCATCGACTTTCAATCTGTAAGGTCCTTTTGTTCCAGTCACCTCCCCTACAGTGTTGAGGAACAGCTTGAATATCAATGAACCTCATTGATTTGGGATCTCCCTTATGCATCAAATGTACATGTCTTGATACCGATGTGTCCCTTTCGTTGACTATATCATTGAAGTTGTCCCTAACTCGACAGTGAAACTCACATTTCGTTTTCCCTACGTGGTCCAGGGGGCACCCACGTTGGGCAAGATAGACCACTCCTTTCATTTGACATTTTATGAAGTCTCTAATTTCAAACTGCTCCCCATTGGATGAGCTGGAGAACGATCGAGTGGGTTGGATTTGGTCACATGCGACATGTACTACATTTAAACATGCCCAAAGGCCTTCGTGTTAGCCAGTTATCTTTTCGTAATGGGGAGAGAAGTGACTATTGACTAGTCTATCTTTCAAACTTCTCCCCTTCCGAAAAGTTATCTATGGTCATGGGGTCAGGACCTTCCCGAGGTCATGATCCTGTAAAAGGATCCCCCAATATTTTTCCAAAATCTTGCTCACCTCAGTGTGTGCCTCATCATATACGCCTATGACTCTAAATTGTTTAACTTCCACAGTATTAACTCTCGAGGTCAATAGGGTCTTCCTGTCTTTCCTGATGGCTAAATCAAAAGCCTCTCTCAGGGTTTGATCTGGATACCCCCGGTTCCTAAAACGTGTGCGAAGATCGAGCCTGTTTTATAAATGTTGTCGTTTTCGTACGGTTTCTCCTGAGACTGAGGTATTTCCCTCTAGGAATTCCCTTTTTGAGGGAATAAGGATGGGAGCTCTTCCATCTCAGGAGGCTGTTTGTTGCAGTTGCCTTGCGGAACACCTCTGTTTTGATAAAGCCGTTATGGTCACGCTCAATCAAGACGTCCAAAAATGCCAGAGATTGTTCCTCTATTACAGCAGTGAATGTCAACCCAACATGATTACAGTTGATACAGTTCACAAACTGTCATCAATGAATCTCAGCCAGAGGCAGATGTTCTCCTGCCAATGGCTGAGATCCTCTGAAAAAATGACACTGGCCTCCCACCAGCCCAGGAGCAAATTAGCATATGTAGGCGCACATGTTCTGCTCATAGCAGTGCCCCTGAGCTGGTGGTAGTAGTGGCCATCAAAAACACACGTTTTTAGTAGGATTGAATTCTAGAAGTTCAAGCACAAATTTATTGTGTGGCCATAGATGAACTTCTCTGGCGTCAAGAAAAAAACTTGGTCGCTTTCAATTCAAGATGATGGTGAATTGAGCCATAAAGAGCCTCTACATCAATTGAACCCAAAAGCATAGTATCGTCCATTTCAATCCCTTCCAGTTTTAGTAATAAATCAGATGTATCCCTGATGTATGATGGTAAAGACTCAACAAAGGGACATAATATAGTGCCAACATATATCCCCAAATTCTGATTGATGCTACCCATCCATGATACAATTTGTCTACCTTTTAAATGGTCCAGACCCTTGTGTATCTTGGGGAGTGAATAAAGGGTTGCTAAAGTCGGCAATGTGGGATATAAGAAATCCTATTTGTCTTTACTGATTACTTTGGAGGACGTTGCTCTTAGCAGGAGATCATTTAGCTCTGTTTGGAGGACACAACTCGGATTACTTTCTATAGAAAGTTTCATCAGACAACCGTTCCAGACAAAAAAAAATATATTTATCAAAGTCCAAGATCACCACATTTCCCGCTTTGTCTGAGTGTTTTATGATTCTGGTTTTATCTTGTTCCAGATTCTTAAGTGCCTCCTTTTCTGTTCTAGTCAGATTACTAAATCCTCTGTGCCCCTTCTTAAATTTTTCTAGATCTTGGATGACCAGCTGCAAGAAGATCTCTAAATTGGGAATATCTGCCTGTGGTGGCATATGTGTACTTTTTGGTTTAAGTGTTGTGAACGGCCCTAAAGATCTATCCCTTTCATTAGCCTCCATAAGTTCCACTAAGGACTGAACCACAGATAAATCACTGGCCTCTAGGTTGTATTCAAGGCAAGTGCGTGTATCCCGTGCGACAAATAACTTGTGCCACTGGAGTTTTCTAATGAAAAGGGAAACCTGTTTAATCCATACAAAGGGGTCATATTTTTATGTGGGGACAAATGAGAGGCCCTTCTTGAGGATATCGGTCTCAGTTTCATTCAGGACTGTAGTGGATACATTTACAATTTGCATTTCATCTGATGTCATAGGTTTAGGTCTGTTGGATTCCGATTCCGTAAGGGGTATTGACTGGGGGCCGCCTGGGCTAAAAAAGTAATATTTGATGGTTGCTGTTCCGTCCCTCTCCTGCCCTGTGTACCACATCTTGGGTTCATTCCATGTCTATAGGACCTGGATCTTCCTCTTCCATCCCCGTAGGTGCCTCTCCCTCTATCTGAATCATGACTATCTCTGTCTGTATCAGAAAGATCAGCTTCCGAGGAGGAAATATCATGTTCTGCCTCTCTTGTACTTTTAGTCAAAAATGAATAGCCTCTGTTCTCCTTAAACTCCTGTACATCCCTTTTAAATTGCTGATGTTTTCTATCACTAATGGATTGCTGGAATCTCTCAATAACACCCTGCAAGATGGCTTCTTTCTTCTCAAATTGAATATCATGTTTTAGTATTTGTTCCCTCATATCATCAAGTTTTTGGGATTTAATTTCCCCAAGAGGCTCTCTCTTCCCCCAACAGAATATGCATGAATCTGAGGGAGCTAGCGGTAGCCTCTTTTTTCCCATTTATTCATGAGGTTTACCGTTTAAGCCCTATATGCATGTGTTAGTGTGATCCGTAGACCTCTTATTTATTTTCATACATTATTTTATTTCTCCTTCTTTTCCATAAGTCTTACCACCTGGATTAGTCCTCCATGTTCTTAGTTAGCAAATTTTCTTTCTTTGTAGATCACTTGTAGGCTTTGCTGTATAGACTGGAACAGAATGAGCAACATTTAAAAAAAAATAACAAACACATTGGGGTAGATTTAAGACTAGTGTTTCATAAGTCAGTATTAGTATAAGAGCAGCAAGAGTAAGATGCAACAGATTTATTAAGCGGCGCACACTTCTTGCTGTCTGTGGCCCAAAAGGGGAAATCTACGCCTTCTGTGAGCAGGTGTCGGTTTCCACTATAATTTATATCCGTTTCTGTTTATAGTGATTATGTGGGGCTGCGGGTGCTCCTGCCCTTTCCTCTAAACCACAACTACTTTTTAGAAACCTGTCGAGAGCGGTGGAATATGATAAAAAATTGGCATGGCATGCGTCACAATTTTACAATCTTTTTAGTGCCACTAAAGTGCTGAAATAAATATTAATTTAAAAATAATTACGTTAGACATTGCCATTTAAGATTTTTTTTTTTTTTTTTTTAAGGAAGAATCATAAAAAAAATCATTCTTCTTTCACTCTCTCTGATCGATTCCCATTTATACTAAATCTTAAAGAAATAAAGTGTGAAGTGTGAACTTAGCACGCTCACTGAACTATAAGGTAGTGTACGGACATCATTACGGACCCGTAGGCACTGCATGTTCTTTTATGTGGCACTGTATTCGCCACTACTAGCAATGCTTCTAGGGTAGAATACATGGCGTGTATTGAAGTGTACCAAATCCATGAGCAAAAAACATCTTCTGCCTATGTGGTAAAATCAGAAGCACATGAATGTACAATATTGGCCAATAGATTTCTGCTGGATTTTAATTAGGTTTGTGTTTTATAATATTGTCCTCGTGTGAAAAATTCCCACGCATTTCTATGGGCACCATAAACAAGATCTGTATGCATGGACCTTTAGCATATTCTCAAAACAGTGATAAATGGTTTTAAGCTTGGGCCTAATATATTTTATTATGCTGTCTTTTTTCCAAGAGGACATGCCAAAGTCAAATACAAAGATACCAAATCTTACAAAAAAGAAAAAGAAACAAGCTGGAGAATTTTTTTTAATTGTATTTATTCATCTCTGGTTGCCAGAATACATGCGTTACAAGCTAACCATCCAAATGTGCTCACATTTTATCTCCTTTTTCAAAAATTGGCAAGAATATTTTACAAAAAGAAGAATCGTGCATTTTTTTTTTTTAATAGTCATCAGTCCTGCTGCATGAAAACCACAAAAATACTAGGATTTGACAGTAAAGACCACGTCTATAAAACATTACAGAGCACAGGTAGAAAATGCAGGTTTCCCTTTTTATCATAAACATCTGATTTCCCATTTGCTGTATTACAAACATTATCCATCACATACTTGGCCTTTTTTTTTTTATATATACTTATATAATATTTGTACTTTTTTTTTTCAATATTTTTTTTATTTTGCCATACACAAAGCTTTACAAATAAAAGCAGGTATCGAACTGTGTGATACCACATTCAGAGCATTAAAGCGTTACAAACATTCAACAGTGAGCCAGAAAGGAGGGCACTTCTGTATATAGAAGAGGCAGTCTGTTTTAGCCAGAGCTATGCGAACAATTCTCTATTCTGTATTTGATACCAGGATTGTCATGTGGCCTCATTGACAGGATCAATCAGCCAGCCGGATTCTTGCTGCTTCGTGACTATACCTGCTGTTAAGGCGCTGGTCTATGAAGTGGGTGAGACCATTTTTTGGTCTGTTTGACAGCTAGAACTACTTGTGCTATCTAAAGTTATGCTTTTTTTTAACTTGCCCTATATACTGCTCTTGCAAACTGCTGGTGCATTGTATGAAAAGAAACTCCGTACCACAGTCTTACCCCCCAAGCTGCTGTATTAATATCACTATAGTGTTTCTGGCAGCAATAAAAAAAATTAAAGCAGTTTTTTCTTGTATATCAAATGGTTTATACATTGTCAATTCTGTAAGGCAGCAGGGTGTCTCTGGTAACGCAGGGCATGTCTGCGTTCTCATTACGAATAGTAAATATTTCTGCCCAGTTACATTAAGAGAAGAATTGCCTGGAAGTATAGCCCCTGAATTGTCATCATGCGTGATGTCTAAATATTCAGCTCTACCATATGTCACCCTGGCCTCCTACAAGGGTAACAGATGCTGGGTGCCTACCAGTAATGGCACCCATAGCTGCAGCCCTTGGTGGTTGTCATTTGCCCATAACCTTAATGGCCTTCAAATTCACATTGTAATGGAATGTTCATAGCAATATGAATTTATGTGCTATTCAGGGTATTAGTACAACTAAGTGACAAGATCTATGAGCACAGGACTGGCTCCCATTTGTGGTTGTGCTGGAGGCCGAACAGCAACTAAATGTTAAACTAAAAGGGCATCTCCCATTTTAAAGCACATATACGTCCTATTCGGATCTCCTCTTTGAGCTAGAACAGAGAGCCACTATAAACCGTGTCTCTCACTCTGGCGGACCCGGCCTGTCCATGTGTTACATTTGATGTATGAAAACTAAACCCATTAGCTGATACCAGGCTGGTTTCCGTATAAAATAGGGTTGTCAAAATGAGGCAACCCCTTTAAGATATCACACAAGAGGATAACTCAGGCACTTATATTTCCTGCTGATAATTTATTTTATCTCAAATCTCATTAAATAATGTATAAATACAAAAATATGTAAATATGTAATTTCTAACTCTTTCAAAGTCCTAAAAATTGTGTAGCCTGACCATACTTATTCTGTCTATATTAGGGAAGGAAATCGGTTGAAACAAACTTCTTACAGAACTATGTTGAGCTTGCTACCTGTTATAGTAAATTATGTCTTCCGAAGCTCACATTCCTTTGTCGCACCCACCCCCTCCAATTTTTAATGCCGCTTCTATATCTTTTGCTGACATAGTGAAGAAAAAACACTGTTTAACTACCATTTTTTTGCTGATTAACAGAGATTTTCCTAGGCACCTGTGAAAAGTGATGGTCTTTGTAACTTTTTCTATTCCCTGGATTCAATTTAACTGTGAAGCATTAGTTAGCAAGTTTGCAAAGAGGCTTTAATGAGGATATAATACAATATGTGCTTGTAAACTCAGCTGGGCTCCCGCTGTTATAGTGACTCACCGTCATAGATGCACCTGTAATGCCTTAATCTTACTGGAGGTGGTCCTGCTAGAATGGACGGCAAATGACATTAAGATCATTAAAAACGCTCATATAAGGCCTCTATGCGGCCGCAAGTTAAAAAATATGGTCAAAACCTCGGTTATCTATCAGTTTAGACTTAAGGAAGCAAAGGGAACTGTGGGAAGGAATTACATATGTGGCTAAATTATTATCAAATTTCTCTCATTACTTCCCACAAACCACATTAGGAATTGATGTTCTGAGACCTAAGGCACAAAAAACCTCATGCCCAAAGAAGGCTGTGTTTACATCTGCATTGGAAGCGCAGTTAGTCAATGGGTTTCGTCAGGCGCGGTTAGTGTCCGTCAGGTAATGGATCTGTCACTGCTGTCATTTTCGTTGTTCTGCTCCTATGATGGAGCAGGACAACAGAAATGACCAATGCAAATGTGAACAGAGTCTAAGGTGACTAGGTGCAAGTGAGTTAACGAACTGCTCTCTCTTTAGAGTGTCGCTTTGGTCTACCTATTTACTTATAATACAAGTCGTTTTCTGTGAGGAGTCCGGCAATATTAAGTGACAGAAATGTGGTATTCCTGCATTGTATTATTGGGGTTTTCTAATACTCCATTAAACTTCATTTGTTGCAGATTTTTGTTTTGGATACATGTACGGCGCTAACAGCTTGTTCTAGAATTTCAAGAGAAAGCAGGTACAAGCAAGTGTTCCTAATTTATCTTTGGATTTTGTGCTTTGGTTGATATTTATGAGTGGCAAACTCTTAAACAGACCATATAAATTATGATTTATATTTACTAGACTATTTAAATTGCTGGTATTTTCACTGCTGAGAATTGAGTGCTTTTCCTTCATATCTTTTAAATATAGTTGTATATGTGACAGAGGGGACCATCCATTATCTAGCATTTGAGTCATTTGCTATCAAAAACCGTTTTTATCTTATTTAATTTATTCTCCTGTGGAGATATATTTTATAGTCTTATAAAAGCTTAGTATACACTACCAAGTCCCGCACAAATGAACACCCAGTACAGTTTTTTCATAAGATTTAGATATGTAAATTACGACCTTTTTTCTGTTGACGGGTAATTTGAATCTGCTATCTAGGGAACCGCTATTTATGCAATTGCCTTTAACACATTGTGTCTCTCATGTGCTAAAAAAAATAAATGCACATTTTTATAAGACCATAAGCAAATATTTGTTTATTTTTAATCTATCGTCTATACTGTGTTTTGCAGCGTCACGCTTCCCCTTATATTAATTTACACTCTGGATGTATGAAGCAGAACACTCCTGAGGAGTGGGTGCTGCACATTTACAGATTTGTGTGCCCTATTTCCCTGCGAACATCTGCAAGAGATAAAGGGTGCAGTCACATGTGGCGTATTTGACTCAAAAAACAAAAATCAGCTGCAGAAAACGTTACAATGTAATTGTAAAGGATCTGCCAGACACAGCTTCTGTGTCGACGCATCTGCTTCTAAGTCTGATAGAGTGACTCCATCTGCTACCACTCAGGCTGGTAGGCTGAGGAGTGGGAGAACCTATCACAGCCTGGCCAGACGGAGCTAGCTCCTGCCCTCGGTCTATTTATATCTTCATTTCCTGCTCTTCCTTTGCCTGTGATTCTGTCTGGTTTCCTGGCTCTACTGTTCCTGCTAGTACTATTGACCTCTGCTTCAAATTGACCCTGGCTTTACAGACTACTCTCCTGCTCTGCGTTTGGTACTTCATACACTCCTGGTTTGACTCGGCTCGTTCACTACTCTTGTTGCTCACGGTGTTGCCGTGGGCAACTGCCCAATTTCCCTTAGCTTCTGTGTACCCTTGTCTGTTTGTCTGTCTTACACATATTGAGCATAGGGACCGTCGCCCAGTTGTACGCCGTCGCCTAGGACGGGCCGTTCAAGTAGGCAGGGACTGAGTGGCGGGTAGATTAGGGCTCCCCTGGCTGTCTCCCTACCCCGACATTACAGTAATCCTATGGGCAAAATATTGGGGTATTACATTGATAGGCCACATGTGACTGTACCGTTATAGGTCTTAAAATTATGGTCTACATCTATGTATGTTACATGTTATGTAGCAGCTTAATTATTCAGATATGAAATATTAATCAATTGTGCCTCCTTAATAGATTGTATTAGTGGATAAGTGCATCAAGTATTAAGAGCTGAAGGTATGCGTTGGTATGTACTGAAGTTGCAAATGCTTGTTTAGTAGCCTCTTCTTAATTTTTACCATTTCCATCTGCTCTTAGTCAATAAAGCTCCTTATGTTCTAAATCTTATCTATCAAAGAGCAAGCATGTTGTAACCCTTTCTACCACTCCAACAATTATCTTACATCTAATACATTTTAGTACAGTCAACATGAATGAACTTTATGCAGTTTAACCAAGAAGAAACTTGATAACCATTGATCACTGCCACTAATGCTACTGCCAATTCTGTATGGCCTCACTCATAGATCAGTCCCACATCATACACTGGAGCCAATTAATATTAAGGGCAATTAATCTTATGGCGAATGCATCTAAATGCCACCACAATTGCATTACATTTTAAATGCTTTCTCCATACGTGTCAACCAAGCTTTCTTCAACCCTTTGCACTATTCTCATGCTTCCTTTCTAGTAGTGCAAGGGTCCTAAAGCAAGACTGTGGAGCAGAGTTGGAGTCTATTTTCCAGCAGACAGATATTCCTGTGACCACTTAGGTACATAAATCTACATGTAATCACATGGTAGTCACCCTTACATAACATCAAGGGGTTCACTACACTAAGTGCTGCAAAAAGAGAAATAAACATAGATTCTTCAAAGGTTTAGAATACTAATTAAACTCGTTGTATGCAGTTCATGTAGTGGTACTGGTCTTTAATATGGTCAGTAATTCCTTAAACAGTGCAAATACATACATGTGCACATAACATTGGACATAGAAACCCAATTACTGACTCATAAGGGTTACTGCATATTTTTTACTCTGTTATAAAGGGAAACTCACAGACAAAACTGGACACTGATCAATGCTGACGATAGCAGCACGAGGACGTATCATGTATCATTACAGGTTCTTCTTAATGCAATAGACTGGCTGCACTAAATCATGACAGAGTAGAATGATTTAATATGTATTCATTACTAGAATGGTCATAAGTAAGCAGCGTACACACAGGAATTGTGTTATGAACATTCTCTTCACATTTTTAAGTTTCAATGCTAGTCCGTTTGTTGAGAACCAGTCACCTTCCATTTTTATTTTTTTTTGCTTTTATTATCAGTGTCTATTGCAAATATGCAATGGGTGGTGACATTTTGAATACATTTACACTGGCCAGGCTCTGTCGAAGCGCCACGTGTGCAAATGTCTTGTCCAGTTTCTTCTTTAGTGCTCTCCCAGGCTGTACAAACAGGGAAATAAACCAAATAAGCCAAAACCTTGTTTAAAAGTCTTGTATGAATGTTTAGGGAGGGGAAAATAGCTGCTGGCCACGTCTTTTGCGTGTTCGTAAAAATTGCAAAGTTTTATCCTTGGTATTTTTATTTACTGTAAATTAAAAATTAAAAAGATTTTTAAACAGAATTATTCCAATGTGTGCAGAAGGTGACAGATGCCCTTTAAATACTTGGGTAGTCAGAACAGGTGAAAATTTGCCCATCATAGAAGTTCAATTATATGTGTGTTTATCACCAGTTTCATGGTAGTCTTTGACAGCAAACTTTTTATTCTCATTAAACACTGAAAATTGTTATTTCTGCCTATATTTGGCATACATGAAAACCGCTTTCTAGGAGTCCGAGAACATTGTGGTAGCTCACAACACGACTGTATGTTATTCACAGGCCGTGTGGATCATGTCATTTGCAAATAACAGTTAAAGCTTTGGAGTTTTAAATAAACATAAGATGTGAAATAATATTTGCTGCGATCGTCTCTAGAGAATCCTTTGAATTCATGATATTGATGATATCCCGTAAAATTCTGTCTACATCATAGTGGTTTGGCTTGTGAACACCACAGGTTTTTTCCTGTCTAATTTTAGGAATACAATTCCCCCTCCGCCACTGCATATGAAGATTAAAAATACTTACTGTGTTATGGTGTCTATATCACAACACAAAGGGGAATCATTTCTTGCCTTGCATTACAGTGTGACTACCTTGACGATCCTTGCAGCGCTTCTGTATTTCCCTTATCAGTCCATGTACTGCTTTTTTAAGGAATACGTGGGACTCTTATCCATCATCCTGGTGAAACAACAATCTGCAGACTTTGTGTTGGAATAGTAATAGAAGGATGTAGTCTAGTTTAGAGAAAGTTCAGAGTTCCATAGAAGACCCATGTCTTTTTCAGCCCTGAGTTTTTACAGTAGACATCTTTTAAGAAACAATATCCGTTGCTACATGAGATCACATGCTACATATATGCTTTTGTATTCCGGTATCCATGTGGCTTGCTTTCATGTGTCTTTCTTTTATTCACTGGAAACTGTCCAATGCTTACCATAGATGAAAATGAACATTTAATATAAGCGTATGAGATACTGTAATTCTGGACATAAAGGATGAATGCAGACAACTCTCATGTCTTTTCGAAACAGATAATGCCATGGAGATCTTTGATCGGGCAGGCTAGCACTATAAATCCTAGGAATCTGCTATCAAGCTTTGTTTCTCACATCACATTGCACTCCTAAGCCATCCAAGGTTGTTTGCGAGAAACATCATTGTTGTGGTAAAGAAGCACATAGCAGGTCTTCCTGGTTGTGTTTTAAAAGTTCAGTGCAGAGCAAAAAGTTTAAAGCACTTAAAGAAAATTAATTAGTTGGATGTATTGTGCTATTACACGAAAAGCTACATGCAGTTATATATATATATATATATATATATATATATATATATATATCTTATCTGTGCTGCAAAAAGAACACATAGAGAAGAAGTAGCAGGTTCCTTTTTGCAATTCTTTTTGTAAAACCTCAGGAAGCAAAATGCACGTTAAAATGCTACATTCCATTTAAAACGCAAAAAAGTTGAAAAAAAAATATTTTGGTACCTGAAAAAATATAATTTGCAGTATAGATAGATGTAAATGCATTCATTCTTATGAGTGTATATAGCTTTGTATGAAATATACATGATATCACAGTTGCCAACTTTATAACATCCAGCTCTCTTGCTGCCTGAGGAGGGTAAGTGGTAGGAAATAGAGAGAACTATAATGACAGCTTGGTACGAAGGGGCACTGCTTTCAAGAACAAGGAGCAGCAAAACATCGGCAATGCAAAGGGCTCATATAATCTTGTGTATTTACCATAGCTTGAGATATATGTGCTGTATAGGGTGTGTGCTTTTTTGTTACATATAACATACCATAGTGCTGGAGCAATGCATTGGCATACACTTACTCCAGCAGGGGAAATGTTGCCAAGGCAGTTAATCTGTCACCCTTATAGACCTTTCGAGGTGACATAGGGCTGTTTTGCTGATTATATTCTGAATGTTGTACCTTTGTTTGTTTGGTTCCTCTGTAATACAGTGCTGTGTATTAAATATAACAGTCTCTTAAATGTGTCATTATAATATAGATATATATATATTTTGTATATACTTTTTTTTGCAGTAGGATTTAATTGGCAGCTTTTATATATATATTTTTTTTGTACGGGGTCCTAAGCCACGGTTTTATCCTTCCTTTTCCAGAGCCCTTAATAACCAGTCTATGGTGTAGGTCTGGTGCTATGGAGAGGGAGGTGATTGATTAGGCTTCAGGAAAAGGAGGAAAAATTGGAACAAATTCTTCCTTCTCCACAGGTTAAGTGCAGGATGGACTGGTGGAGCTCTCCAGTGAGGACTGTGATAGCCGTCGGGTGAGAGGAGCAATGCTTGAGTCTGCCAGTGATGAAGTGGGAAATAGTTTGTACCAGCCTGTGACACAGGAACTTAGATCAAGCTCTTCAAGTAGGATCTGTGCCATCCCCATAAAGCATTTGTGGTCCATTCTGCCATAGTCTCCCCATACAATTACCTACAGAAGGTACACAAATGGTCCTCTTTCATGAGTATTAACAGAAGAACTTTTGGTCACATGTAAAGAGCAGGGACATGAGCAGCACTTATTTTGCTAAGATTAGAGTTATGAATTTGTGTGTAAGAATAGTAACAAACGTATTCACGCCCAAGGAGATATTGCAACTTGGTACTTGACATCCACAAGATTGAGCTGACTAGTGCATCCAACCTTTCATCCTAGGCAGCTGAAAATGTTGCAGATGATAAAACGGTGGGGGGCACACATACACCTGGCTCAAGATATTTTCTAAGTATTGGATACATATAATAGACGGGGGGGGGGGGTTGCTAAACAACAGTTTGGGCTCATCTAGCACATTTAACAAGACTCTGCCACAAAAGTCCACAATATTTAACCTATATTTAGAAATATATAAATGTAAAAAATCTCAATTTTACCCAAAACATAAAGATGTCCATATTTCTGTAAATCAGAAGTAAGTTTTTAATTATGTTTTCTTTACTAACAGAGATATTAAAATTTTTATGTTCAGCCATTGTTGCAAAAGAGACAGCAGGAAGAGCAGCCATGTTGATTTTAACCTCTGAATTACCTTCTCAGGAACTGATGGTAAAACTGTCAATTTACTATCATAACTTCATGACTATAATATCTTCTCATTTTCTAATATCTAGGGTTTGGTTTTTTTCCACCATTTTAGGTGGATATCCTCTATAATATAGCTATAACTGTTTAAGACGTAGCTACATAGTGCATGGAATAGCTGAGATGGTGGTGTGGAGTGGGGCACAAAATGTCTCTTCTTTACATTTGCTTATGTATGGATCTAATCAGGTGGCTAGCTGGAATTAAATCTCTGTTACCAATGAGCTATATGTACAAGTCTCCCTAAGCCAAAAAATGTATTTATACATGCTACACCCAAAAAATAGTACCCCAAAGCCACAAAATAATTAATCCCCCCCCCCCTCCCATGTGGAGATGCAGCGTGTTGTTTGGCAAAAGGGTGGCATATTTAAAGAAAAAGTCATTCTTCCACTTATCAGACCATGGATAAAGTACACATATTAGATACTGCTAAACAATTAATTTTTTTGTAATAATAAAACATTGTTTCTCTGGTTTTAACTGAACCTCACCACTTTTCTTTATCAAAGTATGTTTGTAAAGTTGTTTACGAATGAACCAGCATAATGTTTCAGGAGGACAATACCTTACCTGTAATACCTTCCCCTGTGGGCCTTCATCAAATTGAAGAACTTGCTGATATACTGGGTCCCATGTTTTTTTAGCTGTTCTGGTCTTCTTCTTAGACAAGCACGCTCCATTCTCTATCAGGTAGACCTTGATGTATGGGGCTGTGCGTATAAGATGAAAAAGACAGTAAGAAAGGACTAGAAAAGTGGAGACTGAGAGTGTGCGATTGTGATGCAATATTTAAAAAAATAAAATAATTGGACATAAACAACTACTAGTGTTAAATAGTAACTATAAAATAAAAAATACTCCATGTCCAAGCCACAGTAAGCGCTGAAGGCTGGAAGTCTATGCGGTGCCACCTTTGAAAGGGGTTGTCCAGGAGTTGCTTTAGTCAGAGAAGAAGTATAAGGCCTCATGCCCACTTCAGTTAATTTCTTCAGTGTGCTATCCGTTTTTTGAGGATAACACACTGACACATTTATTTCTATGGGGCCATGCACACTGACGTTGCTTTAACGGAACCGTGTGGTCGTTCCGACAAAAAAAGTAGTTTCTGTTTTTGACGGAACATTTCATTAATTTGGTCCGTTGAAACAACGAACTGCACACGGAAGCCATCCGTGTGCGATCCGTGTTTCACAGATCCGTCGTTAGCGGCTGTATGACGGCCCACGTGAGTGTGCATGAGGCCTAAGAAGAAGTACAAGTCTTTCCTCTTCTGTTTAGTATCCACATCAAAAACTGCATCAAAACTGCACTGTGTAAACAATTTCTAAAAGTGGTTGTCATAACGAAGAGTGGATTATATTATATAGAACTGTGTTGAGCTATCTGGCTATGTCATGAGTTTATTTGTATTGTCTATTTTCTCTAGCGCGATTTCTAACACTAGTATAGGTCTATCTAGTCTGCTGAACTTTAAGTATTTGATTAAAGTATGCAATATATGCAACTCTAGGACATATATTCAATGGGAATTTTGTATTTCAGAGAGAAATGCTCTTTACCTGGTATTGTCTTAGAACCTGGTTTTGGAGTTAGAGCCCTGGCCTGGATCACTTCCACCTCAAGTTGGCCGTTCCGGTCTACCATTGCAACATTTACATCTCCTTTAAAGAAAAAAAACAAAAAAAACAGGATTGGTTTTATTTAACAGCACAAGTATAAAAGTTAAAATGACATGTACAAGACTCTTGGCCACTTTAACTCATACGTTTTTAGCTGCATGAGGCAAGAACTTGGTTCGTTTCTTGGATCCTTTTGGTTTTCATAGACCCATAATTGTACCAATTTTCAATTGTTTGCAAGGATGATTTTGTTACAAAGATGGACAGATTTTTTTCATTAGCAACAAAATGATAGTTTTACATTCATTTGTTAAAAACAATTACATTGGTTAGCCATTTAATCAGACATGTTGGAAACATTTCGCTGCAGAGTACCATGTACGTGATGCTACATTATATGACAAAAGTAAATGGAAACCTGACCATCACACCTATGTGAGCTTATTGGACATCTCATTCGAAAACTGTACCCATTAATAGGGAGTTGGGCCCCCTTTTGCGGCTAGAACAGCCCCAAACTCTGCTAATAAGGGTTATTTTTTTAAAAAAATGTTACATAGTGTTTGTGGTAATTTCTGCCCATTCATCCAGAAGAGCATTTGTGAGGTCAGGGAGTGATATTGGATGTCTAGGTCTGGATCACAATATCCGTTCCAATCCATCTCAAAGGTGTTCAATGTCAGGGCTCTGTGCAGCCACTCGAGTTCCTCCAAACCAAACTTGTCAATGGCTTTATGGAGCTCACTTTGTGTACATGGGCACAGTCTTGCTATAACAGAAAAGGGCCTTCCCTAAACTGTTGCTACAAAGTTGGAGGCATACAATTGTCTACAATGTCTTTCTTTGCTGTAGCAATAACATTACCCTTCAATGGAAATAAGGGGCCTAGCACAAACCCTGGAAAACGGGCCCAGATCTTTATCTCACCATATCCCTCCTCTACCAAATTTTACAATATGCATGCTGGTAGGTAGCATTCTCCTGGCATCTGCCAAACCCAGATTCACCAAATGGTCTGCCAGATAATGAAACGAGATTCAACGCTCCAGATTAGAAGTTTCCACTGCTTGAGTGTCCAGTGGCTGCATGCTTTACAAAACTCTAGCCAACACTTGGCATTGCACATGGTGATCTTAGGCTTGCGTGCAGCTCCTCGCCTATGGAAACCCGTTTCATAAAGCTACAGTTCTTGTACTGATGTCACTTCCAAAGGCAGTTTGGAACTCTGTAGTGAGTGATGTAACAAAGGATATGTAACTTTTCAGCATTCAGCAGCCCCACTCTATGACTTTGCATGGTCTACAGTTTTGTAGTTGAGCTATGGCTAATTCTAGACACTTTTTCTTTACATTAATAGCACTTGCAGTTAACCGAGGAAGATCTAACAGATCAAAAATGTCATGTACTGATAGGAGGTAAAGGTGACATTCTATGATGATGTCACGTTAAAAGTCACTAAGCTCTTTAGTACGACCCATACCACTATTAATGATTGTCTATGGAGATTTCATAGGTTTATGCCCCTGTTTCCAATGGGTGTGGCTGAAACACCTAAACTCACTAATTAAAAGGGACGTCCAAATACATTTAGCCATATAGTATATGTGTATATATTACTCTGATAATCATACCAATAATAACAAAGTTAAGATCATTATGGGAATAGCTATGGCAGGATTAAATTATATAAAAAACTATTTTACAACAACTAAAAAAATATAGCTTTAAATTTAGTGATTGTAATGGGACTGGCTAGTATACTGCACATGACAAGTATCACCAAGACTCCATGGCTAAACAGATCCAAGGCTTTAATGCCCCTTACAGAAGATGAAGGCAAAAATTACGATTTGGTTTCCTTTTAGTTGTCCACATAGACATATGTCTATTTCATATCAGTGGCACAACATGCTTAAAGGTTATGTCTATATTCTGTTTGTAGTGATAGTTGAAGACGCACCGCTCTTCTCAATATTCTCGGGGTAGGCTGGCTCTGGCGTAAATACGTAAAATTCATATTTTATCTGCTTTGCATGTTTGCAAATATGATACACATGTGGGTAGTAAAAATTCTTAGGAACTGTAGAGTGATTAACGCTGCCCTGTACTGGAATGTAGATATTCTTGTTCATCGTTTGTATGAAAATGTAGAATATTACTTATGGGTAGAGCACAATGAACCTGACTTCAGAGAAAGTGAATAAACATGGATTACTGACAGTCTATTATGTTGCTGCATAAAGTCAATACAATTTATAAAAAGGGACAGTTGGGTGCTGCATACAGTTAGTTCCCTGTTATCAGCCATTTCAGGCTGATGAGAGGCTGACTGTATTGGGATTACGGACAGGAGGCTCAGGAAAATGTAAACCACAATGATCACTACTTTTTCTCATATCTTCAGTTCTGATAAATATAAATATTTGGATTCATATTTGTGCATAATATCAGCGGCTCTTATTTTAAACTGTAATTTTACTAACAAAACAGTAGGTAGTGCTCACAGGCCTTGCACAGGAGAATGTAGGTCAATGACTTACAATAGACCAGTTTTGCTGTCTCAACTGTATGACCCCTCACTATTTATAACCAAAATGAAGATTCACATTAAAGTTTGATGATGTCCCCACATTTAGAAGGTCACCTTCTGAGCGACATCCCCCAGGGACTACTAAATATAGATTGGTATGTTAGAATTTTGAGACTTCTTGATGGATTTTATTTTGTATTTTTCTCTGAATTAAAAATAGAAATGTCTTTTTGCTAAGCATCATCATAGCTATTTAAATATCACGCATTAGTCAGCATTTGTTAAAAGCCACTTACTGCTAACACTGTAGTATCTATTTCATTCATGTGTCTGTAACAATGAACGTCCACAGCTTAACTTCTTATGTCAGGGATTATTGCTGACTTGAAGGTACACTTCCACCTTTCACTGTGTGCACAATTATTAGGCAAGTGAGAATTTTGACCATATCATAATTTTTATGCATATTTTCCAACTCCAAGCTGTATAAACTTTACTGTTTATTGGATGAAGCATATTAGGTGATGTGTATTTGTGGGAGGGTCTAGCCTAAGGAGATCAAAACCCTACATCAAGGTGTGCAAAATTATTAGGCAGCTTATTTTCCTCTGGCAAAATAGGATAAAAATGGATTTAACGGACACTGAAAAGTCAAAAATTATGTCTTTCAAAGGGATGCAGCACTCTTGAAATTGCTAAGATATTGGGGCGTGATCATAGAACCATCAAATGTTTTGTTGCAAATAGTCAACAGGGTCACAAGAAATGTGTTGAGAAAAAAACCGCAAATTAACTGCCAAAGATTTGAGAAGAATCAAATGTGAAGCGACCAGCAACACATTATCCTCCAGTGCGGTCATATTCCAGAACTGCAAGCTCCCTGGAGTGCCCAGAAGTACAAGGTGTTCGGTGCTCAGAGACATGGCCAAGGTAAAGAAGCCTGAAACCTGACCACCATTGAATAAGACACATAAGTTGAAATGTCAAGACTGGGCCAAGAAATATCTGAAGACAGATTTTTCAAAGGTTTTATGGACTGATGAGATGAGAGTGACTTATGACAGAACAGATGGATGGGCCCGTGGCTGGATCCACTTCGACTCAAACGCCAGGAAGGTGGAAGTGGGGTACTGCTATGGGCTGGTATTATTAAAGATGAGATAGTTGGACCTTTTTGTGTTTAAGATGGACTAAAAATCAACTCCCAAACCTACTACCAGTTTTTAGAAGACACTTTCCATCAAGCAGTGATACAGGAAAAAGTCTGCATCTTTCAAGAAAACCATGATTTATAATGCAGGACAATGCTCCATCGCATGCATCAAAGTACTCCATTGCATGGCTAGCCAGTAAAGGCTTAAAGATGAAATAATAATAACATGGTCCCCTTCCTCACCTGACTTAAATCCTATTGAGAACTTGTGGGTATCACGGTCTGTGGGTATGTGGACCCACTTGGCCGCACCACCGTAGCAGGGAGGCAGCTGGCCAAACAACAGAGCACCCAATCAATACAAAGTCCCGGTCTAGGGTACCTGAATAGTCCAGAGAGTGGCCGAGGCTTTAGCACGGATGAAGGTGGGTGCGGAAGGTTACGCCAGACGTGGCGGATGACAGCAGGTGCAGCAGGTTGCGCCAGACGTGGATAATACTGGATGTGGTAGAGGACACTGGACGGGCAGATGGCAGCAGGTGCAGTAGGACATGACTCCAACACTAACAGGCTCAGGAACAAGGACACCGCACGAGATACAGGATACGGGTAGCAGGGCACGGGAACAAGATAACACTAAGGGACCATTTGCAAGACTGACATGGGAATACTAACAACGCTCAGGCAATGAGCAAAGGGGCAGGGCCCTTATAGTCCAGGGGAATCATGGGCTAATTGATGATGATTCCCATGGGACACAGCAGAGCGGAGCGGAAGTGAGCGCTGGCGTCTCCTGGGAAGGGGATGCGAGCCAGTGCTCACAGATCGATGACTGCGGCCGCCGTGGAGTGAGTATACCCGAAGGTCCGTGGCCATGGACACTACAGTTTCCCCCCTCTTACGCCCCCTCTTCTTGGGGCCAGAGTGAGAGAGGAACGTCTTAATGAGAGCTGAGGTTCTCTTCCGGCTCCCAGGACCTCTCCTCAGGACCAAACCCTCTCCAGTCCACCAAATAGAATGTCCTTCCTCCTACCCTTTTGCAGTCTCCCTCACCTCAACCACATCAGATGAACCACAGGGAGCAACTGCGGGACTGGGAGTCTTACTGTAACAGTTCAGGGCCACTGGTTTCAGGAGAGACACATGAAAGGAGTTGGGGATTCTGAGGGTAGGAGGCAGCCGAAGCTTATAGAAGACAGGGTTTATCTGTTATAGGGTATGTTCACACGAGGGCGTCCGTTACGGCTGAAATTACGGGGATGTTTCAGCCTGAAAACATCCCCATAATTTCAGCCGTACCGGCATGTGCAGGCGCTTGAACGCCGCGTCCATTACGGCCGTAATTAGCGCTGCTATTCATTGGAGTCCATGAATAACGGCTCCAATTACGGCCAAAGAAGTGACAGGTCACTTCTTTGACGCGGGCGTCTATTTACGCGCCGTCTTTTGACAGCGGCGCGTAAACATACGCCTCGTGTGAACAGACAAACGTCTGCCCATTGCTTTCAATGGGCAGATGTTTGTCAGCGCTATTGAGGCGCTATTTTCGGACGTAATTCGGGGCAAAAACGCCCGAATTACGTCCGTAATTAGGCCGTGTGAACATACCCTTATAGTATCTCAAAAGGTCAGAGGAACCTGGGAGCAAACTTGTATGAAGGCACCTTTAAACGAGTATTCCATGAGGAGAGCCAGACTTCGGTACCTGGAAGATACTGAGGCAGCTCTCTTCTTCTTTTTATATCCGATTTTCGCTTCATGCAATCGACTGCTAGCAAAATAGAGGACCGGGTCTGTTGTCAGATTTGCAGAAAGTTCCCAAATGCAGAGTCGACTGGAGATAGGTGAGGTTCTTGTTGTCGGTGTAGATCAGGATGGGGTGAGCTGCACCCTCTAGCAGATTTCTCCACTCCTCCAGAGCCAATTTTATGGCCAGTAGCTCCCGATCCACAATAGAGTAGTTGCGCTCTGCAGAGGAGAAAAGTCTCGCGTAATAGCCACATACTACTGCTTTTCCCTTGGAGCTCCTCTGGAACAGAAGTGCACCTGCACCAACAGGAGAAGAGTCCACCTCCCAAGATAACTGCCGAGACATGTCAGGATGATGGAGGATCGAGGCTGAAGTGAAGGCTTTCTTGAGGCTATTAAATGCAGATTCTGCCTCTGGAGTCCACACCTTGGCGTTCACACCCTTCTTGGTAAGGGTAGAGATGGGAGCCGTCAGTGATGAGAAGTTTGGGATAAACTGCCTGTAGACGTTGGCGAATCCCAAAAAACGCTGTATGGCATATAGACGATTCTCCCTTAATCGCAGCACAACATGACGGACATACCTCCGATGAGTCGATGGATTTGGGGAGAAAATGTAAATATCATCGAGATAGACTACAACACAGACATAGGGGAGATCTCGGAAGATATCATTTACGAATTCCTGGAAGACCGCGGGTGCGTTACACATTCCAAAGGGCGTCACCAGATATTCGTAGTGCCCGTCTCAGGTGTTGAACGCCGTCTTCCACTCGTAACCTTGACTGATTCGGATCAAATTATAAGCCCTATGCAAGTCTAATTTTTAAAAAATCCTGGCTCCTCGTATACGGTCAAACAGTTCGGATATAAGTGGCAATGGTTATTTGTTCTTGACCGTGATCTGGTTGAGACCACGGTAGTCAATGCAGGGTCGAAGAGATCCATCTTTCTTTCTTTTTAACGGAGAAGACCCGGCCCCGGCCGGGGTGGAAGACTTTCGTATGAAACCCCTCTCCAAATTCTCATTTATATAGGTTGACATGGTTTGAGTTTCTGGCAAGGAGAGAGGATATACCCATCCATGTGGAAGAGAGGCATTTGGAACCAGTTCAATGGAGCAGTCATAAGTCTGATGTGGGGGCAACGTCTCAGCCTCCCACTTGCTGAAGACATCTGAAACTGAGCAAAATGAGGGGGTAATCCTGCCATTCACTGATGCAGAGGAGGCTGGACAGGATTGATCTGAAACAGACAGCGATTTGAGGCATTTGGAGCCCCATTGGAGAACCTCTCCAGAATTCCAGTCCAGGACTGGGGCATGTAGTCGAAGCCAAGGCAGACCCAGCAGAACAGGATTGACGGCTTTGGGCAACACAAGAAACAAAATCAGTGATGAGTGAAGGGCTTCAACTTGGAGCTTCAGCGGCTTGGTCTCAGATACAATCTGATTGGGCAGAAGCAGTCCATTCACCGAGGCAACAGCCAAAGATGTCTCCAGGGGAACTGTGGGCAACTGGAGATGATCCACTAGATCCTTTAAGATGAAGTTTGCCATGGAACCGGAGTCCATATAGGCAGAAACCCGGTGCAACTTCTCGCCGGACACTATGGTCACAGGAATGGTCAGCTTAGAATTTAATCTTTTATTTGGTACCGTTCCACCTAGGGTTGTCTCTCCAACCAATCCTAGGCACTGGGGTCTCTCTGGACTCTGGGGACACAAACACACAACATTGGTCTCCTAGGCCGCAATACAGACAAAGTCCTGAAGTGCGTCTGCGTTGTCTCTCACCTGGGTAGAAAATTTGGCCCGGTCCATCTACATAGGCTCCTCTGGTGGGACAACTGAAGAGGACAGTAGGGATTTTTGGAAAGTAGCCTAGGAAATCCTCTCTCCTGGAGAAACTCTTGGGAACGCTGCCGGATCCTCGTATCAACCGTGGTGGCTAGTAGGGTGAGATCGTCCAGGGTAGGCTCGAGCGGCCAGCATGTCTTTAATCCCATAAGACAGAACATGGCCACCAAGGCCTCGTTGCATTGTTCCAGGTTAGTTCAGCAGCCAGGGCACGAAACTGAATGGCATACTCGCCCACGAAAACATCTCCCTGGTGTAGGGTCAGTAAGGATGCAGCAGCAGAAGAAACTCTCCCAGGTTCCTCAAATATCGAACGTAAAGTCTGTAAAAAGCACTGCAAGTCACGAGTCTCTGGTCCCTGATGTTCCCACAGAGGATTTGCCCATGCCAGGGCTTTACCAGTAAGGAGAGAGATTATGAAGGTGATTCTAGCGTCATCATAGGAGAAGGCCCTGGCATGGAGTCTGAAGTGGATCTGGCACTGATTCAGAAATCCTCTGCAGTACCTCGTGTCTCCGTCATAGCGAGCAGGTAGTGCCAGGAAGAATAGGGGATTGGCACTGGTAGACAGGAGGAACAAACAATAGTGACCCCATTTTGGAAACTAAACCCGTCAAGGAATTTATCTAGGGGTATAGTCAGCATTTTGACCCCACTGTTTTTTTTGCTAAATGTATTTGAATTAGTCTGTGAAGATGAAAATCTAAATTTTTTCTGAAAAAATTTAGCAATTTGTAATTTTTTACAAGAAATAAAGGAGAAAAAGCACCCCAACATTTGTAAAGCAATTTCTCACGATTATGGCAATACCCCATATGTAGTAATAAACTGCTGTTTGGACCCACATCAGGGCTCAGAAGGTGCGTAATTTGGATTTTGGAGTGCTGATTTTGCTGGAATAATTTTCAGTGCCATGTCGCATTTGCAATGTATTGGAGGGACCAAAACAGTGGAAAACCCCCAAAAGTGACCCCATTTTGGAAACCACACCCCTCAAGGGATTTTTCTAGGGGTATAGTTAGCATTTTGACCCCACATGTTTTTTTTGCTGAATTCATTGGAATTAGTCTGTGAAGATAAAAAGCTACTTTTTTTTCCTGAAAAAAAAACGTAGCAATTTGTAATTTTTACAAGGAAAAAAGGAGAAAAAGCACCCCAACATTTGTAAAGCAATTTCTCACGATTACGGCAATATGCCATATGTGGTAATAAACTGCTGTTTGGACCCACAGCAGGGCTTAGAAGGGAAGGAGCACTATTTGCCTTTTGGAGCTCAAATTTAGCTAAAATGGTTTTTGGGTGTCATGTCGCATTTGCAAAGCCCCTGAGGGACCAAAACAGTGGAAACCCCCCAAAAGTGACTCCATTTGGGAAACTACACCACTTAAGTAATCTATTGAGGGGTATAGTGAGCATTTAGACCCCACAGGTCTTTTGCAGAACTTATTGGAATTAGGCCGTGAAAATTAATATCAACATTATTTCCACTAAAATGTTGGATTTTTTCACTTTCACAAAGAATAAAGGAGGAAAAAGCACCTCAACATTTGTAAAGCAATTTCTCCCGAGTACAGCAATACCCCAAAGGTGGTCATAAATAGTTTTTATTTATTTTTTTAATTAAAAATGAATTAACCCTTTCCGGACTGATCCATTTTTTTGCTTTTTCTTTTTTGTTTTTCCCTCCCCACTTTCCAAAAGCCATAACTTTTTTATTTTTCCATCAATAGAGTGGTGTGAGGGCTTATTTCTTGCAGGAGGTGTTGTAGTTTCTATTGACACAATTTAAAGTACCATTTAATGTACTGGGAAACTGAAAATTAAATTCTTTGCAGGCTGAAATTGGAAAAACCTGCGATTCCTCCATTGTTTTTTGGGGTTTTGTTTTTACAGCTTTCACCGTGCAGTAAAAACAACAACTTAAATTTTTTCCGCGACTCAATAAATTACGGTGATACCAAATTTATATAGTTTTTTTTAATATTTTACTACTTTTACAAAATAAAAACTTTTTTAATTTTTTGGCCTTTTTTTTGCGGAACGAGCTGTAGTTTTTATTGGTACCATTTTTTGGTACATACAAGTTTTGGAGCACTTTTATTACATGTTTTTTTTAGAGCTAAGGTGACCAAAAAACTGTGATTTTGGCGGTTTAAATTCTTTGTTTTTTACGGCATTCACCATGTGAGTTAAATAATGGTATATTGTAATAGTTCGGACTTTTACAGACGCAGCAATACCAATTTTGTGTATTTTTTTTTAATTTGTTACATCACCTTAGAGAAAAAATGGGAAAAGGGTTGTTTTTTGGACTTTAAATATTTATAAAAAAAAATGTCACTAATAATAACTTTATATACTTTTTTTTTTTACACATTTTATTAGATCGCTGGAAGAATACATGGCAATACTAATGTATTTCAGTTTATTGTCATTTTTACAGGCTCCTGTAACAGCGTGATAATTGTTCCTGTCCTTTAGGGCTGATTCAGACGAACGTGGCGTTTTTGCGCGCGCAAAACACTCAGCGTTTTGCCTGCGCAAAAGTCACTTGACAGCTTCGTGTTGCAGCAGCATATGATGCGCGGCTGCGTGGTTTTTGCGCAGCCGGCATCATTATGACACGCCATTTGGATGTTTGTAAACAGAAAAGCACGTGGTGCTTTTCTCTTTACATTCATCCTTTTGACAGCTGTTGCGCGAAACAGCCAGTTTGCACGGAAGTGCTTCCGTGCGGCATGCGTGGTTTTACGCACCCATTGACTTCAATGGGTGCGTGATGCGCGAAATACGCCGAGATATTGAACATGTCGCGCTTTTTACGCAGCGGACAAACGCTGCGCAAAAAGCACGGACTGTCTGTACTGCCCCATATACTTCTATTGGTCCATGCGAGCCGCGTGAAAACCACGCGGCCTGCACGGACGCAATTCACATTCGTGTGAATCTGCCCTTAGTCGCAGGTGTCAGCTGTAATACACAGCTTACACCCGCTGCATATGGCACGGGCTCAGCGCATGAGCGCGGTTCATATATCACCCCCCGCACCACGACAAGACATTGTCATGGTGCGCAAAGGGGTTAATGCGCAGCGGATGGTGCGGAGTGAAAATTAAACTTTTCCACTGATATGCCATTTTAGTGCACAATACATTATAAAATATTAATCCGGTTCTCCCAGGTATGACGATGGCATATCTGTGTACGTAAACTGCTGGTTGGGCACGCTGTAGGGTGCAAAAGGGAGGGAGTGCCATTTTGCTTTTGGAGTGCAGATTTTTCTTGGTGGTTGTTCTGTTTGGAGTTTTACTGGTATTTCAGTTTATAAGGTGGTATGTAAGCTGTGCGGAGTACATCAGGGCATAATAAGAGGGTATAATAATGCGGTAAATAACTAACAATCTGCAGATATGTGGCCAGTGCCGCACTGATAAACGGTGGCTGATCTTATCCGCTTTTGTAATACTCTGCACAATTTGTGTCGCTATATTCTGAGAGCCAGAACTTTTTTATTTTTCCGCCGCCGGAGCTGTGTGATGGCTTATTTTTTGCGGGACAATCTGTAAGTTTCATTGGTACCGTTTTGGGGTACATGCAATTTTTTTTATCTCTTTTTATTTCATTTTTTGGCAAGCAAGGTGAGCAAAAACCATAAATTCTGACAATGTTTTTTATACTTTTTTTTTTACAGTGTTCAGAGTGCGCTATAATTGACAATTTTACTTTATTCTGCGGGTTGATACGATTACGGCTATACCATATGTATATAGTTTTTTTTTTATGTTTTGCAGCGTTTGTGCCATAAAATCACTTTTTTTTATAAAATAATACATTTTTTGTGTCACCATATTCTAAGAGCCATAACTTTTTATTTTTCAGTCAAAAAAGCTGTGTAAGGGCTTTTTTTTGTGAGATGGGTTATAGTTTTTATTTGTACTATTTTGGGGTACATACGACTTTTTGATCACTTTTTATTCTATATTTTGAGAGGGGTGGTGACCAAAAAATAGATTCTGGCATTGTTTTTTACTTTTTGTTTTGCGGTGTTCACAGTGCTTGAAAAATAACATTATAGTTATAGTTTGGGTCGTTACGAACGCGATGATACCAAATGTGTACCTTTTTTAGGTGTTAATTTTTTCCCTATAATAAAAGACTTATAGGAAAAAAAAGCATTTTTTGTTTTTGTAACTTATAACTTTTATTTTTACTCTTCTATAAAACATTTTTATTACCTTTTTTTTTGTCCCACTGGAGAACTTGAAGATTTGCAGCTCTGATCGCTGCTAGAATACATTACATTACCTACGTAGTGTAATGTATTCTAACTGTCATTGTGACGTAACAGTCACTATGACAGGAAGCCTTTGAGGACCAGCCTCCGGCCAGTTTCCATACATGGCAGCCCGGACAGCCCGGAGGTCCGTGTCTTGCAGGCTCAGTGTCTGGCCTCCGGTTGCCATGGCAACCATCGGCAGCCCCCGTGATTTCATGTGGCGGCTGCCGATCTGCTCGAAACGCCTATTGCAAACGACCACCGCATCTAAGAGGTTAATTGCCAAAATCAACAGCGATAGGCCGCTGATCGGCAACAGGGAATGCAGGGCAGAAACCCTGCACAGTTAACTGCCGCTGGGGTATAGCGTCACACAACGGTTAACTGTCAAAGTCCAGACGTAACTGCACGTCAAGGTGCGCGAAGTTACTGCTCATCATGACGGGCAGTTATGTCAAGGTGCGGGAAGGGGTTAACCCAGGGGTGGGCAAACTTTTTGACTCGCGGGCCACAATGGGTTCTAAAATTTGACAGAGGGGCCGGGCCAGGAGCATTTGGAGGGAGTGTTTGGGCCGGATATACTAAAGCATTAAATGTAGTGTGTGCAAACCTCATAGCACAGTAAGAACACTACAACCCAATTTATTAACTGTCTTTCAAATGTGAAAAATAGCCCTTATCAGTTAATAAATTTGTCTCAAGGAATATGCAAGATATGGCATTTACATACTATTTCGCAGATACTGGGAGAAGGAAATGTAAATAGATTAAAATAACATACGCACTGTGATTTATCAAGAAAAAAGTTCTGTTGACTCTGTAAATTAGCTGCCAACCTCTGAGCAGTAGCCGCCCGTTCTTGTGTTGACTGCTTGCTAGCATAGTTTGCATGCTTCGTGGCAAAGTGACGGCTGATATTGTACTCTTTGAAAACCGAAGGGCTTAATGGTGACGTGAAACGAAGTGAAAATTAAAGTGAAATAAAGAGAAATACGCGCCACATTAACCCCTTAATGACCGGGCCATTTTGCACGTTAATGACCAAGGATTATTTTTTGTTTTTCCACGGTCGCATTCCAAGAGTCGTAACTCTTTTTTTATTCCGTCGACATAGCCGTATAAGGGCTTGTTTTTTGCGGGACGAGTTGTATTTTGTAATTGTACCATTTTTAGATGCTTATAACATATTGATTAACTTTTATTAACTTTATTTTAGGAGAGAATTGAAAATAAGCAGCTATTCCAGCATTAATTTTCACGTTATAAATTTACGCCGTTTACTATGCAGCGTAAATAACATGTTAACTTTATTCTATGGGTCGGCACGATTACGGGGATACCAAATGTGTAAAGGTTTTATATGTTTTTTCTACGTTTGCACAATAAAAACCCTTTTAGAAAAAAATTACTTGTTTTTGCATCGCCGCGTTCCAAGAGGCGTAATTTTTTTATTTTTCCGTCGATGTGGCCGTACGTGGGATTGATTTTTGCGGGACAATGTGTAGTTTTCATTAGTACTATTTTGGGGTACATAGGACTTATAGATGAACTTTTATTTTATTTTTTATGGGGGGAATGGGAGAAAAGAGAATTTTGCCGTTGTTTTTTGCGTTTTCTTTGGACGCCGTTCATCCGGCGGTTTAATTAATGTGTTCATTTTATTGGTCAAGTTGTTACGATCGCGGGGATACCATATATGTGTATGTGTGATTTGTTTTGACCGTTTTATTAAATAAAACCACTTTTTGGGGCAAAAAAGTAGTTTTATTTGACTTTGACTGTAATTTTTTTTATTTTTTTTTTCACAAACTTTATTTAACGGTGTTACTTTTTTTTTTTTTGTCCCACCAGGGGACTTCACTATGCGATATGCCGATCGCATATATAATGCTTTGGTATACTTCGTATACCAAAGCATTATTGCCTGTCAGTGTAAAACTGACAGGCAACCTGTTAGGTCATGCCTCTGGCATCGCCTAACAGGCAGATGCTGAAGACAGACCTGGGGGTCTTTGTTAGACCCCCGGCTGTCATGGAAACCCGACGGCGACCCGCGATTTGTTTGCGGGGGCGCCGATCGGGAGACAGAGGGAGTTCCCCCCTCTGTCAAACACATTAAATGCCGCTGTCACTGTTGACAGCGGCATTTAATGGGTTAAACTGCCGGAATCGGCGCGTGCTTCGATTCCGGCAGTTGCAGCAGGAGCCAGGCTGTGTATAACAGCCGTGCTCCTGCCGCTGATCGCGTGGGTAAACTGTCAGTACCCGCGCGATCACAGGACGGATATATCCGTCCTCCTGCGCGAACTAGCAGCTGCTGAGGACGGATATATCCGTCCTTCGGCTAACAACGGTCAATGTGTTCTGAGTGCGCCATCTATTGGGAAAACGTGGGCATTGCAGGGAAAGGGGAAAAAAAGGAGGTTTTTACTATTATTTGGACAAGTTCGGCGGGCCGGATTAAAAAGCCTAACGGGCCGTATGTGGCCCGCGGGCCGTAGTTTGCCCATGTCTGGGTTAACCGATGAAAATAAACACGTGAAATTTGGAAAATTTGCCTTTTTCATTTAGTTACATAAAAATTCTTCACACTAATATTTTCCCATTAATTATGCAAATATAAATATTCTACTAAGAAAGCCAAAACCTCACTTTTACTTTCTTAAATATTCAGGTTTGCGGTTTATTAACATTTTGGATTGATGGACAGCACTTTAGTTGTTCAATAATAAAATGAATCCTCAAAAATACAGATTGCCTAATAATTGTGCACACCGTGTAGACCTAAAAATTCAGGATAACTTCTGCTCTATTCTCCCTTTTTCTCCCATCTTTCCGTGGCTCGTCCCAATTTAGGCGCCCTTCACAAGGGACGGAAATGTTGCAGAACTTCTGCAGCGTTTTTTGCAAAATAATTTGACATGCTGAGAATCCACACTGTGGGTCAATTTCAGCACTTGTTTTCTGCTGATTTTCCATAGCGAGTGGATGAGATTTGTTCAAATCTTATCTACTTTGCTAGTACTGTAATATGCTGCGGAATTTTCACAAGGAAATTCCAGACAGAAATTCTGCAGCATTTCTATCCCATGTGCCTTACACAAATTTCAATGCAGTGTCTGATCTATGGCAAATAGGCAATGGGAGCTAGACGATTTAGATAGTGTTTCATAATGTTTAACGACGAAGGACGGATATATCCGTCCTGTGAAGGAGCTAGTTCCCGCAAAAGGACGGATATATATCCGTCCTCTGATCGCGTGGGTACACTGGCAGGGGCAGGAGCACGGCTGTTATACACAGCCTGGCTCCTGCCGGAATCGAAGCCCGCTCCGATTCCGGCAGTTCAATAGCTGTCAATAGTGACCGCGACATCTAATGTGTTTGACGGAGCTCCCTCTGTCACCCCATCGGTGCCCCCGCATAGAAAACGCGGGGCACCGTGGGGTTTCCATGGCAGCCGGGGGCCTAACAAAGGCCCCCAGGTCTGCCTTCAGCAACTGCCTATAAGGCCATGCCAAAGGCATGGCCTAATAGTTTGCCTGTCAGTTTTACACTGACAGGCAATAATGCTTTGGTATACTAAATATACGAAAGCATTATATAAGCGATCAGCAGATAGCGTGGTAAAGTCCCCTGGTGGGACTAAAAAAAAAATTTAAAAGCAGTTAAATAATGTTTATGAAAAAGTTTTTTCCCCTAAAAAGTGATTTTATTTAGTAAAAGTGTCAAAACAAATAACACATACACATATATGGTATCCCCGCGAACGTAACGACACGAACAATAAAATGAAAACATTTATTAAACCGCCGGATGAACAGCGTCCAAAAAAACCACATAAAACAACGGCAAAATTCTTTCTTTTCTCCCATTCCCCCCATAAAACATAAAATAAAAGTTAATCTATAAGTCCTATGTAGCCCAAATTAGTACTAATGAAAACTAAACCTTGGCCCGCAAAAATTAAGCCCACATACGGCCACATTGAGAGAAAAATAAAAAAGTTACGGCTCTTGGAATGCGGCAATGTAAAAACAAGTAAAATTTTTTCTAAAAGGGTTTTTATTGTGCAAACGTAGGAAAACATATAAAACCCTTATATATTTGATATCCCTTTAATCGTGCCGACCCATAGAATAAAGGTAACATAGTAAACAGCATAAATTTAGAACGTGAAAATCAATGTTGGAATAGCTGCTTATTTTCAATTCTCTCCTAAAATAAAGTTAATAAAAGTTAATCGATATATTATATGCATCCAAAAATAGCGCAATTGCAAAATACAACTCGTCCCACAAAAAACAAGCCATTATATGGATATGTCGGCGGAATAAAAAAAAGTTACGACTCTAGGAATGTGACCGTGAGAAAACAAGATATAATCCTTGGTCATTAACGCGCAAAATGATCGGATCATTAAGGGGTTAAAGGGGTTTCCAGGATTACTAAAAAGGATCTACTGTTTCTTTCCACTGGTTGTGTCTCATAGTACATCTCCTCCCCATTCCAGTGAATGAGGTTGAGCTGTAATACCAATCACAACTCGTGAACAAGAATTCCAAAATTTCTGAGACTGAAAAATCCATTACACACATCTGAGTGGAGTTGTGTTCTGCAGCATGTGCATAGATTTCTGAAAATCCATTCAAATAAATAGGACTCTCGCAGAAATGTCTGCAACAAATCTGCGGTGTGTGAGTATACCCGAAGTATGATGTGAGTGAAGTGGAGTAAAACCAGAATTTTCAGGTTTTTGGTATGCCACTGTTGTATCTAATTAAGAACGCATTGTGCGCTAAAAACGCATAAACCATGTTATTATCATTTTGGGAGGATGTCTTTGTACAGGATGATCATGAAATAAAAACGTTTTATACTGTGACTATTCCATGTAGTGTGGGCCTTTTCTCCATTCAAAATGTATTTATTTGTAGCTGCGGAGGTGAGTCATGCACCTGTGGTAATTCATCCAGGCAGGACCTGTGGAATCATCAGAGTTAGGTGAGCTGAATGTTTTATTTTTATTCATGTTTAGTCATGTTTAGGCATTTCAGTAGCCAAGAATCTCATATGTCTTTGCTACTAAAGGCTTTAGCTGAGACTAGATCGCAGCTAAAGCTAAGATTCTTGGCTTTATAACAAGACCTAGATCACAAGTGATCTAGCTGAGATCTAGCCTGAGCTAGATCAGGTTAAAGTGAGAACTGCATAAACTTGCAGCTCTCACTTTAACCCATGCTTCTAAGGGCTCCAACTCAAGCTAGCTATATGGGTATTGTTTTAAAGGCAAAAATCTTACTATCTTAATATACTTGCAGCTCTCACTTCAGCTGGCGTGGAGGAGGAAAAGATGGCCAGCAGGGGATGGGCAGGAAGTGTACAGGGAGAGGAGAAGAATGTGTTCCTCCTCCTGTCCCTGTATGATTGCAAATGACCCCAGAAGGGGGTAACATGAACTTGAACAAGCTAAATTAGGATTAGTTCTAAGCATCTACTTCCCTATAAATTTAGATCCAGCGTAGGGGTTGCACAGGTGCAGAAATCATCTTTGTCAAAGTGTCAGACTGTCAAACTGTCGCTGTAGTTATATATGGCAGTAAGACATGGCAAGAGACAGGTATGCTATGTGATCTGTTATTATAGATTCATTTTAGCTGTTGTTTGAATTCAAACCTACAACTGATTTATGCCTTTGGTGGTTTCCATACACATCAGTCCCTCTCTCCTTCCCTCTACCATGTGCTGCTCCCATGCACTATTCAGTTTCCTGAATCACCTTAAACCATCTTAATCCTACTGTGCAACACAAAAGTCTCTTTCATAAGTCACTGAACTATCTGCGGTCTCACCCATTCTCCTGCTATTAGCTGCAGGGGATATCTCTCCTAACCCTGTCCTCCATTTTCTACAGCTAAGTTAACTTTTTACCTGCCACACATAGAAACACTACAAATGGTATTAACATTCCTTGAATGTCTTCTTCTGTTTCCTTTAACTGTGCGCTCTGGAACTAAATTCACCTTTATTCATGATTTATTCCTTTCTAACTCTCTTAACCTCTTGGCAATTACAGAAACATGACTTCACCTGTCTGATACTGCTTCCCCTGTTGCTCTATCCTATGGTTGTTTACACTTCTGTCGTGCCTCCAGACCTGGGAACAGTGAGGGTGGAGGAGTAGGCATACTTCTTTTCCCACACTGCACTATCCAGGTCATTCCCCCGGTACTCTCCTCCACATGCCCCTCCTTTGATGTCCACATTCTCAGATTCCTCTGCCCATTCTCCCTGCAAATGGCGGTTGTCTACCATCCCCTTAGTTCAGCTGGCCAGTTCCTGGATAACTTTGCTGCCTGGCTTCCACATTTCCTATTCTCTGAAATACTCACTACTATTATAGGTACTTTACATCATCATTGATAATCCATTCATCTGATTCTCAGTTAGTTTATTTAACCTCCTCCCAAGGCCTTTCACAACTTACTCATTCTCCTACACATGAAGACTGGAATTCACATGATCTGGTCTTGTCTCGACTCTGCTCAGTATCTGCCTTTTTTAACTCTGATCTCCCAGTCTCTGACCACAACCATCTCTCCTCTACTTTACAAAAATGCTCCGCCTTCTTAGCACATACTTACCCATTACACATACCAAAATCTACATGCCATAAACACTCAGCAACTTTTAGACAATCTATAGTCTTCATTGACCCCTATTTCTTCCCTCTCCTGTCCTAACCTAGCTGCCAAACTTTACAATAAAACTCTCAAAAGTGCCCAGCATCAAGCAGCCCCCCTACACTTGGAACCTTCCAACACAGATGGTGACAACCTTGGCACACGCCTCAATCTTGTTTTCTTCAGCAGTGCTTGAGGTGTGCCGTACCTCAATCGAGAAAATCGCATATGTCCACAGATTTTCTCCATTACAAATTCATGCTCAAAACTTACAACTCCACTCTTCACCATGCCAAGCAAGTCTATTTCACCTCCCTTATTTCCCCACTATCTAATAATCTAAAACTACTCTTTGATACTTTTCACTCCCACCTTAGACCTAAAGTGCAGACGCCTCTCACAGATCTCCGTGCTGAAGACCTGGCCACTTATTTTAAAGTTAAAATTGACGAGATCAGCATGAAATTATCTCCCGGTCTCCAAGTAGCATCGATCCCCCTCACTCCCTCACTCCCTCTTTATCACTTTCAGCATTTTACCCAATTACGGAAGAAATCTCTAGGCTACGCTCTTCTTCTTGTCCTACTAACTGCATTAGTGATCCTATTCCCTCGCACCTCATCTAGTTTCTCTCTCCGACTGTCAATAGTCACCTAACTAAAATAGTTAACCTCTCTTTTTCTTCCGGGATTTTTTCCTCCACTTTTAAATATGTTGTTATAACCCCCTTACCGGAAAAAAAATCTCTTGACCCGTCTTGCTTTGCTAACTATTGACCTGTCTCTAATCTCCTAGACAGCTTGGTCTACTTTCGCCTAATCAGCTATCTCTACTAACTCTCTTCTCAACCCCTTACAATCTGGTTTCTGCACTCTACACAAATTACTAAAGTGTCAAATGGTCTCCTGATGGCCAAATCTAACAGCAACTTTTCTCTATTCATTCTTTTGGATCTCTGCAGCGTTTGACACTGTATACCACCAACTCCAACTCAGTATTCTCCATTCTATTGGCCTTAAGGCTACTGCTCTCTCTTGGTTTTCCTACTACCTTTCTGACCACTCATTCAGTGTATCATTTGTTGGCATTACTTCTTCTCCTATTCCTCTCGCTATTAGGGCTCCTCAGGGATCATTCCCATGTCCTCTCCTCTTTTCTCTCTACACAGATACTATTGGACAAACTATCAGCAAATTTGGCTTCCAGTACCATCTTTACGCTGATGACACCTAATTATTTACCTCTTCCTGAGACATCTCCCCGCTCTAATACAAAACACCAGTGATTTTCAGCGTCTCTAACATCATGTCCTCTCTCTATCTGTAACTGAATCTTTCAAAAAGTGAGCTCCTTGTGTTCCCGCCATCTACTAACCTACTTAAACCTGATGTCTCCATCTCAGTGTGTGTGGTACTACCATAATTTCTAGTCAGCACGCCCGCTGTCTTGTTATGTTGGACTCCGATGTTTCGTTTTTCTCCTCAATTACTTGCACGCTCATGTCATCTGCACCTCAAAAATATCTCCAGAATCTGCCCTTTTCTTACTGTGAAAATAGCCATAACTCTTATTGTTGCTCTGATTCATTCTCATTTGACTACTGTAACTCATTACTAATCAGTCTTCCCCTCACTAAATTCTCCCCTTTTCAAACTATCCAGGCTCAATTCTCTGAATAACCACTACACCAATGCCTGTCAATGCACCGGTTGCCCATTCACTTTAGAAAACAATTTGAACTTATTGCTCTAACCAACAAACCTCTTCACAGTGCTGCAGCTCCTTACATCTCCTCACTCATCTCTGTCTACACCCCTACCCATGTGCTACGATTACAAACTATCTTGTATAAACATTTTCCATAATGCGAACATCCCACTCTCATCTCAATGACTTCTCTCATGCTGCACCAGTTCTCTGGAATGCGCTACCCCTGACAATCCGATTAATACCCAACAACCACAGTTTTAAGCATGTCCTGAAATCACATCTTAGTAGACAGGCATTATTCTTGATTCTGACTACTTTCCTTTAACCATGCCCTATTACATTAGTCATCAGAACCTGAGCCCTTCATTCAACAGTATCCCCCACACCCCTTGCACCCTAATGCACTTCATGTCTGTCACACAAAAATACAGGCTGGTGACCGGCTCATGCAGCTTTATGTGTAATACCCTATGTGTATAAAAGCTGACTGGACCACTGTACTGAACAAGCACTTTTTACATTTTGTATCATCCATATTTCCTCATAGATTGTAAGCTCTTGCGAGCAGGGTCCTCACTCCACGTGTTTTAATTGTTAATTAGTCTTGTCACTCTGTAATATCTGATTTTGTCTATACATGTTCCCTCTGAATTGTAAAGTGCTGCGGAATATATTGGCGCCATATACATATAGATTATTGTTATTATATTATTATTATGTTATCACCCCCCCTTATCAATCAGAAAGCATACCTGCTCTCTGTCACACATAGGGGGTCTTGTTTTTTTCTTTTTTTAGAAAAGGAGTGAAAAGATGAGCAGTAGCTAATTAGTTAATTAGGCCATTTTTTTACTCCACGACACAGACGTTTATCAGCGTTCAGATTGCAGCAACAAATAAGTCACACCAAACACTAACACACACAAACATCAATTAAGTTTATACATTTTACACTGACTTATCTTTAGGGTAAAATCCGCTGAAAACACTTCTCCAGCGATACTCGTCACACGCTACAGTCATAGCGAGGACAATTATCACTAGAGAGGAATGTGTCAGTCAGAAGAGACATTTTTATCCACTGATTGCCATTAAGGATCGTTTCCAATTAGTAAAAAAAAAAAGACAAAAACGGTAATTGTTAATGCATTTGATTACGTTTCGTGATTTGAGATTATTAAATAGGATTAGGCTGTGTTTACACTTGTGTTTTTGTATTTTCTGCCACAATTTGAGAATCACGACAAAATGGAGCAGTTTTGCTGCATTTTATTTTTTAAATTGCGTCAAAATATGTCCTTTGACCACAACGTGTAAACAGAACCTTACAGTGTATAGTTGTTTGGAAAATTATATATCTATATGATATCTAATTTAAGTTGCATTGCATTAATAAGTTGATGCATTTCTGTGGTTTTAGCATTTCTCTAAGGGTATGTTCACACACAAACTCAAACATCTGAAAATACGGAGTTTTTCAAAACAGCCGCGTAAAAAAACGGCCCGTCGGAACAGAACGCCGTTTTTCCAAATCAATGGGCAGATGTTTGGAGGCGTTCTGCTTCTGATTTTTCGGGCGTTTGCGGGCCGAAAAATGGGCGAAAATAGGCTGTGTAAACATACCCTAACACACGCACCTGTGAGCATAGACATGTGTGGTATGTATGAACTCATCACATGTTACAGTTCTTTGCAAAGTATATATTGTTTGCATAAGGGGTCACCTTGAGAACACATTACAGTCCCAAGCTTGAATTTTTATGAAAATTCTGCTCATAATTACTCATAATCATATTTGTGAGCATAAATTATTATGTTAGATTTGTATACACGGTATACTATGTGTTTTTTAAAAATGCGGATCTTGGTAGAATAGTAGCTATTTGCCATGTGCAGTATATTATTAACACATTTGTGGATGAAGGACAAATATTGCATGGCCTCTGTTTCAGCGTTTTTGCAAGAACAAGCTTTTGCTGAAGTAGATGTATGTGGCATATATGAACTTTGTGCACCTTGATCTATTATTTTCACATTGTTTTTGTGTGTAAACCTTTGCTTGTATGTAAAGCATATGGTTTAACCCTTTCCCGCCGCAGCCATTTTTCGGATTTTCATTTTAGTTTTTTCCTCCCCACCTTCCAAAAGCCATAACTTCTTTATTTTTCCATCAATATAGCCATATGAGGGCTTGCTTTTTGCGTGACGAGTTGTACATTTTCACGCCACCATTTATTGTACCATAAAATGTAGCGGGAAATTGCAAAAAAAATATTTGTGGGGTGGAATAGGAAAAAAACAATGCTTCCTCAATCTTTTGGGGGGTTTTGTTCTTACGGTGTTCGCCGTGCGGTAAAAACGTCATGTTAACTTTATCCTGCGGGTCAATATGATTATGATAATATGAAATTTATATAGTTTGTTTATTTTATACCACTTTTACAAGGAAAAATAAAATGTGAGTTTTGTCTCCACATTCTGAGAGCCACAACTTTATTATTTTTCTGTCTATTGCACAGTATGTGGGCTTATTTTTTGCGGGGCGAGCTGTAGTTTCTATTGGTACAGCAATTCTGACAGTTTGAATTATTTCTTTTTTTACGGCGTTCACCATGCAGACTAAATAATGATATATTGTAATAGTTCAGACTTTTAAGGACGCTTCGATACCAGTTATGTTCATTTTTTATTTTTTTACATTATGCTTGAGGGAAAATGGAAAAAGGTTTTTGTTTTTTTTACTTTTAATTGTAATTTTTTTTTATTTATTAAAAAAAAAACTTATTTTACAGTTTTTTACTAGTCCCCCTAGGGGACTTGAACCAGCGATTGTTGGATCGCTTGCATGATATATTGCAATACTAATGTATTGCAGTATATTGTGATACTGACACCCTCCTATGAAGCAGAGGCAGGGCTTCATAGGAGTACAAAGACCGCAGACCTGGGGGCCTTCATCAGGCACCCAGGCTGCCATGCCAACCAACGGCACTACACGATCACGTCGCGGGGGGCCATTGGAACATTACATGGGGCTGTTCCCCTGTTTCTAGTCATTTAAATGCTGTGGTCGCTATTGACCGTGGCATTTAACAGGTTAAATGAGCGGGATCGTGCTCTAGCAGGATCCCACTCGTTACCCTGAAGTGTCAGCTGTAACACAGCCGACACACTTGTTCTATGGAGCGGGCTCAGCCCATGAGCCCTCTCCATATTCCACACCTGATGTGCGCCATATATATATATACGGCGAATGTCGGGCATTTTATTTTTTTTTATAATTCCTGTTTGTCACAAAGTTATGTGAAGCAGGACATGGTTGCCAACAGCACAACTTAAGGCAACTGAAATTGTCAGGTTGTCTGCTTTTAGGAAGTGTACAGAGTTTGGGGTACACTCACTTTTTAAGGGTGTGTAATTCCTGTATTTTATAGGTTGTCACTATTTTACATTTCCATCTTAGAAACAGATTTTTGATCTCTTCAATTCTAATGATTTTCAGAAAATATCTGCATGTAGACACGTAAGCTTAAAGCGGAAATTCTGCAGCATTTACAGTGGCAGCAAAGTGAATGAGATTTTGAAAATCGCATTCAAATATCAAGGAGCGAAAATGTTAATAAATTGACCTGCGGTGCAGAATTTAAATCTGCAGCATGTCAATTTATGCTGCGCTTTCGTAGCTTTTCTGTCACGGGTTTTCCCCATTGAATTCAATGGGGATACAAAACCTTTAACAGAAAGCCAAGTGTTGCGACTTTTGCGGCGGAATCGCAGCGAATCCGCTGCAAAAATCACAACTCAGAAAAAAATAATAATTCATACTTACCCAGAACTCCCTGCTTCTTCCTCCAGTCCCGCCTCCTGGGATGATGTTTTATCTCACGTGACCACTGCAGTCAATCACAGGCTTCAGCAGTCACATGGGCTGTAGCGTCATCCAGAGAGGCCGGACCGGACGGCAAAGGAGGGACGTGTCACCGTGACAACAGCCTAGGTATGTATGGATGTTTTTTTATTTTATTTCCAAACTGCTTACCGCAGCGGAATTGTTTTCTAACAGAATGTGCTTAGAGTTCCAGGTCGGATACGCTGCATGGTTTTTACGCAGCGTATCCGACCCGTGGGACCCCAGCCTAAGTGTTATGTATGAACTTAGCACATATTAAACTTTTATTTTTAGGATGTGGGGTGCATAGAATTTTCTGATTAGTTTTATCCACACAAATTTTTATGCACTTTTTCAAAAATAACACTTTGCACAAAATCGCAAGGGTGTGTAATCTTTTTGCCACATGTGGCAATAAGTATACATAACTATACAATAACAGAACATCCGCTCTAAAAATAATAAATATTGTCTGGAAATGGCAATACATAAAATTTACTTTTTTCAGCAATGATATTTCTTTTTCTACGGTTCATTATATATTTCTGCTAAAGCATCTGTGTTTTTTGGGTGTAATGTTCTCAAATAGTCTAGTATACACATAGGCCAGCACATTAGACAATGGTTTAAGAACCACATTAGAGTGCATAAAAACCACTGCAAGATGCGCCATTCAGAAGCCGAGGCTCTCTCAGAAGAATACGGGGCCAGGCGTGATCGTGTCTTCTACGCTTCCTGGACCTGTCAAACAAAGAAGGGAGGAAGGGATGGGCTGAGGATAGAAGGTAGAGATTTTTGGAGCAACGGTGATGCCCTCTTTCTCTAAAAAACCTAATTTGCATATGAAGAATAAAGTTATTATAGCGGCAATGGAGCCACTCATCTGAAAAATGAAAAAATCTATATATTTACGTGAGCCTACACTATATTACTGTGCTGCTGCTTTGATAGGCCAATTTCTGGTGACAGACTTCCATTCATAAAATCGCAACGGAATTTCATAAATTCACATTCACTAAGGCTGGGGCTACTCTCAGACTGATTGTAGTACAGCAGTAGTAAAGGCAACAGTTGCAGTCGAAAGGATTCAAGTTCAAAATTCCAGAAAACATTTGGGCACTGTAGAGTCACAAAAGTTAATGAGGTTGAAAACGTTTTTGATAGGGTGTATATCTTGTATTGTGATTTGGTGGCTACATTGTCAGATTGCAACGCTCCCAAGGGCCACAATGAAACTTACAGTGGTATTTCCATCTGAGACATTTATGGCATATCGACAGTATATGCCATAAATGTCCGATAGGTGGGGGGGTTTCACTTTTGGTACTCCCACCTATCAAGAGAATGGGGTCCCTTGCTCCCCATTCAGCACTCCAGAGTGCTGAACAGGGACTCAGGGGACCCCCGTTCTCATGATATTTATCCTGTGGATATGCCATTAATTTCTCAGATGAGGCACTTTAGCAAAAACGTATGCACTGTGTTATAACTAGTGTAGGAAATGACTGAGTGGTGCATGACACAGGGATTCAAAAAGCACCCAAGAGAGAATACCGGTAATGCACCCCCTCTGGCTTGCTCTAGGCATAATAAAAACTGTTTTGCCTGGACTGCTTCTTTCAAGGCCGCCACCAGGGCAGTACCACTGGTACTCCCGTCAGGGGTCCGGCCAAAAAAAGAAAGAACAGGGGCCCGGAGCACGCACGCCCTCCCTCCCGTCGGCACTGTCAACCGCCACAGCCCAAAGTTATTTTGGAGAAAGAAATGGGCCCCATTATATTGCAGTTTTGGGCTCTTCTTCACAGCACTGATGCCAGATAGCGTCATGACGTTATGTTATGCGTCATGACATTATATGAATCGGCGCACATAACGTCGTGACACTACCCATCGTCAATCCTGTAGAAAAAGAGACCAGCGTTAGTTAGGAGAAGGGAACCTGCCCAGCAATATAATGAGGCCCATACTGTTCTCCAAATGAAAGGGGTTTTACTATGAGGGAGATTTATGACATATACACAGGATATGTCCTAAATGTCAGATAGATGCGGGTCCCACCTATGAAAAAAGGAGAGAAAAATTAAGCATTCAACAGGCACACAATTAAATTCATTTAAATAACGTGCTTTATTTTACACCAAAAATCCAACATTTGAAACACCGTTAAAAACAGTGAAAGACTGGGACACATCCCAATAAAGTGGTCACCTTCCACCAAAGCATGAATACGCAAAACTCCATTGTGCACCCGTCGTTCCGACATTCATATTGCGCATGTGTCAGTATGTTCACATGTATGGGCTTGTTATGCCCAGCCGTGACTACGGTCTTATATTTAATAGTATGCAATCCCAAATGACCACTATAAGGTATCAACACTATAGAGCAGTGCTCAGCTCCTGAGCCTGCTCCTTACTTGATATTATACTTGGATCAGGAGACAAATTAAATTGAATAATATCTTTTGCCATGGACTCTGACCGATGGTGCGGCATCAGTAGAAAAAAAAGAGAAACTATGCTATAAATAATGAGATGTTAAAATATAAATATAGCCACTAGATGGCTCTCAAATAACTAAAGCACTGCCACAAAACAGGGAAAAATGCATCTGCGCTAATGTGTTTCGACAACATATGTACCTAAGTACAATACATTTTATTTACATGAACCATAATGAATAATATACTAATATTAATATACGGTAGTATATACACATTAGATAATGCAATAATATAATATAAAAGGCTGATAATATTAATATAGTGTGTTCACATAACCATAATAGGTATCAGATTAATGTAGTATGAGCGACAATTTAATAAATCCTGCATAAGACCGATAACATCCCACTAATTAAACTACGTATAATAGTATATTGTAATCTGCACTATATTAGAAAGACAATATATAATAGTGTAGTATAGTCAACAATGTGCTAAATAAACTATGTATAAAAGTACAATATATTCAGCAACTAAATGGCGCACCAGACAAATATTGTCACCCTAAGTAGGCGATAATATAAACGGAAAGCGTACCAAATAGAAAATAAAGTAATTTTAAGGGATGCTTTGAAACCGGTGTCTATTTTTGCACTACAATCACCGTTTTAAAGTACTTAACCTACAATTCATTCGGAAAATCTTCAGACCATTTCAATTTTTTCACATTTTGTTCCATTGAGGCCTTGTGCTAAAATAAAAAAAATTAAATTTTTTTCCCTATCATTCTGCACCCAATACCTCATAATGACAAAGTGAAAGCAGAATGTTAGAAATCTTTGCTAACTTTTTGAAAAGGAAAAACTAAAATATTGCATTGACATAAGTATTCAGACCCTTTACTCAGTACTTAGTTGAAGCACCTTTGCCAGTGATAACAGCCTCCAGTCTTCTTGGGTGGGATGCCACAAGGTTTTCACACCTGGTTTTGGGGATTTTCTGCCATTCTTCTCTATTGATCCTCTTAAAGGCTATGTATACCTTTTGAGGGCTTTTTTTTTTTTTTAAATAGATCAGTCAGTGTGATTAGTGTAACTTTGTAAATAGATTTATTAAAAATTAGTTTTACTGTTGGAGATACAGCTGTTCTGTATTCTATATACCGCCGTATATTGTTTGCTTTACACTGAATCTGTCAGTCCCGGCTTCAATGTCGTCGGGTCCTGCGTGTCTCTGACTCGTAGGATCAATCCGTAATCGATCACATCTAAGTTAAGAACCGTCGGTGGGCAGCCGTGGGGACCGTCGGTGGACAGCCATTTTCATGTCTCATGAGATGTTCAATTGGGTTCAAGTCAAGGCTCTGGCTGGGCCATTTAAGGACATTCACAGAGTTGTCCCTAAGCCACTTCTGTGTTGTCTTGGCTGTGTGCTTAGGGTCATTGTCTTGTTGGAAGGTGAACCTTCGGCCCTGTCTGAGGTCCAGAGCATTCTGGATGAGCTTTTCATTAAGAATATCTCTGTACTTTGGTCAGAGTTGAGGAAAAGATGAATGGAGCAGTCTCCTTGTCCCAGCCGCTGAAAAACACACCCACCACATGATGCTGCCACCACCATGCTTCACTGTAGAGATGGTATTGGGTAGGTGATGAGCAGTGTGTGATTTCCTCCAGACATGATGCTAAGAATTGAGGCAACCAGCGATTGTTGGATCGCTTGCATGATATATTGCAATACTAATGTATTGCAGTATATTGTGATACTGACACCCTCCTATGAAGCAGAGGCAGGGCTTCATAGGAGTACAAAGACCGCAGACCTGGGGGCCTTCATCAGGCACCCAGGCTGCCATGCCAACCAACGGCACTACACGATCACGTCGCGGGGGGCCATTGGAACATTACATGGGGCTGTTCCCCTGTTTCTAGTCATTTAAATGCTGTGGTCGCTATTGACCGTGGCATTTAACAGGTTAAATGAGCGGGATCGTGCTCTAGCAGGATCCCACTCGTTACCCTGAAGTGTCAGCTGTAACACAGCCGACACACTTGTTCTATGGAGCGGGCTCAGCCCATGAGCCCTCTCCATATTCCACACCTGATGTGCGCCATATATATATATACGGCGAATGTCGGGCATTTTATTTTTTTTTATAATTCCTGTTTGTCACAAAGTTATGTGAAGCAGGACATGGTTGCCAACAGCACAACTTAAGGCAACTGAAATTGTCAGGTTGTCTGCTTTTAGGAAGTGTACAGAGTTTGGGGTACACTCACTTTTTAAGGGTGTGTAATTCCTGTATTTTATAGGTTGTCACTATTTTACATTTCCATCTTAGAAACAGATTTTTGATCTCTTCAATTCTAATGATTTTCAGAAAATATCTGCATGTAGACACGTAAGCTTAAAGCGGAAATTCTGCAGCATTTACAGTGGCAGCAAAGTGAATGAGATTTTGAAAATCGCATTCAAATATCAAGGAGCGAAAATGTTAATAAATTGACCTGCGGTGCAGAATTTAAATCTGCAGCATGTCAATTTATGCTGCGCTTTCGTAGCTTTTCTGTCACGGGTTTTCCCCATTGAATTCAATGGGGATACAAAACCTTTAACAGAAAGCCAAGTGTTGCGACTTTTGCGGCGGAATCGCAGCGAATCCGCTGCAAAAATCACAACTCAGAAAAAAATAATAATTCATACTTACCCAGAACTCCCTGCTTCTTCCTCCAGTCCCGCCTCCTGGGATGATGTTTTATCTCACGTGACCACTGCAGTCAATCACAGGCTTCAGCAGTCACATGGGCTGTAGCGTCATCCAGAGAGGCCGGACCGGACGGCAAAGGAGGGACGTGTCACCGTGACAACAGCCTAGGTATGTATGGATGTTTTTTTATTTTATTTCCAAACTGCTTACCGCAGCGGAATTGTTTTCTAACAGAATGTGCTTAGAGTTCCAGGTCGGATACGCTGCATGGTTTTTACGCAGCGTATCCGACCCGTGGGACCCCAGCCTAAGTGTTATGTATGAACTTAGCACATATTAAACTTTTATTTTTAGGATGTGGGGTGCATAGAATTTTCTGATTAGTTTTATCCACACAAATTTTTATGCACTTTTTCAAAAATAACACTTTGCACAAAATCGCAAGGGTGTGTAATCTTTTTGCCACATGTGGCAATAAGTATACATAACTATACAATAACAGAACATCCGCTCTAAAAATAATAAATATTGTCTGGAAATGGCAATACATAAAATTTACTTTTTTCAGCAATGATATTTCTTTTTCTACGGTTCATTATATATTTCTGCTAAAGCATCTGTGTTTTTTGGGTGTAATGTTCTCAAATAGTCTAGTATACACATAGGCCAGCACATTAGACAATGGTTTAAGAACCACATTAGAGTGCATAAAAACCACTGCAAGATGCGCCATTCAGAAGCCGAGGCTCTCTCAGAAGAATACGGGGCCAGGCGTGATCGTGTCTTCTACGCTTCCTGGACCTGTCAAACAAAGAAGGGAGGAAGGGATGGGCTGAGGATAGAAGGTAGAGATTTTTGGAGCAACGGTGATGCCCTCTTTCTCTAAAAAACCTAATTTGCATATGAAGAATAAAGTTATTATAGCGGCAATGGAGCCACTCATCTGAAAAATGAAAAAATCTATATATTTACGTGAGCCTACACTATATTACTGTGCTGCTGCTTTGATAGGCCAATTTCTGGTGACAGACTTCCATTCATAAAATCGCAACGGAATTTCATAAATTCACATTCACTAAGGCTGGGGCTACTCTCAGACTGATTGTAGTACAGCAGTAGTAAAGGCAACAGTTGCAGTCGAAAGGATTCAAGTTCAAAATTCCAGAAAACATTTGGGCACTGTAGAGTCACAAAAGTTAATGAGGTTGAAAACGTTTTTGATAGGGTGTATATCTTGTATTGTGATTTGGTGGCTACATTGTCAGATTGCAACGCTCCCAAGGGCCACAATGAAACTTACAGTGGTATTTCCATCTGAGACATTTATGGCATATCGACAGTATATGCCATAAATGTCCGATAGGTGGGGGGGTTTCACTTTTGGTACTCCCACCTATCAAGAGAATGGGGTCCCTTGCTCCCCATTCAGCACTCCAGAGTGCTGAACAGGGACTCAGGGGACCCCCGTTCTCATGATATTTATCCTGTGGATATGCCATTAATTTCTCAGATGAGGCACTTTAGCAAAAACGTATGCACTGTGTTATAACTAGTGTAGGAAATGACTGAGTGGTGCATGACACAGGGATTCAAAAAGCACCCAAGAGAGAATACCGGTAATGCACCCCCTCTGGCTTGCTCTAGGCATAATAAAAACTGTTTTGCCTGGACTGCTTCTTTCAAGGCCGCCACCAGGGCAGTACCACTGGTACTCCCGTCAGGGGTCCGGCCAAAAAAAGAAAGAACAGGGGCCCGGAGCACGCACGCCCTCCCTCCCGTTGGCACTGTCAACCGCCACAGCCCAAAGTTATTTTGGAGAAAGAAATGGGCCCCATTATATTGCAGTTTTGGGCTCTTCTTCACAGCACTGATGCCAGATAGCGTCATGACGTTATGTTATGCGTCATGACATTATATGAATCGGCGCACATAACGTCGTGACACTACCCATCGTCAATCCTGTAGAAAAAGAGACCAGCGTTAGTTAGGAGAAGGGAACCTGCCCAGCAATATAATGAGGCCCATACTGTTCTCCAAATGAAAGGGGTTTTACTATGAGGGAGATTTATGACATATACACAGGATATGTCCTAAATGTCAGATAGATGCGGGTCCCACCTATGAAAAAAGGAGAGAAAAATTAAGCATTCAACAGGCACACAATTAAATTCATTTAAATAACGTGCTTTATTTTACACCAAAAATCCAACATTTGAAACACCGTTAAAAACAGTGAAAGACTGGGACACATCCCAATAAAGTGGTCACCTTCCACCAAAGCATGAATACGCAAAACTCCATTGTGCACCCGTCGTTCCGACATTCATATTGCGCATGTGTCAGTATGTTCACATGTATGGGCTTGTTATGCCCAGCCGTGACTACGGTCTTATATTTAATAGTATGCAATCCCAAATGACCACTATAAGGTATCAACACTATAGAGCAGTGCTCAGCTCCTGAGCCTGCTCCTTACTTGATATTATACTTGGATCAGGAGACAAATTAAATTGAATAATATCTTTTGCCATGGACTCTGACCGATGGTGCGGCATCAGTAGAAAAAAAAGAGAAACTATGCTATAAATAATGAGATGTTAAAATATAAATATAGCCACTAGATGGCTCTCAAATAACTAAAGCACTGCCACAAAACAGGGAAAAATGCATCTGCGCTAATGTGTTTCGACAACATATGTACCTAAGTACAATACATTTTATTTACATGAACCATAATGAATAATATACTAATATTAATATACGGTAGTATATACACATTAGATAATGCAATAATATAATATAAAAGGCTGATAATATTAATATAGTGTGTTCACATAACCATAATAGGTATCAGATTAATGTAGTATGAGCGACAATTTAATAAATCCTGCATAAGACCGATAACATCCCACTAATTAAACTACGTATAATAGTATATTGTAATCTGCACTATATTAGAAAGACAATATATAATAGTGTAGTATAGTCAACAATGTGCTAAATAAACTATGTATAAAAGTACAATATATTCAGCAACTAAATGGCGCACCAGACAAATATTGTCACCCTAAGTAGGCGATAATATAAACGGAAAGCGTACCAAATAGAAAATAAAGTAATTTTAAGGGATGCTTTGAAACCGGTGTCTATTTTTGCACTACAATCACCGTTTTAAAGTACTTAACCTACAATTCATTCGGAAAATCTTCAGACCATTTCAATTTTTTCACATTTTGTTCCATTGAGGCCTTGTGCTAAAATAAAAAAAATTAAATTTTTTTCCCTATCATTCTGCACCCAATACCTCATAATGACAAAGTGAAAGCAGAATGTTAGAAATCTTTGCTAACTTTTTGAAAAGGAAAAACTAAAATATTGCATTGACATAAGTATTCAGACCCTTTACTCAGTACTTAGTTGAAGCACCTTTGCCAGTGATAACAGCCTCCAGTCTTCTTGGGTGGGATGCCACAAGGTTTTCACACCTGGTTTTGGGGATTTTCTGCCATTCTTCTCTATTGATCCTCTTAAAGGCTATGTATACCTTTTGAGGGCTTTTTTTTTTTTTTAAATAGATCAGTCAGTGTGATTAGTGTAACTTTGTAAATAGATTTATTAAAAATTAGTTTTACTGTTGGAGATACAGCTGTTCTGTATTCTATATACCGCCGTATATTGTTTGCTTTACACTGAATCTGTCAGTCCCGGCTTCAATGTCGTCGGGTCCTGCGTGTCTCTGACTCGTAGGATCAATCCGTAATCGATCACATCTAAGTTAAGAACCGTCGGTGGGCAGCCGTGGGGACCGTCGGTGGACAGCCATTTTCATGTCTCATGAGATGTTCAATTGGGTTCAAGTCAAGGCTCTGGCTGGGCCATTTAAGGACATTCACAGAGTTGTCCCTAAGCCACTTCTGTGTTGTCTTGGCTGTGTGCTTAGGGTCATTGTCTTGTTGGAAGGTGAACCTTCGGCCCTGTCTGAGGTCCAGAGCATTCTGGATGAGCTTTTCATTAAGAATATCTCTGTACTTTGGTCAGAGTTGAGGAAAAGATGAATGGAGCAGTCTCCTTGTCCCAGCCGCTGAAAAACACACCCACCACATGATGCTGCCACCACCATGCTTCACTGTAGAGATGGTATTGGGTAGGTGATGAGCAGTGTGTGATTTCCTCCAGACATGATGCTAAGAATTGAGGCAAAAATGTTCATTCTTGGTTTTATCAGTCCACAGAATCTTGTTTCTCACAGTCTGAGAGTCCTTTAGGTGCGTTTTTGCAAACTCCAGGCGGGCTTTCATGTGTCTTTTACTGAGGAGGGGCTTCTTTCTGGCCACTCTGCCATAAAGCCCAGATTGGTGAAATGCTGCAGTGATGGTTGACCTTCTGGAGGTTTCTCCCATCTGCACACAGGATCTTTGGAGCTCAGCCAGAGTGACCATTGGCTTCTTGGTCACCTCTCTTACCAAGGCCCTTCTCCCCCAATTACATAGTTTGGTGGGGGGGGGGGGGGCAAGCTCTAGGAAGAGACCTGGTTGTTCCAAACTTCCATTTAAGAATTATGGAGGCAGCTTTGCTCTTGGGAAGTGCAGCAGAACTTTTTTTCTACCCTTCTCCAGATCTGTGCCTCCACACAATCCTGTCTCTAAGCTCTACAGGCAGTTCTTTCCTCCTCATGGCTTGGTTTTGACTCTGATATGCATTGTCAGCTGTGAGACCTTGTATAGACAGGAGTGTGTCTTTCAAAATCATGTCCAATCAATTAAATTTACCACAGGTGGACTCCAATCAAGGTGAAGAAACATTTCAAAGATGATCTAGAAAAATGGGCAGCCTACAGAGCTAAATTTCAAGTGTCATAGCAAAGGGTTTGAATACTTCTGTTCATGCGAAATTTGAGTTCTTAATTTCTCATAAATTTGCTACAATTTCTAAAATTCTGTTTTTACTTTGTCATTATGGGGTACTGAGTGCCAAATGATGGGGGAAAATCTTTTACATTTTTTTATTTTAGCACAAAGCCTCAACAAAATGTGAAAAAAGTGAAAAGGTCTGAAGACTTTCCGAATGCTCTGTATTTAGAAGATAAAATTTTTTCCTCAAATCACAAAAAGAATTGTCCGCCCCAGACTATAGTACTTTTCCAAACACACCTGACTGTGGGTGATTTCAGTCCAACTGCACTATGTTCATCTAGTTAAGGTCATTCACTCAATAGAACAGAAGACTGCTGGATTTCTTTGTAAAGCCATCATGGCACACAGAAAGTAGCTGAACAAGGCATATTTGTTTCCTTTCTCTTAAAACTGTTTTCATTTGCAATTTTCAGTGAATAATATATGGGAGCTACTTATTCCATCATACAGAACTCTGGGTTCTAACACAATGGCTAAATACCAGCTTTGCATTTTTGGCCGTCATTTTCCTAAAAGCACTTTAACAGAATGAAAGAAGAAAGAAATATGAATAAGAGCAGTGCAGTACTTTCTATATTGGAATGATATCATTCCTCTGGGCTAGATCTTCCATTGTAAAACACTAACAAGGAAATTAGAGATGGCAATTGGTCCCAAGAGAAGGGGGCAATTTGCAGCAGGAAGATTGTCTTACCAGAAATGACACGCTAAAGAAGAGCCATCTAGGCTCGGGGAAATATCAGGGAAGAAGTGTTTGGATCAGCCCCCTATAACCACAGTGAATATTGCAGCACACCAGGATTGTTTCTAGCTCCCTTTAATAACCCCATGTTGCTACTCTAAGCTTTACTATGTAACATAAAGCATTTAGGGTCTAATGTTTCCAAATGACCATTAGATACCCAATGCATAGATTTTCTTCTGAGTAACCTAAACCACAAAAACTCTCCTTTCTATGTTTTTATTGTTTTTTTTGTTAAAAAAAAGAAAAGGTAGGCTCAAATGAGGTACTACAGCTATATGCTATATTTTCTCAGAACTCTGTTTTGCCATTCCTCTATAATTCCTCCTTGAAATTTATAAATAATTAGAAAAATGTGTGTTACCATTTCCCTTGTCAAAGGGGTACTTCCCTATACAGTTTTAACCCCTCCCCGACACTGAGTCGGTGCCACCATCCCCGGGTGTCGGCTGCATGTTATAGCTGACACCCTGGGGTAATGGCGGGAACCGAAGTTTGCTCCGATCCCCGCCATTAACCCCTTAAATGCAGCGGTCAAAAGCAATTGTTGTATTTAAGGTGTTTGCAGCTCATCGGCACCCCAGCAATGAAATTGACGGGGTGACGGTGGCTGCAAAGGCAACTGGAGGCCTAACACTGGCCTCCTTGTATGCCTAGTATGTAAGACTTTCAGACTTCCATAGCCGCCGGCAAGATTGCGCCGGCTCAGCTCCTGTTGTATGTTACAGCTGACATCCACCTGTAACAAAAGGTACCGGAGCTAGCTCAGATTCCTGCCATTAACCCTTTAGATGCAGCGATCGAAAGCAGCCCTGCCATGCTATAGCAGGGCTGCCAACTGCTGCTATGGCAACACGAGGCCTAACAATGGCTTTCTGCTCCGCCATTACAGAAGCAGATTAGGCCCCGCCCGGATGCGAAGCCTAATCGGCTTGCTGTTCGTGAATGACTAACAGATCTAATACATTGCACTACATAGGCAGTGCGATGTATTAGAAAAATAATCTGACAGTTGGACCTTCAAGTCCTCTAGTGGGACTAAAGAAAAGTGTAAAAAAAAAAAGTGAAAAAAAGAAACCATACATATTTGGTATCGCCGCATTTTTAACGGCATCAACTATAAAAATATTATGTTATTTATTCCACGCGGTGAACGGCTTAAAAAAAAAACTTAAAAAACAATGCCAGAATTTCTTTTTTTTGGTCATATTGCCCTACAAAAATTGGAATAAAAAGTGCTCAAAGAGTCGGATGTATCCAAAAATAGTACCTATAAAAACTATAGCTCTTCTCGTAAAACACAAGCTCTCATACAGCTCCGTCGATGACCAAATGAAAAAGTTGTGGTTCTTACAACATTGCGACAGAAAAAATACATTATTTTTACAAAAGTTATTTTATTGTGCAAAAAGTTGTAAAACATAAAAAAGTGCTATAAATTAGGTATCGCCGGAATCGTTCTGACCCGCAGAATAAAAGTTAACATGTAATTTATAATGCATGGTGAAAGGCGTAAAAAAAACGTGAAAAACTGCTGGTTTTTGGTCACCTGGCTTCCCGAAAAATAGGATAAAAAGTGATCAAAAAGTCGCATGTACCTGAAAATGGTACAAATAATTACAGCTTGTCCCGCAAAAAAAAATGATCTCATCCCACTACATCTATGAAAAAATAAATTTGTTAAGGCTCCAATAAGTCAGTAAGTCAGGAAAGAAAAATATGCAGTTGTGCAGCCCCGAGTGGAGCGTTTCTTCTGTTTCAAAAGGCTATTTATTGAAGCCCTAAAACTAGGGAACCAGGAAGGGTAGGACCCAAACATATCTGCTGGAAGCGAGGGTGCCTGTATTATACCAAGACAATGCTTTCCCAGCAAAATTCCCTAAACTGCAAAGGTGCGGAGTGTGGACCAAAGGGGGGATAACAAAGGACACCATTTATCAGTGCAACACTGGCCTGTGCAGAAAGGATTGCTTCACAGCGTAACACACATCTATGGATTATTTTACCCCATTATTATATCACCTGACTATGCCCCTGATGTACTCTGCCCAGCTTACATATGCCCCCACATTACAAATTAAAATACTAGTAAAACTCCAAACAAAACTACTACCAAGCAAATCCACGCTCCAAAAGCCAAATGGAGCTCCCCCCTTCTGAGCCCTACAGTGTGCCCAAACAGCTGTTTACTTCCACATATATGGCATCGCCATACCCAGGAGGACCCTTTTAACAACTTTTGGGGTGTGTGTCTCCAGTGGCACAAGCTGGGCACGACACATTTGCCACTGAAATGGCATATCTAGTGAAAATTGTCAATTTTTACTTTGCACCATCCGCAGCGCAAAGACCTGTGGGGTGAAAATGCCTTAATAAATGCCATGAGGGGTGTAGTTTCCAAAATGGGGTCACTTCTCAGGGGTTTCCACTGTTTTGGTCCCACAGGGGCTTTGCAAATGCAACATAGCTCCCAGAAACCAATCCAGCATAATCTGCACTCCAAAAACCAAATGGCGCTCCTTCCCTTCTGAGCCCCGCCATGTGCCCAAACAGCAGTTTATGACCACAAGTGTGGTATTACCGTACTCGGGAAAAATTGCTTTACAAATGTTGTGGTTCTTTTTTCCCTTTATTTGTTGAGAAAATGATTTTTTTTTAGCTAAAGATACGGTTAAGGATCTGCCAGGCACAGCTTCTGTATCCACGCCCATAGGTAATCAGTTTGCACCTGCTTCTATGTCTGTGAGACTGACTCCATCTTCCACCACTCAGGATGGCAGGCTTAGGAGTGAGAGAGCCTATCGCAGCCTGGCCAGACGAAGCTAGCTCCCGCCCTCTGTTTATTTATACCTGCCTTTCCTGTTCCTCCTTGCTTGTGATTCTTCTCTGTTGGTTTCCTGGCCCTGCTGCAGCTTCTTGAACTACTTGTCCCTGCTTCGTATTGACCCTGGCTTACTGACTACTCTTCTGCTCTGCGTTTGCTACCTCGTACACTCCTGGTTTGACTCGGCTCGTTCACTACTCTCCTGCTCTGCGTTTGGCACCTCGTACTCTCCTGGTTTGACTCGGCTCATTTACTACTCTTGTTGCGCACGGTGATGCCGTGGGCAACTGCCCCGTTTCCCTTTGTTCTGTGTTTCCTTGTCTGGTTGTCTGTTGTGCACTTATTGAGTGTAGGGACCGTCGCCCAGTTGTACCCCCGTCGCCTAGGGCGGGTCGTTGCAAGTAGGCAGGGACTGAGTGGCGGGTAGTTTAGGGCGCACTTGTCTGTTTCCCTATCCCTGTCATTACATAATCACAAGCCCATATACCTACTCTACCCTGGTCCCTCACACCACTATGGACCCCCTTGAGACTCTGGTTCAGCAAATGCAGGGTCTCTCCCTACAGGTCCAGGCCTTGGCTCAGAGGGTCAACCAGCCTGATGCTACCACGGTAGTGCCCCTCACCTCACCTCTTGAACCCCACCTCAAGTTGCCTGACAGGTTCTCAGGGGACCGGAAGACTTTTCTCTCCTTTCGGGAGAGTTGTAGGCTCTATTTTCGTTTAAAGCCCCACTCCTCAGGTTCTGAGAGCCAGCGGGTGGGTATAATTATGTCCCGGCTCCAGGAAGGGCCCCAAGAATGGGCCTTCTCCTTGGCTCCTGACGCCCCTGAACTTTCCGCCATTGATCTTTTCTCTTCTGTTTTCGGACTCATTTATGACGAGACTGACAGGACTGCCTTTGCCGAGAGTCAGCTGGTGACCTTACGTCAGGGTAAGAGACCTGTTGAGGAATATTGCTCTGACGTTAGGAAGTGGTGCGTAGCTTCTCGGTAGAATGACCCTGCCTTAAGGTGCAAGTTTAGGTTGGGTCTGTCGAACGTCCTGAAAGACCTGCTAGTTAGCTATCCCTCTTCTGACTCCCTAGACCAGGTTATGGCTTTAGCGGTACGACTTGACCGACGTCTCAGGGAACGACAACGTGAACGTTTTTGTGTTTTCTCCTCTGACTCCCCCATGATGCCTCCCGAGGTTCCGTTGCTTCGTTCTTCCATGGAAGACTCGGAGGTACCTATGCAACTCGGGGCCTCCGTGTCCCCCCAACAACGTAGAGAGTTCCGCAGGAAGAATGGTCTCTGCTTCTATTGTGGGGATGACAAGCATCAAGTGAACACCTGTTCTAGGCGTAAGAATAAGCAGCCGGAAAACTTCCGCGCCTAAGTGATCATCGGGGAGGTCACTTGGGCGCACAGGTATTTCCCGTAAATATGAAACGTAATAAAATCTTGCTTCTCTTTCTGGTCTCTTTTGGTGGTAGGTCTGCTACCGGCAGTGCCTTCGTGGATTCAGGGTCGTCTGCTAATATCATGTCTGTGGAATTTGCTATGTCTCTAGCTATGCCTTTGATTGATTTGCCTAAACCTGTCCCGGTAGTGGGTATCGACTCCACTCCTCTTGCTAATGGTTATTTTACACAGCATACCCCTGTTTTTGAACTCCTTGTTGGCTCCATACATTTGGAGCAGTGCTCTGTACTGTTGATGCAGGGATTATCGTCCGATTTGGTTTTAGGCCTTCCCTGGTTGCAGTTGCATAATCCCACGTTTGACTGGAATACTGGGGAGCTTACCAAATGGGGTAATGAATGCTTGACGTCATGTTTTTCTGTTAATTCTATTTCTCCCCCTGAGGAGGTGAACACGCTACCTGAGTTTGTTCAGGACTTCGCTGATGTTTTCTCTAAGGAGGCCTCCGAAGTGTTGCCTCCTCATAGAGAATATGATTGCGCTATCGATTTGGTACCAGGAGCTAAGCTCCCTAAGGGTAGGATATTTAATCTCTCTTGTCCCGAACGTGAAGCCATGAGAGAGTATATCCAGGAATGCCTGGCCAAGGGTTACATTCGCGCCTCTACTTCTCCGGTAGGTGCTGGCTTCTTCTTCATAGGGAAGAAGGATGGTGGTTTTAGGCCATGCATTGACTACCGTAACTTGAATAAGGTCACTGTAAGGAACCAGTATCCCCTTCCTTTGATTCCTGATCTCTTTAATCAGGTTCAGGGGGCCCAATGGTTCTCTAAGTTGGATCTACGGGGGGCGTATAACCTTATCCGCATCAAAGAGGGGGATGAGTGGAAGACTGCGTTTAACACGCCCGAAGGTCATTTCGAATACCTCGTCATGCCCTTTGGGTTGTGTAATGCTCCCGCGGTCTTCCAGAATTTCATAAATGAGATTTTAAGAGATTACCTGGGGGTATTTCTTGTAGTGTACCTTGATGACATACTTGTGTTTTCCAAGGACTGGTCCTCCCACATTGAACATGTCAGGAAGGTGCTCCAGGTCCTTCGGGAAAACAAACTGTTTGCGAAGACCGAAAAATGTGTGTTTGGGGTGCAGGAGATACAATTTTTGGGTCAAATCCTCACTCCTCATGAATTCCGCATGGGCCCCGCCAAGGTCCAGGCTGTGGCGGAATGGGTCCAACCTGCCTCCCTCAAGGCGTTACAGTGCTTCTTGGGGTTCGCTAATTATTACAGGAGATTTATTGCTAACTTCTCGGTCATCGCTAAGCCTCTTACGGACCTCACTCGCAAGGGTGCTGATCTCCTCCGCTGGCCTCCTGAGGCTGTCCAGACTTTTGAGGTCCTTAAGAAGTGCTTTATCTCGGCCCCGGTGTTGGTTCAGCCCAACCAAATGGAGCCATTTATCGTGGAGGTTGACGCGTCCGAGGTGGGAGTGGGGGCTGTCTTGTCCCAGGGTACCAGGTCCCTCACCCATCTCCGTCCCTGTGCCTACTTCTCCAGGAAGTTTTCGCCCACTGAGAGTAACTATGATATTGGCAACCGCGAACTCTTAGCCATTAAATGGGCATTTGAAGAGTGGCGCCACTTCCTGGAGGGGGCTAGGCACCAGGTAACGGTCCTTACCGACCACAAGAATCTGGTTTTCCTAGAATCGGCCCGGAGGCTAAACCCGAGACAAGCTCGATGGGCGTTATTTTTTACCAGATTCAATTTTTTGGTTACCTATAGGGCTGGGTCTAAAAATATTAAGGCTGATGCACTGTCGCGTAGCTTCTCGGCCAGCCCTCCTTCGGAGGAAGATCCTGCTTGTATTTTGCCTCCAGGTATAATAATTTTCTCTATTGATTCTGATTTAGGCTCTGAAATTGCTGCTGATCAAGGTTCAGCTCCCGGGAACCTTCCTGAGAACAAGCTGTTTGTTCCCCTGCAATTCCGGCTAAGGGTACTTAGGGAAAATCATGACTCCGCACTATCTAGTCATCCAGGCATCCTGGGTACCATGCACCTCATTGCCAGAAACTATTGGTGGCCTGGGTTGCCTAAAGACGTTAAGGCCTACGTCGCCGCTTGTGAGGTTTGTGCTAGGTCCAAGACTCCCAGGTCCCGACCAGCGGGCTTACTACGTTCTTTGCCCATTTCCCAGAGACCTTGGACCCATATCTCCATGGATTTTATCACCGATTTGCCTCCATCTCAAGGAAAGTCGGTGGTGTGGGTTGTAGTAGACCGCTTCAGTAAGATGTGCCACTTTGTGCCCCTCAAAAAACTACCCAATGCTAAGACGTTAGCTACCTTGTTTGTCAAACACATCCTGCGTCTCCATGGGGTCCCTGTCAATATTGTTTCTGACAGAGGGGTACAATTTGTTTCTTTGTTTTGGAGAGCCTTCTGTAAAAAGTTGGAGATTGATCTGTCCTTCTCCTCTGCCTTCCATCCTGAAACTAATGGCCAAACCGAGAGGACTAATCAGTCTCTAGAACAATATTTAAGGTGTTTTATCTCTGGCTGTCAATATGATTGGGTCTCATTCATTCCCCTCGCCGAATTTTCCCTTAATAACCGGGTCAGTAACTCCTCAGGGGTCTCCCCCTTTTTCTGTAATTTTGGGTTTAATCCACGGTTCTCCTCCGTTTCACCTGCTAGTTCGAACAATCCTGAGGTAGAGGTCGTTCATCGGGAACTGTGCACAGTCTGAGCCCAGGTTCAGAAGAACCTAGAGGCGTCCCAGAGCATACAAAAAACTCAGGCAGAGAGAAGACGTTCTGCTAACCCCTTGTTTATGGTCGGGGATCTGGTGTGGCTATCGTCAAAGAACTTGCGCCTTAAAGTCCCGTCCAAGAAGTTTGCTCCCCGGTTTATAGGGCCGTACAAGGTCATTGAAGTCCTCAATCCTGTCTCCTTCCGACTGGAGTTGCCCCCATCTTTTCGAGTACACGACGTGTTTCATGCCTCCCTCCTTAAACGCTGCTCCCCATCCTTGGCTCCCTCGAGGAAACCTCCTATCCCCATTCTCACCCCTGAGGGGGTAGAATTCGAGGTGGCCAAGATTGTGGACAGCAAGATGGTCCAAGGCTCCCTCCAGTACCTGGTCCATTGAAGAGGATACGGGCCTGAGGAGAGGACTTGGGTACCCGCCCGGGATGTTCACGCTGGGGTATTGGTCAGGAGGTTCCACCTTCGTTTCCCCAATAAACCAGGTCCATCTAGAAAGGGTCCGGTGGCCCCTCATAAAAGGGGGCATACTATTAAGGATCTGCCAGGCACAGCTTCTGTATCCACGCCCATAGGTAATTAGTCTGCACCTGCTTCTATGTCTGTGAGACTGACTCCATCTTCCACCACTCAGGATGGCAGGCTTAGGAGTGGGAGAGCCTATCACAGCCTGGCCAGACGGAGCTAGCTCCCGCCCTCTGTCTATTTATACCTGCCTTTCCTGTTCCTCCTTGCTTGTGATTCTTCTCTGTTGGTTTCCTGGCCCTGCTGCAGCTTCTTGAACTACTTGTCCCTGCTTCGTATTGACCCTGGCTTACTGACTACTCTTCTGCTCCTGCGTTTGGTACCTCGTACACTCCTGGTTTGACTCGGCTTGTTCACTACTCTCCTGCTCTGCGTTTGGCACCTCGTACTCTCCTGGTTTGACTCGGCTCGTTTACTACTCTTGTTCGTCACGGTGTTGCCGTGGGCAACTGCCCCGTTTCCCTTTGTTCTGTGTTTCCTTGTCTGGTTGTCTGTCGTGCACTTATTGAGTGTAGGGACCGTCGCCCAGTTGTACCCCGTCGCCTAGGGCGGGTCGTTGCAAGTAGGCAGGGACTGAGTGGCGGGTAGTTTAGGGCGCACTTGTCTGTTTCCCTATCCCTGTTATTACAGATACGTCTTATTAAAGAAAAGGGATTTATTTTTTTTTTTCACTGCGCAATTCTAAAAAAGTCTATGAAACACATGTGGGGGTCAAAATGCTCACTACTCCACCCTAGATTAATTCTTCATGTGGTGTAGTTTCGTGAATGGAGTCACTTTTGGGTAGTTTCCACTGTACTGGTACCTTAGGTGCTTTACAAAAGCAACATGGGGCCAAGAAATCAATCCAGCAAAATCTGTACTCCATAAGCCAAATGGCGCTCCTTCTCTTCTGATTTCCGTACTCTAGAGAAGTTGCTTTACAAATGTTGGGGTTCTTTTTTCCTTTATTTGTTGAGAAAATGAAAAATTTTGATCTAAAGTTACGTCCTTATTGAAGAAAAAGGATTTGTATTTATTTTCACTGCCCAATCCTAATAAAATCTATGAAACACCTGTGGGGTCAAAATGCTCACTACACCACTAGATTAATTCCTCAAGGGGTGTAGTTTCCTAAATGGAGTCAGTTGTGGGGGGTTTCCACTGTTTTGGCATCACAAGACCTCTTCAAACCTTACATTGTGTCTAAAATATATTGACAGTGTAAAGAAAGGGAGAAAACCTCCAGCTCACCGGTTCTGCGTCTGCTGAGATGTCGCTCGGATCCCTGCGACGGCCCGCAGCATGTGTTGCAAGGAAAGAGAAAGATGATCCAGCGCTAGTGGTGGTTTTTAAAAGGGAAGAACAATTCCCATGTTTATTAGAGAAATAATTTAAAATCTTTAGGACGAGACGCAGTCTCAAGGCAGGAGTAAGCAGGGAATGTACTCGGGTATTTCTCTAATAAACATGGGAATTGTTCTTCCCTTTTAAAAACCACCACTAGCGCTGGATCATCTTTCTCTTTCCTTCTAAAATATATTCTCATAAATTGGAGGCCACAAAATTCACTAGGTGCTCTTTTGATTCGGAGGCCTGTGCGTCAGTCCATAAGCACACTGGGGCCACATGTGATATATTTCTGGAAACTGAAGAATCTGGGCAATAAATATTGAGTTGCGTTTCTCTTGTAAAACCTTCTATGTTACAAAAAAATTTGATAAAAAATGAATTTCTGCAAAATAAAATGAAATTTGTAAATTTCACCTCTACTTTGCTTTAATTCCTGTGAAATGTCTAAAGGGTTAACTTTCTAAATGCCGTTTTGAATACTTTGAGGGTGCAGTTTTTAAAATGGGGTGACTTATTGGAGGTTTCTAATATATAAGGCCCTTAAAGCCACTTCACAACTGAACTGGCCCCTGAAAATATAGCCTTTTGAAATTTTCTTGATAATGTGAGAAATTGCAGCTAAACTTCTAAGCCTTGTAACGTCCTAGAAAAATAAAAGCATGTTCAAAAAACGATGCCAATCTAAAGTAGACACATGGGGGATGTTAATTAGCAACTATTTTGTGTGGTATAATTTCTTGTCTTACAAGAAGATACATTTAAATTTCGGTGTTTTTCACAATTAAATACTGAATGTATCGAGCAAATTTTGCCAGTAACATAAAGTCCAATGTGTCACGAGAAAACAATCTCAGAATCGCTTGGATAGGTAAAAGCATTCAGAAGCTATTACCACATAAAGTGAAACATGTCAGATTTTAAAAAGAAGGCTCTGTCAGGAAGGTAAAAAGTGGCCAAGGAGGGAAGGGGTTAATTTTGCAGCCCGTAAACAACAGATCCATTGTCCGCTTTTGCGGTCCGTGTGTTATCAGTGTGTAATCTGCATCTGTTCTGTATGTCCGCCACCACGGTCCAGATTGCATCCATATGTCATTCGTATTTACGGATCCGCAAAAAAATGAAAAACCGGATATGATGTCAATAGCTTGTCCCGGCCCCCTGAGAAGCTCACATGATGCCTTTCGTCTAGCAACTTATTTGCAAAACACAGATGGCATATGGACGGAACACGGAGGACATCCTTGTTTTTTTAAGTTGCCATAGACCAAGCCACAAACACAGACATGAATAGGACCTGCTCTGAGTTTTGGGGGTGGTCCCCCGGCCTCCACACGGGTCCATAAAAAACACAGTAGTGTACATGGGGCCATAAAAATGAATGGGTCAGTGTGCTATCCGTTTAAAAAAAACTAATATCACACTGATGAAAACAAAGGTCGTGTACATGAAACTTAACTATCTCAGCACTGATTTGACATTGTCAGTAGGGAAACACCACCAAATGGTAACACCCAGTTGTCAACTTATTGATACATTTCTATGAGGAATAACAGAAAAACGACACAATGTGAAGTTCTAAGAAAAGATGCTCCAGAATTGTTATTTCATGGGGAATGCACATATTTACTAAAACAGTCATGTCTGGAGAGGTGAGAGGTGAGAGGTCCTCTTTAACATTGACCAAACATAATTAATTAAGGTATGCAACATACAGTGCTGAGAAAAAATATTTGCCCCTCACCTGATTCCTTTTATTTTTGCTAATTTGTCACATTTAAATGTTTAAATGTTTCAAGTCATTCAAGTAATTTTAATATAAGATAAAGACAACATGAGTAAACTCAAAGTACAGCTTTTAAATGATCGTTCTATTCATTGAGGATAAAGAATTATTCAAAACCTATATCACCCGTGTGAAAAAATAATTGAAACCCTTGACAGTAAGGGTATGTTCAGACGGCCTATTTTCGGCCGTTTTTCGGGCCGTAAACGCCCCGAAAAACGGACGAAAAATCGGAAGCAGAACGCCTCCAAACATCTGCCCATTAATTTCAATGGGAAAACGGCGTTCTGTTCCGACGGAGCGTTTTTCGCAGCGTTTTTTTACGCGTAAAAAAAGGGCCGCGATAAAGAAGTGCAGGACACTTCTTGGGAAATTTTTGGAGCCGTTTTCCATAGACTCTATTGAAAAAAGCTCCAAAAACGGGCGTGAAAAACGCAGCGAAAATCGCGAGTGGCACAAAAAACTTCTGAAAATCAGGAGCTGTTTTCTCTTGAAAACAGCTCCATATTTTGAGACGTTTTTGATTCTGCGTGTGAACAACTAACAACTGAAATTAAACGTTTGAAATTAGTTTTTTACGTTGCTGTGGAGCAATTTTGCCCACTCTTCTTTGCAGAATTGTTTTAATTTGCCAACATTGGAGGGTTTTCAAGCATGAACTGTTGCTTCAAGGCCTTGTCCCAGCATCTCAATGGGATTCAAGTCAAGACTTTGACTCGGCCACTCCAAATCCTTAATTTTATTTCTTTTGAAGAATTTAGTGTAAAGGATCTGCCAGGCACTACGTCTGTTGATACTCCCAGGATTAATCAGTCGACACCTGAGGCCAGACCTCTTAGACTGGCACCGGCTCCCACCAATCAGGGTGGCAGGCTCAGGAGTGGGAGAGCCTATCGCGGCCTGGTCAGTCGGAGTTAGCTCCGCCCCCTGTCCATTTATACCTGCAGTTTTCTCTTCCTCATTGCTGGTTTTTCTTCTTGGATTCCTGGCCCCACTGCTGCCTTGCTCCAGCCTGCTTCTGCCTTGCTTCTGTTCCCGCTTATCCTGCTTCGCTCTGCCCCTGGCTTGCTTCCTGCTCCGTGCTCTGCGTTTGTATACTCCACTACATTTCGATCCTGACTGGCTCGTTCACCACTCCGTTTCCTCACGGTGTTCCGTGGGCTACTGCCCCTTCCCTTGCTTGTTCCCTGTTTGTATCCCCTTGCACTTAGTCAGCGTAGGGACCGCCGCCAAGTTGTACCCCGTCGCCTAGGGCGGGTCGTTGCAAGTAGGCAGGGACAGGGCGGTGGGTAGATTAGGGCTCACTTGTTCCCTTCACCTCCTTCCTGCCATAACATTTAGAGGTAGAGTTGCTTGTGTGCGTTGGATCATTGTGTTGCTGCATAAACCAACTGCACTTGAGCTTGAGGTCGCAAACTGCTGGTGGACATTCTACTTCAGGATATTCTGATAGAGAGCAGAATTCATGGATCCATTAATTATAAGTGGTCAAGGTCCTGCAGAAGCAAAGCAACCCCAGACCAACACACTACCACCGCCATGTTTTACTGTTGGTATGATATTCTTATGGTGGATTGCGGTGTTAGCTTTACGTCAGATATAACGAGACCCATGTCTTCTAAAAAGTTCCACCTTTGACTCATCAATCCACAAAATATTATCCTAAAGGTCTTTTGCGGGTCATTTAGATGTTTTGCAAGACCAGCCTTTCTGTTCTTTTTGCTCAGTAGTGGTTTGCGCCTTGCAACTCTCCCATGGATGCCATTTTTGCCCCGTATCTTTTTTACTGTTGATTCGTGTATATTGACCTTAACTGAGGCACTTCTCTAGATGTTCGTCTGGATTCTTTTGTGAACTCGTGGATGAGTCATCAATGTGCACGTGGTTAAATTATGCTAAGCCTGACAATTGTGGGTAATGGCTCTCACTGTGGTTTGCTGGAGACCCAGAGTCTTAGCAATGACTTTGTAACCCTTTCCAGACTGGTAGATTTCAATTACTGTGTTTGGCATCTTTGTTTGAACCTCTTTAGAATGTGGCATTATGTGCTGATTTTTGAGACCTTCTAGCCTGCTTCACATTGCCAGACAGGTGATGTTTAGATTCAACAGGTCCGGTAGTGATCACGGCTGGGAGTGGCTAATAAAATTGATCCCAATAGTCAATTGAATTTGGTTAACTGGTTGATTAAGTAACAAAGGGGGAATTACTTTTTCACATAGAGTCAGGTAGGACAGAACAGCATTTTTCCTTCAATAAATGAAATCATTATTTAAAAACAGCATTTTGTGTTTACTTGGATTATCTTTTTCTAATATTAACTGGTTGCCGACACAGGACGAGAATGCTCGTCCTGAGCGGCGAGTACTTTGCGCATTAGGACGAGCATTCTCGTCCTGTGTGACAGCCGTCCCTGCGTGCGATCGAGAGCGGGGCAACGGCTGTAATACACAGCCACGGCCTCGCTCTGACAGCGGAGAGGAGAGAAACATCTTCTCTCCGCTGTTAACCCTTTGAACGCCGCGATGAAAGCTGATCACGGCGTTCAAGGAGAGGGGACTGCACTTTGATCGCGTCACAGAAGATAACTGTGATGCGATCAAAGCCCACAACTCATATGGCCAGACAGCCCAGGGTCCATTGAAGGACCCCAGGGCTGTCTGAACATATTTCCTGTTGTTAGGGCATACTGAGGTATGCCCTAACAACTGCCTGTGTACAATCAGTACACAGGCTAATGTACTGGCATATAGATCTATGCCAGTACATTGCAGTTACAAAATAAAAATCAAAATGATAAATCCCTTTATGGGATTAAAAAAAAAGTTAAATGAATGCAAAAAAATAATAATGATAAATAAATAAATAAAAAGTTAAAAAAATACACAGAAACACAATTTTTTTTATAATAAATAAACTTTTTAAAATAGAAGTCCCAAAACATGAAATAATATAGACATATTTGGTATCGCCATGACCGTAACAACCTGTACAGCAAATGTATAACATTATTTATGATGATTGGTGTATGGTGTAATATTAAAACTGCTGCAGAACTGCATTTTTTTCTGCATTTTCGCCAAAATAAAAATGTATAGAAATTAAACGATAATGTATTTGTACCAAAAAATGGTACCTACATAAAGTACAACTCGTCCCGCAAAAAACAAAGTCTAATACAACTACGTCGTACAAAAAATAAAAGAGTTATGAGCGTCGGGATGCAAAGAGGGAAATCTAAAAAAATTGCTCTGTCCTCAAGGCCAAAATTGGCCGTGTCCTTAAGGGGTTAAAAGTAATTTGATGATCTAAAACATTCAAGTGTGACAAATATGCAAAAGTAGAAGAAATTGGGAATACTTTCACAGCATTGGACATGAATTAAATGTTCCAGCAAGAATGGCATGTATGTTTGAACATTTTATCCAAATGGAATTATTTAGGCAACATATACCTAATATACAATGAAGGCCAGATGATATATGATATAGTACATGTACACGCCCAAATTTCTCTCCACAAAACTGCACACATTTTTATAAATATCCCCAGTAATGTTCTCTTCTTCCTTTGCACGCAACTGCTTTCCAGTGTTTGACAAAATTCCTTTACACCGATATACATATTACCAGTTAAAAAGTAGCCTGGAAAACACTGGGGACATTGTGATACAAAATTACAGAACAATTAGCGTAAAGTGATACAATAAGTTAAAAAAAAATGCAGAAATCTGGATGTGATGAATGACTGACACTTGCACCCAAGTAGATGATGATGAGTATGATGATCTACTTTTATTCTGGAGAGTGATTTACTATTGTCTGTGGCTTTAAATAGAAAATTCTTTAAATTTTTTTATTTACAAGCAGATCATAGAAGTAAAGAGGAATAACATTATTCATCTGATAGTATTATGACATTATTATCAACTTGCAGATATTAAAAAAAAGATTAAGAAAAAGCTGTACAGCGGCAATACGTTTTTATCTGCTTTCTTACTCTGTGTTCCTTACTGTAGGTATAAATGACAGTCCTTAATTTACCCCAAGGAATAAACATGCAGAGAATGCATTCACACTAATATCCACTAGGGGGCAGTATAGCATTGCAGGTTGCAATTTTGCAAGCAGTTGTGCTTCAGTCAGCGCTGCTAGGAAAGAGAACAGCCCAAATAGTTGTAATGCAGTATTCTTATTGCAGTAACATTCATAATATTGAACATATGTTATGGGAATTTGTAGTTGATATACACAATACACAGATATTAAATGCATTTGTAATACTTTCTATACAAGCAATTACAGACTGTAAAAGAGGCTGAAATTTACTTCATACTGTATTCTAAATGTACTGGTGCCTTTACTGCCACGGTTGCTCAAAGATGTTTAGTTTGACTGGACCCTAAGTCCCTTAGTTTAACCTAAACCTAAAGCTGTGTTAAAGGGGTTTTCCAGGTTCTGACAACTGATGACCTATCCACCAGATAGGTCATCAGTACGTGATCTGTGGGGGTGCGATACCTGGGCCCCGCACAGATCAGCTGCTCCGCTGCCTCTGTGCACCGGACGTACAAGCAGGAAGCAGATAGCTCCGGCGACGGATTAGTGGCCGAGCTGCAGTACTGCAGCTCTGCTCCTATTCTAGTGAACATGAGCGGACCTGCAGTTCTGCAGCATGGCCGCTATGCAATAGTCGGAGCCAACTGCTTCCGGGCTCCGTACATAGCATTATGCACCACAACATCAGGTGCCCGCAGGCCACCGGAGCGGCTTATCGCTGCGATGTCCGGGTGTCGGACCCGCGCTGATGACCTATCCGGTAGATAGGTCAGCAGTTGTCAGAAGCTGGACAACCCCTTTAAAAAATTTATTTACTGCTTCATAAACATACCTCCCAATTTTTAAAGAATGGAAAGAGCGATAATGCCTGCGGTGCACGCAGTGAATTATTTTATGTTAAGCCACAACTCTAACCCTGCCCAATCCGTGTTCATGCACGTCCAATCCCACCCAGCCTAATGTCACTATGCAGGTAAAAACCTGTGATGGGGATGCAGAACTAAAATAGAGCTGCAACGCTACATTTTGATGAACAAAGGCATATAACAAAATATTCTGTCCAATTACGCACAAATCTGACACAAAAAATATTGTGGCATGTTCTATCGGACTGCGTATGTACAGAGATATTTTCAGCATTGCTTCTAGAGGAGAATATTTCTGTACACGTAGAATCAGACGGAGCCTTTATATTAGTCACCCTGATGTTCATGTAATAATAATAATCTGCATTATTATATGATTGTTATTATTACATAAAATTCAGGGTGACTCATATAAATCTTAATCATTGGCTCTTTTGCAGAGGTTTTCAGCAGGCCAGGGGAACTGACACTCCGGCATCCCCCTGAATAGGAACATTAGAGCTGCAACCTATCAAACTGCACTAACCTACTTCTATATTGAGAGCACTTCAGGAACACTTGAGCTTTTTTGATTTTAAAGAAATTATTCTTTATTCCAAAATTAGTAATTTTTGAAGCAAGCGATAACAAACGAACGTTTCGGCCCAACCAGGGCCTTTCTCACAATCGCTGCATATAGTAAGGTGAAGATGTGTTGTAGGCGTCCTCCCGACGCTCCAGATAAGTCAGTGACTGAGTGCATCCTTACAATTTTGATATAGATACTACTTCTATATTGTGCAGTCTGACAGGTTGCAGCTCTGACCTCCCTGCTCAGGGGGATGCCGTAGTATCCGTTCCCCTGCTGCTCCCCCTGCATATTATTAGTCACGGGATATGGGTAACTGGTGGTTCAGTGCCCGCAGCCGGCCTGCTCCTGACTATTCTAAAAGCCGCTATCACGATCTCTTAATTAATAGTGGGATCTCCCACCCAAAGAGAAGAGACAGTCCAGACCCTTCAGTCAGACTCGAGTTCTTCATGCTGCATCTGAAGCTCACAGGCCACTGCCTTTGTGTCCTGCCTTAGGCGTCGTTCACATCTGTGTTGGAGGCTCCATTAGGGGCCTCCGTCGCAGATCCAGCTGAGATTACTGGAGAATAACGGAGACAATAGCATAGGTGGTATGGTCTCCGGTAAAATCATGGACACCCCAACGGAAATTTGTTTAGAATGTTAAGTCAGATTTCAGAAACAGAAATCTGTAATTTTCTTTCATTCTGGAAATCAGTGGTGGTCAGAGATCATAGACTTCACTGAAATATTCTAATCACATGTATTGATGACATGTCAGAAGATCATTTTGACTGGATTTCCCCTTGGTTGTGAAAAGCTTAGTAGTCACCACTTTTCAGAAACCCTAAAATAAAAAGGATCCAAATGTAAGCCAGTCAAACACTGCAAACTCTTTTGCCATATGTCTGTACAATAGAAGTCTATGGGTATATTTTACTACACATCTGTATTAGTTGTTTTGGTATAAATTTGACGTAATCCAAAAACTTGGCATAAACAGGGAGTACTGCCTATTACTAGAATACTGAATGCTATTAATAATGCTTTGCCCACTTCTGATGCAGATTTTTTTTTTCTCTTTTTTTCTGTTTTAGCTGGCTTATATCTGACACAGCAGAGCATGACAAGTTCCTTTTTACTGAAACTGCTGTATATGGCTGTAAGGATGTGATTTAGATGTTCCGTGTTAAAAAAAAAAAAAAAAGCCTTCCTAAGTGTCAGGTCAATATGTTGAGTTACCCTAGAAAATCTCGTTGCAACTTTTTAGCTCTTAAAGGGAATGTGTTGCCAGCAAAACATGTTTTTTTTTTTTTTCAGTTAGTGTGTAGGTGATTAAACATTGTTCTAATTTTATTTTATTTTTTCACGAGTCAGGAAATATTGGATTCAATTTATAATATTTCCCAGCACTGGTCACTAGATGGAGCCATTCCCAAAATTGCAGCATTGCATGTGGTAAAGCAACCACATTGCTTTATGCTGCAAAATTGGGTAAAAATCCCTCGCTCTAGTGAGCTCTCAGAATCCCCCCCTCCTTTATCCTGGCTAGTGCCGGGATAAACGAGGGGTTTGAACGGTCTAACCTCCTACACTGTGTGTCGCCATTTTTTGAGCTAACACACAGTGTAGAAGGTTAACATACACTAGTAAACACACACTGAAACACGAACATACATAGAAATCACTTACCTGCTCCAGTCGCCGCCGCTCCCTCCGGTCCATCCGCTCCGTCTGCTGCCGCTGCTCCATGTGCACAAGTCCGGAAGCCGCGACCGGAAGTAGTAATCTTACTGTCCGGCCGCGACTTCCGGTCCACAGGAAAATGGCGCCGGACGGCGCGCATTTCAAATTGAACTGTGTGGGAGCGGCGCATGCGCCGTTCCCACACAGCGACGTACACGATAGTGAATGGAACGGGCCCCGTTCGCAGTCCCTATGGGACTGGAGCTGCCGTATTCCATGTCTGTATGTGTCGTTAATCGACACATACAGAAATGGAAAAAAAAATGGCAGCCCCCATAGGGAAGAAAAAGTGTAAAAATAAAAAAAAGTAACACACAAACACACAAATTAATCCAAACGTTTTTAATAAAGCACTAACATCTTTAACATATTTAAAAAAAATTTGTGGTGACACTGTTCCTTTAAGCCACCCCTGTCTGTCCAGTGTCAGAAACACCCAGTGATCAGCTCTTATCCATAGGGAAAGCTCCAACCAGCCAAACATATAACCTGTGCTAAAATAACACTGGTATAAAGAACTTTAATTATTCAGTAATAAATACCATGATAAAAAAAAATACAGTGAAAACATAATAGTGCCATGCAGTGCCCAAAAAAACTGCCATTAACTACCTAAGTAATAAGAGTAGACTGCATAAAGACTACTACTATGAATTGCCATACAGTACAGTGATTTAATAATATTGCCATACAATATCCAAAACAATACCATCACACAGAGCCTAAATAATACCATCATACAATGAACACATATCAGTACCATAGAGTTTTAAAATAATACCGCCATACTTGCCTAGATAAGAGGCATACAGTGCCCAGGAAACAGTGTCATTATATGCTACACAGTGCTGAAATCCTCTACCAACTTACTGGTAAAAGCAGCCATGTAATACTGACTGCTGCTAAATGCCAATAAAAGTCATTATTTCTGTCTTCGCTTACTAATTCTAGCATTAAACTTCTTTATACGTTATCAGGAGTTCACTGGCGAGGTAGGGTAAATTCCCTGTTTTTTATTTATGAAGAGGGATGGGTATATTTTTAGTCTCCAGCATTTTGCCAGGCTTACCAAAAGATCTTGTTGTGGCTCTGTCCCAGGGGAACAGCAGGGAATTGCTGCAGTTGAGCAGTCAATCTTCAGAGAATATACTAGCGAACTGCATATAATGTAATTCCCTAATATAAAATGCACCTCCAAACTGAAAGAAAACTTTAGATAATGTGACTTGCTTTCCTTAAAGTTGTACAGACACTTTTCTTAATTTAACTATAATATTTTCTTTCAACTCTTGCCAGTTTTACTTTATTCAAACATGTAACAGCTAAATGATGATCAATAAGAGCATCACAGTGGTTAAAGATTGAGTGGAAAATTTATATTTATTTATTTATTGATAGGAAGAAAAATATTGCTTTAAACTGACCTATACCAATATTTGGTAAACCATTAGGCCTCATTCACACGGCAGGGTTTCCCGGCCGGGTGCCGGCCGTTCATAAATCGGCCGGCACCCGGCTGCATTAGGAATAATAGACCCCTAATGGGGCTATTCACACGACCGATTTTTTGACGGCCGGGAAAACCAGCCGTCAAAAAATGGGACATGCTCTATTTTCAGCCGGGTACCCGGCCGCCCGGCTCCCATAGAAGTCTATGGGGCCGGGTAATACACGGCCATCACCGGAATGTGTCCCGAGTGATGGCCGGGTTTTCCGTCGCTTGCGCTCTATCTTCTCCTCACAGCGCAGAGTGCATGTGAGGAGGAGGAGTTTATGCCATTCAGACAAATGGCTGTACGCTGTACACTGTGTGGCAGGGCCGGGGTGTACAGCAGGTGGAGGGAGCACTGCGCTGGCTCCCTTCCCCTGCTTGTTTTAAAAGCGCCCTGGCCCGGCGACACCTTCCATGGCGCCGCTAGCAGCTGCTGCAGCTGCTACTACTGTAGCGACGACACTATAGCAGAGCAGGGAGGTATCTCCCCGCTCTGCTATGTGCTAGCCCCACTTTAGCTCCTTGAAGGAGCAGAATCCCCGTGTTTTCGGGGATTCCGCTCCTGGACAGAGCGCTTGATGTCTCTGTCCATATCTGGGCAGTGACATCAGGGGAAACTCCTGAAGCGGAATCCCCGAACACATGGGGATTCCCCTTCAGGAGTTGCCACTGATGTCACTGTCCAGATCTGCCCGGCCCGGAACGGATGCAAAATTTTATGCAAACCGGCCGGGCAAAATGGCCGATTTTACCGGCCGACACTCGGGCTCGGGCGGGACCCGGTCGTGTGAACCCAGCCTTAGTACCTGGGCTTGCCCTGCATTTGCTTTCCTGCAAACTGATAATTGCTTTAGAGCCTGTTTGCATAACGTTTGGCTATCCTTTTTAAATGTCTGTTTGATTTGATTTTATTTTCCATTTCAAATGGATCCGGTAACGGATCCTTAGGTTTTCTATAGGGCTTACATCATGGTTAAAAGTGTTCGTTTGTCTTCATTTGACAAGTTTGTGTCAGGATCTGGTTATTAACAGGACAGACAAACAGAGATTGTATCATTTTCCTGTCCTATTGAATAACCTATCAGATCCATTTTTCCATACAATGCAAGTATATGGCAACAGGATGCTGCAGGATAGACAAAAAAAAAGGATTTAAATTAAAAAAATATATAATTTTACAAAAGCTTCCTGTTTCCTGTAAAAAAAAAAACATTTAAAAAAAAAACTTTTCAAACGGGATGAAAAAAACGGGGTGAGAATTTAGCCTGATTTACTTATCTTCTTGTGAAAGTACCCTTTTATTTTTACGCCGAAGGACGGATATATCCGTCCTCAGCAGCTGCTAGTTCGCGCAGGAGGAAGTATATATCCGTCCTGTGATGGTGCGGGTACTGCCAGTGTACCCACGCGATCAGCGGCAGGAGCACGGCTGTTATACTCAGCCTGGCTCCTGCTGCAACTGCCGGAATCTAAGCGCGCTCCGATTCCGGCAGTTTAACCCATTAAATGCCGCTGTCAATAGTGACAGCGGCATCTAATGTGTTTGACAGAGGGAGGGAGCTCCCTCTGTCACCCGATCGGCGCCCCCGCAAACAAATCGCGGGTCGCTGTCGGGTTTCCATGACAGCCGGGGGCCTAACAAAGACCCCCAGGTCTGTCTTCCGCAACTGCCTATTAGGCGATGCCGGAGGCATGACCTAACAGGTTGCCTGTCAGTTTTACACTGACAGGCAATAATGCTTTGGTATACTAATTATACCAAAGCATTATATATGCGATCGGCACATCGCATAGTGAAGTCCCCTGGTGGGACTTTAAAAAAAAATGTCAATCAGTTAAATAAAGTTTGTGGAAAAAAAAATAATAATTACAGTCAAAATCAAATAAAACTATTTTTGCCCAAAAAGTGGTTTTATTCAGTAAAAGTGTCAAAACAAATCACACATGCACATATATGGTATCCCCAGGATCGTAACAACTTGACCAATAAAATGGACACATTAATTAAACCTCCGGATGAACAGCGTCCAAAAAAACCGCAAAAAACAGAAAAATTCTCTCTTTTCTCCCATTCCCCCCATAAAAAATAAAATAAAAGTTAATCTATAAGTCCTATGTACCCCAAAATAGTACTAATGAAAACTACACATTGTCCCGCAAAAATCAAGCCCACATACGGCCACATCGACGGAAAAATAAAAAAATGACGGCTCTTGGAACGCGGCGATGGAAAAACAAGTAATTTTTTTCTAAAAGGGTTTTTATTGTGCAAACGTAGGAAAATATATAAAACCTTTACATATTTGGTATCCCCGTAATTGTGCCGACCCATAGAATAAAGTTAACATGTTATTTACGCTGCATAGTAAACGGCGTAAATTTATAATGTGAAAATTAATGCTGGAATAGCTGCTTATTTTCAATTCTCTACTAAAATAAAGTTAATAAAAGTTAATCAATATATTGTAAGCATCTAAAAATGGTACAAAATACAACTCGTCCCGCAAAAAACAAGCCCTTATACGGCTATGTCGACGGAATAAAAAAAAAGTTACGACTCTTGGAATGCGACCATGAAAAAACAAAAAATAATCCTTGGTCATTAACGTGCAAAATGGCCCGGTCATTAAGGGGTTAACATTGCTATTAATTTCTACTTCTTGTATTTATATATTATGCTACATTCACAGTGATTGTCAGGAAATGTATGAGTTGTATCAAAGTAGAGCAGTCATCAATTACCAAACATAATATATAGTCTTTTCTCAGTGGCACACATAAATATATACGGTATCAATAACAAAAAGACCATACTTTCTATATTAACCTGCCCTGTTATATTAAGTCATTTGGATCCCACTTTCAGTGATTTTATCTTAAAGGGATTTGCTCTTAAAGGGGTTTCTGAGTTCAGGACAAAATGGGTAAGAACAAGAATGTGTTAAAATAATAAAATACTCACCTAATAAATCTCGCCACTGCTCTGGTGCTTCGCATCGTCTTTTTTTAACTTGGCGGCAGCGATAACGTAAGCATCTACCCTTGTGAGCGCTACAGCCAATCACTGTCCTCAGCAGAGTGATGGGGAGATGCATACAGTGTTTTTTTGTATAATTTATACTGTTGTATTCTACCTTATCTATGCCTCCAGCAGTACAATAGAGCTGTCATTAACTCGCCCACCCTCTAATGATGATGGGATTACTCCGCTCATTCTGTCCCAGTTTAGACAGCAAAGCTGACAAGTGAGCTACAAAAAAGAGGAAGCATAAGGCTATTGTGACTGCTCTAGTGGTCAGTGGGAAACCTGGAATATTTCAAGATTTTTAAATATTAATAGTAACAAAAAGAAATTAAAAAAAACACCACCAAGTATTTCTCAAATAAATGTTTATAATAATAATAATAATGATGCAATTTTCTGATGATACATTCCCTTTAATCATTTATGGCATAGCCACAGGATATGCCAAAAAAGCCTGATGGGTGAGGGTATCACCACTGATCCTGGGCCATCACAGTCTCCATGGAGTTCAATGGAGCGGTGGCACATGTAACTAGTTTTACTCACCCATAGGAGGTGTAGCAAGTGTTTGTCTTCCCACAATTTGTGCTGGTCCAAGTCCATCAAGGAAATTGCTGAACTGACTCTCTGCTCCTAATCGTGTGGTAGGGAAAATGAATCTGCAAATGGGAAAAGAGAGATCTTTTTGAACATTAAAGAATTGAAAGTTATTGAGTGAATGAATGAATGAATGAATGATAGTGCGGTAAGATATATATTCTTCAAGTGGACACCATGGAAGAAATCTATTTAATGAAGCATGTGCCATGGAAATTTTTTTATTAACACCTGTCAAGATTTATTTTCTAGGAGGCATACTCAATGACACAGAAGTCCATTCTACAGCAGCGTCAGTATGCCAAAGGCAATAATTGGAGTTGAGCGGAAGGGCTTTCTATAGTGTCTCATCTTATCCTGTTGATACGGCTAAATGATAGTGGGACTGGCATTCAAATATCAGACGAGATATAATTATAAATTTATTTTTTTCGTTTTCTTAAATACAAGTGGGACAACCTCTTAATTTTTTTACATGGGCGGAGCAGCTCATCCGTATGGACAACTAGCCTGATACTGAAGCTTGTCCCATTCACTTGATAAGTACCAAACCCCCATTATTGTGCTGATAGTGAGTCTTGGAGGTCCAACACTTACCGACCAAACATTGATGGCCTATCCTAAGTACAGGCTGTATGTCCTTGAAAACCCCTTGAACATAAAACCACCCATCTGAGCACATCGTATATAAATATTATAATGTCAATCAGTAAAAAGAACAATACAGAATTGTGTTTCAACAAAGTAAGTTGTATTTTAAATAATTTCATTGCAACAGACGCATGAAATAAAATTGTGAAAAAGAAAGGAATCAGACTTACGTGCCGTCAGAACTGTTACTATTTGTGCTGCCATCTGTGGATTCCCGGCTGCTTTGTCTGGTCACCCGATTTCGCATATCAACAGCAATACCTGTCTCTGTGCTGCGCCGGATATTACTGCGCAGTTTCTTTGTTGTACCATCTGTGAACATAAGCAGGACAGAATTACAATACAGTGAATGTGCAAAGGACCTCCTAGTTTAGCCATATCTAGTAAATTGTACAGCAACAATGTTGGTTATCTTACACATGAGGCTAATGAATCTAGCGTTATCTACTTGGTCTTGTATAACGGAATTGGCTCTTCATTAATTCTAAAACATTTCTTGATCTCAATCCCTGTCAGAGCAAATTCATCAGACACACAGAAGAGACTTGTGCTTGACGTCCCTTTCAGGAGGTTACAGTATTTTGTGACATTACTTAATCTGTTTTTCCAAGAATGTCAATTCACCTTGAAAGTACACCCGTGTTCAATTGTATATGCTAATTCTTTAGTCTATTCTCATTAATTTGCCAGCAAATATGATGGAGTTAAACAAATAATGAACTGCTAACTTGTAGCACTGACCATACATGTTAAAAAATAGCAAGCTGACATTTGGTATACAGTCAGTAATGTTTAGTAAAAATCACCCCAATTCCTGGGACCATTTATTTTGTCTATCACTGGTTACTGCATATGATACAATACAAGATGTAACAAGGTGATGGCCAATTGCATATGCTGTTAAGACAAAATAAACAACAATAATTCATGCATGTGATTAAATATGGAGTGAATATCCACCTTTAAGAAACATTTCATTTTTAGGTTCAAAATTCTGTGCTGATTATTTTCATAATATATCTTTATAGATGTTTGAGCTCAATTTTTTGCTACAGAGTCCCAAACTTCCTGTTTCTCTACACACAACAATGGAGTTAAATGATAAGCCCAGTGAACTTACAATATTATTGCATACCCATTTACTGTTGAATTCAATGAAAATGCAAGCTCCCTCTAGTGGTGGCTGCTGGCAGACGGTTTTAAATTTTTTATAATTTTATTTTATTCAACTCTATGTCTATGCAGCGGAATTGAAACACTGCAAAAAAAACAAAAAACTTCATCCCCTATAAAAAATTTGGTTCGATTTAGATGAAAAATTACCGTATTTTTCTGACTATAAGACGCACCCAGGTTTTAGACAACAGAAAATAGGGGGGAAAAAAACATATTTTACTGTTACAAAGAAAAAACTATTGGTTAAAAAAAATACTTTGTTCGGTTTCACCACATTCTGAGAGCTATAGCTTATATTTATTAATCGTTTGAGCGGTGTGAGGGCTTATTCTTTTGCGGGACGAACTGTAGTTTTTATTAACACCATTTTTTTGGTACATACGATTTTTTTATCACTTTTTATTTCATTCTTTTTAGCGCTATGGTGACCACAAAAAGAACGATTCTGAGGTTTTAATTATTTTTTTTTATGCCGTTCACTGTGTGAGTCAAATAATTCTATATTGTAATAGTTTTGGACTTTTACGGACGAATCGATACCAATTTTTTTATTATTTTTTTTATTTTTACATTGTGCTTAGGGAAAAATGGGAAAAGTTTTTTTTTTAACTTCTTAAATTTTTTTTACACTCTTGAAAATGTATTTACCTTTTTTTTTTTTTTACACATTTTATTAGTTCCCCTAGGGGACTTGAACCAGCGATCCATCTAATGCAGTGTATTGTACCAGCGATCATTAGATCGCTGGTACAATACACTGCATTACATGGATGAGCCACGCTGTTTCCGTAACTCCTATAGTAGTGAATGGCAGTTACAGAAGCAGCGCAGCATGCTACACTGTTTCCGTAACTACTATTCAGTTCTATGGGAGTTAAGGAAACAGCGTAGCTCAGCGAGTTACGCTGTTTCCGTAACTCAACCATGTAACCAGAAAGTGGCCAGGAGACAGCGGAGCCGGGTAAGATAGAACGGGGCCCCGTTCTAGAGATAAATGCGGGCATCTATCTGACATTTATGACGTATCCTGTGGATATTCCAACAAAGTATCCTGTGGATATGTCATAAATGTCCTTCATCTGAAGAACCCTATAAATGCCGCGGTCGCTATTGACCGCGGCATTTAACTAGTTAAACACAGCTGACACCTGCAGTGTATGGAACGGGCTCAGCGTGTGTGCCCGCTCCAAACATCATCCCCTCCCCGCTCCATGATGTGCCGGCACGTCATGGGTCGGGAAAGGGTTAAGTAAGAATCAATCAGGGGGCCCAGCGCTGCCGGGTCCCTTGACTGCCGACTATAAGACGCAGGGACTTTTTAGCAAGATTTATTCTTGCTAAAAACAGCGTCTTAGGCCTCATGCCCACTTCAGTTTTTTTTCGTCAGGGTGCTATCCGTTTTTTAAACGGATAGCACCCTGACACATTCATTTCAATGGGGCCATGCAACCGTGCGGTTTTTCCGTCAAAAGTAGTGCAGGTCCTACTCCTGCCCGTTTTTGACGGAACAGTCTCGGCCTGTGCATTGATTTGGTACATCAAACAA